>NC_138299.1:7810000-8155000 GCF_965601325.2 Salmo salar | reverse complement strand
CAAAAATTCACTTTTTGGTGTTAATTTAAGGTTAGGGTTGGGCATAAGGTTAGCATTGTGGTTAAGGTTAGGGTTAATTTTAGGTTCAAAATTACATTTTAAGATGAGAAATTGTAGAAATAGGCACGGTTTAAGACTTTGTGGCTGTGGTAACTTGTGACGACCGCACACAGTTCCTCCATGCTGTTTATTCTCTCAGCATGCTGTCAATTCATGCACAACAGATTCTTACAAAACAAGAATGATGTTGCTTTCCACGTTGCTTGCAAGCATAAATCCAGATGTTTTCTCTATTATAGGCTACTATTAGTTTCTGTATATTTCTCTCTGCAAAATGTGACATGAGCCAAACATAATGCTAATCACTATTATGGCTGGCTAGCTAAATGCCATTTAGCTAAATGCATTATCTAGGACAAAGCAAACCTTACATCTAATACAGGTTGCTACCAGTGGTGGTGTAGATCAGCATTGTTTGTGCAATGGCATGTTCTGAATCAAATAGCTATTTTAAAATCTTTGTTTAAATGTGACACCTATTCAAATGTGATTAGGGTCCCCTGGGAACCATTGACCAACACTTTGGTTCCTACCCTGTCATTACTGCTACCTGGCTTTTTCATTTGTTGTCATGCCAAATAACAAATAACAAATAACATGCCAATATGGCCAATAATCATGCCAATAATCATTCTATTTTTAGGATTCTGTCACGTCTACTCCCGCTCCCCCTCTCTGGCTTCGACGTTGCCGGTTTACTAATCACTGGCTCTGACAACGTTCATTACGCACACCTAGCACCATCGTTACGTGCACCTACGCCTCATCATGAGACACACCTGGACTTCACCATTTCACTGATTACCTCCCCTATATCTGTCACTCCCTTAGTTCCATTCCCCAGGTAGTATTGGTTATGTGTTCCATGTCCAGATGCTACTCTTGGTTTGTATCGTTCCATGTATTATTAAACTCACCACCTGCTTCTCAACTCCGAGCGTCTCTGTCACAGAATACTGCCTCAACAAATGGAAGCAGCAGGGAATCAGAACATCTCCTAGACGGTCGACGAACAGGGATATCTACTTCGTCAGCACCACAACCAGCTGGCACAACTGGGACGGCTATGGAGGAGGTCCTTTGCATTCTTCAACGTCTCGAACATACCCGAGAGGTGTTACCTTCAACTAGCTAGGATACTCTACCACCAGTCAACCCAGCAAGCCAGGACACCAGTCCATTCAGCAGTCCGCCCAGGTTAGCAATGCCCGTTTGTACCTCCCGGACAAATGACGGAACCCCATCTAAATGCTATGGCTTCCTACTCCAGTGCTCCCTCTATTTTACGCACTAGATGGACCTCTCGGTGGTGGGAGCTCCCAAGGTTGCCACGGTTATTTCTCTGCTGGCTGGGCAGGTATTGGAGTGGGCTACGGCCATCTGGGAAAGAGGAGGGGTTCATGGCTCTGTTCAGAGGTATCTTCGATCATCCACCGGAGGGCAGAGAAGGGGGTGAGCACTTATTCCAACTACGGCAGGATGACCAGACCGCTGCCGAGTACGCGCTCACCTTCCGGACAGTATCAGCATCCAGAGGATGGAATGAGCCAGCGGGGGTCCAGACGGAACTGACATGTCGTCATGACAACCTCTCCTTGGATGCACTCATCGCGATAGCCATCTGTCTGGATAATCTACTTCAGGAGCGTCGGTACCCTCATCGCTTCTCTCCCTCCCTCAGTGACCACTCTGTATCAGAGCCTGACCCCATGGAGGTAGGGGTCACACGCCTCCTCGCAGCTGAGCGACACAGACGGAAACAGCTGGGGCTCTGTCCCTATTGTGGTCAAGGGGGGCCCCAGCTTCAGCAGTGTCTGGTACGTCACAACTCGGAATACACAAGAGCAGAAGGATGGTCTCGTGATCTTCCACCTCCTGGGGCAGGTGTGAGTATCCCATCTTCATCATTTTCTGCCAAACCCTTTTTAGTGTCGCTCACATTAACTAGCTGTCCCTCATGTACTGTTTCTACAGTGCTAGTGGATTCTGGTGCCGCGGGGAACTTTATTGACCAGACCCTTGCCTCCTGTCTGAACATCACCTCATACCCCCTCTCCGTTTCCGGTTTCAGCCCTTGATAATTGGCCACTAGGATCCAGCACCATCACACACCATCACACCACTCACCCTCACCGTGGAGTCCATTAATCATGAAAACATTCCCTTCATCATTAGTGCACCAGCTCACAAGATCATCCTTGGCCTCCCATGGCTCTGACGCCATAATTCCACCATCTCAAGGTCGAGGATGAGAATCACGGCCTGGGCAACTGAATGCCAGAGGACCTGCTTTCCCATCCCCTCTCCAGTCGTAGCCCCTACGTGGATGTCGACATTCGCCAGGCTCTGGAGAGGGAACACGCACCCACTACCTGACCTCCTGAGCGCATCTACGTTCCCACAGGGACAAGGGATCGGCTGCTGACCTGGGTGCACACAGCTGTTGTTGCTGGTCATGCAGGGATCACCCGTACTATTCAAGCTCTCTCTGAAAAGTATTGGTGGCCCACCTTGGCCCAGGACGTTATTCGCTACGTCAACTCCTGTTCTATGTGTGACAAACTAAATCCCCCCCCCCCCCGGCACGCTCCAGCAGGGAAACTCCTTCCCGTGCCTCAGCGTCCCTGATCTCATATATCCATTGATTTTGTCACTGATCTCCCCTCTGACGGTTTAACCACCATTTTATCCCTCTCTCTGGTCTCCCTACTGCTCTCCAGGTCACCGAGGCACTGTTCCAGCAGGTCTTCCGGGCATTAAGGCCTTCCGGAAGACATCGTCTCTGACCGTGGCCCCCAATTCACATCACGTGTATGGAGAACCTTCATGGAGATGATCGGGGTCACGGTCAGCCTCTCTTCCAGGGATAGGCCTCAGTCTAACGGGCAGGTGGAGAGGATGAACCAGGAGCTGGGAAGGTTCCTGAGGAGCCACTGCCAGGACCAGCAGGGGGAGTGGGCCCGATTCCTTCCATTTACATTTACATTTAAGTCATTTAGCAGACGCTCTTATCCAGAGCGACTTACAAATTGGTGCATTCACCTTATGATATCCAGTGGAACAACCACTTTACAATAGTACATCTAAATCTTTTGGGGGGGGTTAGAAGGATTACTTTGTCCTATCCCAGGTATTCGTTCCGCTAGCGGAACACCTGCTCCAATATCCAATGATAGGCGTGGCGCGAATTACAAATTCCTCAAAAATACAAAAACTTCCATTTTTCAAACATATGACTATTTTACAGCATTTTAAAGACAAGACTCTCCTTTATCTAACCACACTGTCCGATTTCAAAAAGGCTTTACAGCGAAAGCAAAACATTAGATTATGTCAGCAGAGTACCCAGCCAGAAATAATCAGACACCCATTTTTCAAGCTAGCATATAATGTCACAAAAAACAAAACCACAGCTAAATGCAGCACTAACCTTTGATGATCTTCATCAGATGACACACCTAGGACATTATGTTATACAATACATGCATGTTTTGTTCAATCAAGTTCATATTTATATCAAAAACCAGCTTTTTACATTAGCATGTGACGTTCAGAACTAGCATACCCGCCGCAAACCTCCGGTGAATTTACTAAATTACTCACGATAAACGTTCACAAAAAGCATAACAATTATTTTAAGAATTATAGATACAGAACTCCTTTGTGCAATCGAGGTGTCCGATTTTAAAATAGCTTTTCGGTGAAAGCACATTTTGAAATATTCTGAGTAGATAGCCCAGCCATCACGGCTAGCTATTTAGACACCCACCAAGTTTAGCCCTGACCAAACTCCGATTTACTATTAGAAAAGTTTGATTACCTTTGGTGTTCTTCGTCAGAATGCACTCCCAGGACTGCTACTTCAATAACAAATGTTGGTTTGGTTCAAAATAAGCCATTGTTATATCCAAATAGCGGCGTTTTGTTCGTGCGTTCAAGACACTATCCGAAGTGTAAATAAGGGTCACGAGCATGGCGCATTTCGTGACAAAAGATTTCTAAATATTCCATTACCGTACTTCGAAGCATGTCAACCGCTGTTTAAAATCAATTTTTATGCCATTTTTCTCGTAAAAAAGCGATAATATTCCGACCGGGAATCTGCGTTTAGGTAAAATGACGAAAGAAAATAAAGCATGGGGTCGACTCGGGCACGAGCCTGAGTCTCACAGTACTGTGACCAGCCACTATCCAAACGCGCTACTTTTTTTCAGCCAGAGCCTGCAAAGCCACGATTCAGCTTTTTGCCGCCTTCTGAGAGCCCATGGGAGCCGTAGGAAGTGTCACGTAACAGCAGAGATCCCCTGTATTGGATAGAGATAATCAAGAAGGGAAAGAAATTGTCAGACAGGGCACTTCCTGCATGGAATCTTCTCAGGTTTTGGCCTGCCAAATGAGTTCTGTTATACTCACAGACACCATTCAAACAGTTTTAGAAACTTTGGAGTGTTTTCTATGCAAAGCTAATAATTATATGCATATTCTAGTTTCTGGGCAGGAGTAATAATCAGATTAAATCGGGTACGTTTTTTATCCGGCCGTGAAAATACTGCCCGCTAGCCATAACAGGTTAAAGAGGTGGGGTTTCAGGTGTCTCCGGAAGGTGGGGATTGACTCCGCTGTCCTGGCGTCGTGAGGGAGCTTGTTCCACCATAGGGGTGCCAGAGCAGCGAACAGTTTTGACTGGGCTGAGCGGGAACTGTGCTTCCTCAGAGGTAGGGGGGCCAGCAGGCCAGCGGTGGATGAGCGCAGTGCCCTCGTTTGGGTGTAGGGACTGATCAGAGTATGCCCAGAATTCGTTACGTCACTCCTCCAACGAGCTGACTCCCTTCCAGTCTGTTCTGGGTTATCAGCCGGCCCTGGCTCCATGGACCCCGAGCCCGACCAAAGCTGCTGTGGTGGATGAGTGGTTAAGATTCGCAGAAGTGTGGAGCGATGCCAACCGCAGGGAGGCTCCCGTGTTCCATCCTGGTGACCACGTCTGGTCCTCTACCAGGAACCTCCCACTCCGCCTGCCCTGCAAGAAGCTGAGCCCCCTGTTTGTGGGGCAGTTCAAGGTTCTCCGGTGGGTCAACAAGGTGATGTCTAGATTACAGCTCAATAGTGACTACTGTATCTAACCTTCGTTTCATGTCTCTGAGGCTGTCCCCACGACACCCCTCCGCACCCCGTGGACATCGAGGGAGGTCCCTCCTATGCCATCAAATCCCTACAGGACTCCCGACGTTGTGGGGGTCGGCTCCAGTACCTGGTGGACTGGGAGGGGCACAGTCCAGAGGAGCGGTGTTGGGTTCCGGTGGAGGACATTCTGGATGCCAACATCATCCGTGATTTCCACCTTCGCGGCCCGCTCCTTGTCCTCGAGGCCGCCCCCCTGGCCGAAGTGGGGGGGGGGGATTACTGTCACGTCTACTTCTGCTCCCCCTTCGACAGTTTACTAATCATTGGCTCTAACAACCTTCGTTACGCACACCTGGCACCATCGTTACGCGCACATGCGCCTCATGAGACACACCTGGACTCCACCATTTCACTGATTATCTGTCACTCCCTTAGTTCCATTCCCCAGGCAGTATTGGTTGTGTTTCCAGACGCTACTCTTGTTTTGTATCGTTCCATGTTTCTTGTATTATTAAACGCACCTGCTTCTCGTTTCCCAGCATCTCTGTTACAGATTCCAACTGTTGACCGAAGTGTGTTGCTCTACACTGAGTGTACAAAACATTACTAATATTGAGTTGCACTCCCTTTTGCCCTCAGAGCAGACTCAATTCGTCAGTATGGACTCTATGAGGTGTCGAAAGCATTCCACAGGGATGCTGGCCCATGTTGACTCCAATGCTTCCCACAGTTGTGTCATGTTGGCTGGATGTCCTTGGGTGGTGGACCATTCTTGATACACATGGGAAACTGTTGAGTGTGGAAAACCCGAGCAGAATTGCAGTTCTGGACAGGCACATACTACCATACCCCGTTCAAAGGCAATTAAATATTTTGTGATGTTCATAACTCTTATGAGTGCTCCAAACTTTTTTAAATTAGGAGCACCAGTGATACCAATGAAAAATATTGATTTAGAGCCCTGCCTGTGACTGGCTTCGATTCCATCAGATTGAGCGTTAACCCGCATTGGCATTCATCCGCATAGTGGATGTTTTGGTGGGGTTGGAGGTGTAACTGTGGTATGAGCAGACAAATAGGTGAGCGGTTGCTCTTGTGTCAAAACACTCCCCTATTATTCCTACCACGTTAGAAGTTTGAAATGGCGATAGAAAGTGTAGGCTAATGCATTTTTCATGTTTAGTTGATGGGGGATTTATAGCCTATCAGTCTTATCTGTCTTAAACAATAGAGCATCACGCATTTAAGTGTTTGAACTTGTAGCGCAGTTGCATGAAATTCTAACGAGGCTGCATGAGATTTGTCGGATTATAAAGTCGGTGGTTTTGTTGCATCCAATAGCAGTGTCTGCGATAAACTAGCGTAAGGAGCCGCTTGTGGATTTGACAGGTCTAAATCTAGTTCCAACTCAGACATGGCCAAAACAACCCCTACGCGGATGTCGGCTAGCGCGGATCTGATAGAATCTAGCCCTGAGTGAACATGGGCACTTGGGCAGTGACATTTTCACTAACAGCATCTGGCTTCATCGTTGTCATTTATTTTTGATCCTGGCATTATCACTGAATAATGGATGATATACCACAAATTCAGCACATACAGTATGACGCTGTTGACCAATTAAAGTAGCTGTCCTGAAAAGTAGCGGTTGTCCTTAAAGTAGCGTTTTTTATATCAATATCAAATAATTTCTGGGTAACAATGGAGTAATAGATTTCCAATAAAAAAATATATTTTATGCTAAAATGTCTCTATCAAGAATTTTGCTAGGACTGTTTGGGAGTGGTGGGGAGGGGAAAATGTGAAACTAGCTGTTATTGGCAGAGAGATTTGGAAATCTCTTTGTTATTGGTCTATTTAGCGCATGATAATCTCACAATGAAAAGACGAAACTCTTGCCCATGCAAACCTGCTGATTAGGTCTTGTGTAGATTGTATTTTCAATGAGCAACTATCAGGAAATATCACTGTTTAAAAAAATCGGACTTTTACACTGTTCGTATCATCAGCTGTTGTGCAATAGGATACAAAACACAGGAAAACTGAATTTTGACTGCACTGGGTCTTTAAAATGAATTACAATATTAATTAAGTAGATTTTCCAGAACAGCTTCAATGCGCCTTGGCATAGATTCTACAAGTGTCGGGAAATCTATGGGAGGGATTTAATTTGGTGTTTTGTTGATGGTGGTGGAAAACACTGTCTCAGTCTTCAATTGGATTGAGATCTGGTGAGTGAGACACACACACACCCTTTAAATCCCCTATGCTCCTTTGAGACCACACTTTAAAAGTCACTGAGATCTCGTCTTCTAGCCATGCCATCCAAAATAATGGGCAACTAGGCATGTTTATACATGACCCGAAGCATGATGGTTTGTTTGAATTTCTAAATTAACTCAGGAACCACACCTGTGTGGAAGCAGCTGCTTTCAATATACTTTCTATCCCTCGTTTACTCAAGTGTTTCTTTCATTTTGGCAGTCAACAACAGCCTAATAGGTTTCATCTTGACATCCAACTTTTAGCTACAAACCACAGGATTTGAAATAGAAGGGAATGGCGAGATGGCTGTGTGGAGGATCTGCCTTGACTTGCTTTCTTGTTGGCTAGCCAGCTACACTATAAACTCAACATGCAACAATTAAAAAGATTTTAGTGAGTTAGTGAGTCATATCAGGAAATCAGTCAATTTAAATAAATTCATTAGGCCATAATATATAGATATCACATGAGTGGGAATACAGATATGCATCTGTTAGTCACAGATACCTAAAAAAAAAGGTAGGGGCATGGATCAGAAAACCAGTCAGTATATGCCTCATGCAGCATGACACATTTCCTTTGCATGGACTTCATCAGACTGTTGATTGTGGCCTGTGGAATGTTGTACCACTCCTCTTCAATGGCTGTGCGAAGTTTCTGGATATTGGCGGGAACTGGAACACATTGTTGTACACATTGATCCAGAGCATCCCAAACATGCCCAATGGGTGACATGTCTGGTGAGTATGCAGGCCATGGAAGAACTGGGACATTTTCAGCTTCCAGGAATTGTGTACAGATCCTTGCAACATTGGGCCTTGCATTATCATGCTGAAACATGAGATGAATAGCACAACAATGGGCATCAGGATCTCATCACAGTATCTCTGTGCATTCAAATTGCCATCGATAAAATGCAATTTTGTTTAGTGGCCGTAGCTTATGCCTGCCCATGTTATAACCCCACTGCCACCATGGGGCACTCTGTTTACAACGTTGACATGAGCAAACCACTCGCCGACACCACGCCATACGTCTGCCATCTGCCCGGTACAGTACTTTTTCAGCATGCCAGTGGCCATCAAAGGTGAGCATTTGCCCACTGAAGTCGGTTACGTCGCTGAACTGCAGTCAGGTCACAACCCTAGTGAGGACGACGAGCACTCAGATAAGCTTCCCTGAGACAGTTTCAGACAGTTTGTTCAGAAATTCTTCGATTGTGCAAACCCACAGTTTCATCAGCTGTCCAGGTGGCGGGTCTCAGCCATGTGAAGATGCTGGATGTGGAGGTTCTGGACTGGTGTGGTTACACGTGGAGAAATGCTAACTAACAGGGATGTAAACAAATTGGTGCTCAATATTTGATAGAAATAAGCTTTTAGTGCATATTTTTGTTCAGCTCATGAAACATGGCACCGACACTTTACGTTGCATTTATATTTTTGTTCGGTATAGCTAAGTTTGCCACCATTCTAGCTAACTGCTTCTAAACAAAGAACATGATGTCATGTTGCAAGCAGATTTCAAGCATTTTTTGAATCAGTGTTTTTTCTGCAAGTAAAGGACGAATCAGCTAACAGAATGAGCTTTTAAAAATGAGATTTATTGGGACAGTTACTTTAACCTACTTTACACTATCACTCTGGCAGGTATTGTAAACTGTGACATATTCACCAGAAATGTTATTACAGTGGCTTGCGAAAGTATTTTTCCTATTTTTTTGCCTTACAATCTGGAATTAAAATAGATTTTTTGGGGGGTTTGTATCATTTCATTTACACAACATGCCAACCACTTTGAGCGTGCATAACAATTCCCCCCCCCCCCCCCACCAAAGTCAATACTTTGTAGAGCCCCCTTTTGCAGCAATTACAGCTGCAGGTCTCTTGGGGTATGTCTCTATAAGGACATCTAGCCACTGGGATTTTTGCCCATTCTTCAAGGCAAACTGCTTCAGCTCCTTCAAGTTGGATGGGTTCCGCTGGTGTACAGCAATCTTTAAGTCATATCACAGATTCTCAATTGGATTGAGGTCTGGGCTTTGACTAGACCATTCCAAGACATTTACATGTTTCCCCTTAAACCACTCAAGTGTTGCTTTAGCAGTATTCTTAGGGTCATTGTCCTGCTGGAAGGTGAACCTCTGTCCCAGTGTCAATCTCTGGAAGACCAAATATAGGTTTCCCTCAAGAATTTCCCCATATTTAGCACCATCCAACATTCCTTCAATTCTGACCAGTTTCCCAGTCCCTGTTGATGAAAAACATCTCCACAGCATGATGCTGCCACCACCATGCTTCACTGTGGGGATGGTGTATCTCGGGGTGATTAGAGGTGTTGGGTTTGCGCCAGACATAGCGTTTTCCTTGATGGCCAAAAAGCTACATTTGCCTAGAGTACCTTCTTCCATACGTATGTGGAATCTTCCACATGCCTTTTGGCAAACAAACGTGTTTGCTTATTTTTTTCTTTAAGCAATGGCTTTTTTCTTTTTCTTTAAGCAATGGCTTAAAGTGGTCCTATGGACAGAAACTCCAATCTCTGCTGTGGAGCTTTGCAGCTCGTTCAGGGTTATCTTTGGTCTCTTTGTTGCCTTTCTGAATAATGTCCTCCTTGCCTGGTCCATGAGTTTTGGTGTGCGGCCCTCTCTTGGCAGGTTTGTTAAGGTGCCATATTCTTTCTTTTTTCATAATGGATTTAATGGTGCTCCATGGGATGTTCAAAGTTTCAGATCTTTTTTTATAACCCAACCCTGATCTGTACTTCTCCACAACTTTGTCCCTGACCTGTTTGGAGAGCTCCTTGGTCTTCATGGTGCCGCTTGTATGGTGTTTCCCTTGCTTAGTGGTGTTGCAGACTCTGGGGCCTTTCAGAACAAGTGTATATATACTGAGATCATGTGACAGATCATGTGACACTTAGATTGCACACAGGTGGGCTTTATTTAACTAATTATGTGACTTCTGAAGGTAATTGGTTGCACCAGATCTTATTTAGGGGCTTCATAGCAAAGGGGGTGAATACATATGCACGCACCACTTTTCCATTTTTTTTATACTTTTTTTTTTTAAACTAGTTATTTTTTTAATTTCACTTCACCAATTTGGACTATTTTGTGTATGTCCATTACATGAAATCCAAATAAAAATCAATTTAAATTACAGGTTGTAATGCCACAAAATAGGAAAAACGCCAAGGAGGATGAAAACTTTTGCAAGGCACTGTAATTTACCATTTTGAATCATAGAAAGTTCCAAACTTTTAAAAGTCATTTCTATCATTTTCCCTCTCATTCTTTTGACATGCTCACTTTCATGGCTACCCAAAGCTGATCAAGTGCAAATGAGCAAATGCGGCCCCTGATGACACCGGTGTCTCTAAGGCTGTGTTTAAACAGGCAGCCCCATTCGGATATTCTGCCAAAAGATCAGAGTTGGGCTGTCTGTGTAAATGCTGTCTGTGTAAATGCAGCCTAAGACTTTTGAGCAGCAGGGCACATTTTACATAAGATACAGGAGTTGGCATAGCAACTTTCAGAATAATAATCAGGCAAAACTATTAGAAATGCGATTAAGGTTTGAATTGAATGATGAGGACCAGAGAGGAAGAGGTGAAGCGAAAAGGGTAACTCGGTCCACAATCTGTCCTCCAGAAGGTCGCGTTTTTTTATTTTTTTATCCCACCAAGCGAGTTGTTTTTGTATGGAGGTCAATGAGAGAATGTCGAATTTGGTCCCCAGAAACTGTAATGACTTATTTGCTATGTGAGGCTTTGAATTGAAGTTTTGTGATGTTTAGGTTGTTACGAATGTAGTAATATAAGTACACACACGTGGCATACCGGCAACTTTTAGAAAAACTATTTTATATGGCGTTGTGCCTGTTTTTCACATCTTCCTTCTCATTGGCGAGAATGGTCCCACATGGTATCGCTTCGTCTCTCCTGCCTCTTCCTCTCTGAGGACAAGCGAATCCCATTGTTAGACATGAGACTTGACCATCTCGTCCTTATATACGTATCATTGTGACGACTCAATACTCTCTCTAAGCGTGTTTTGTTTCTCCTCAAACTACATCCACACACACTCTTTCCCTCATTAGCTGTCATATTGATTGCACTGTAAGCCAAATCTAATTAGAAGGACACACTTACCATTCAGGTGAGGTTGTAGCGGGCTCCACGTCTTGCCTGCTTCTGCTCGTCCTCCTCTGTCCGTCTGTACGACTTACGTTATTCTCTCTAGTAGGATGCTATGCTTGCCCTTATGCATCTCTTACCCTTTCTCTCTCCTCCCCTCTTTCCCTTGTCTCGATCACGGGTCACAGGAGGACGGCTGTGTTAGATTTCAGATGTAGCCGAATGTGCATTCAGCCTCTCTCTCGCTTCTATTTCTCTCGCTATCTCTTTCCTTCTGTCTCTCTCATCTC
Organism: Salmo salar; assembly: GCF_965601325.2. Lineage (NCBI taxonomy): Eukaryota > Metazoa > Chordata > Actinopteri > Salmoniformes > Salmonidae > Salmo > Salmo salar. Next base: position 8,143,127 of record NC_138299.1, on the reverse strand, counting down.
TGGTACCCACTGGATTCCCTCCTCTTCTCTTTTATTCTTCTCTCTTCACTTTCTCTCCATCTCCCTCTCTCTCTCTCTCCCTCTCCCCCTCTCTGTCTCCTCTTTGGTACCCAGTGAAGGATGCACAAACACTCCACATAGGTACGTGTGCTGCCCGCTATATAAGTTGTGTCCGCACTAGAAGCAGGTCGCATGCTGGAACAAAAGGGTAAGGATAAGGATAGGCAAGTGGGTTCATCCAATAAACTGGCTAAACAGACAGACAGGCACACACGTGCACATACACACAGACTCATGCATACACACACACGCTCAAGATGATAGAGATACTTAACCTTATTGTTAACAGAATAAGAATTTGGTTTGTGATGTCTGATATAAAATAAGCAGACAGGGCTAGACACACACTTGTACATGTATTAAGCAACAAGCTCTCACAGTCTCACTGCAGAATTAGATGTTTATCCGTGTTTCTCCAAACGTCAAATTTCAAAGTGTTTTTGACACTCTGGGTTAACTCCTTCAGAGTCCTCCTGCTCAGTATAATTCCGTTTCTCAAAACATCACATTTTGAAGTTGCTCCAAATGTCAAATTTGTAAGGTTAAGGGTTAATGTTTGGGATAGGTCTAAAACAAAAAAAAACATGGAGTGAACACTCAACCTTCTGATCCAGAGTCATGGGATATTGGCAAAACCCAAGCCTACTTGATGGCAATAGCGCTCACTGTTGCCCCTAGTAGCCAGTTTTAAAGGCATTTCCCGACATCCTGAGGACATGGATAGACATCCAATTTTGAAGTCACTCTTGAGCAATCTGTCTTGTATTAACCCAGCTAGCACATTTGGTTCCTTGGAAGATGTGGGGACGTATGTTTTTGGTTTCCCATTGGTTCTGGGAACGAAGCGATACGTTTCCTGACCAGCAAAACTGAACGTTTTTAAAATTTTCTGAGACCGTAAGTGAAAATTCTGCCTGTTCTGGGAATGTTCATTTTTTGGTTGCAGGGATGTTCTGAGAACGGAAATGATTGGTTATTTGAAGGTAATTAAATAACGTTGTAACGTCCTGACCCTAGTAAGATGTCATTTTCTATAGTAGTGTAGGTCAGGGCGTGGCAGGGGGTGTTTTGGGTTTTTCTATGTTTTCTATTTCTATGTTTAAGTTCTAGTTTTTCTATTTCTATGTTGGGGTTGTTTGGGTTGATCAATTGGAGGCAGCTGATCCTCGTTGCCTCTGATTGGAGATCATATTTAAGTAGGTTTTTTTTCTTACTGTTTTTGTGGGTTATTATATTTTGAGTAGTGTTTGTTTCTCTCTGCGTCACAGTTTGTTGTTTTTGTCAATTCAGTTATTTATGTTTTGCAAAGTTTCACGGATTTAATCAAATGTGGAACTACAACCATGCTGCACTTTGGTCTGCTCCTTTTGACAGCCGTGACAGAATAACCCACCACAAAAGGACCAAGCAGCATGGTAAGGAATGGACCTGGGAAGAGATTCTGGACGGTAAAGGACCCGGGAGGCAGGCTGGGGAGCATTGCCGCCCGAGGGAGGAGATTGAGGCAGCTAAAGCAGAGCGGCGTCATTATGAGGCGCTGTACCAACAACGAGGCAAGTGCGAGAGACAGCCACCCCCAAAAATGGGGGGGGGGGGCACACGGGGAGATTGGCAGTCAGGTTGGAGACCTGAGCCAACTCCCCGTGCTTACTGTGAGGGGCGAGTGATCGAGCAAGCACCATGTTATGCGGGGATACGCACTGTGTCGCCAGTGCGCAGCTACAGCCCGGTGCGCTCGGTGCAAGCTCCTCACAGGTGCCGTGCTAGAGTTGGCATTCAGCCAGGAAGGAGTATGCCTGCTCAGTGTTCCTGGTCTCCGGTGCGTCTTCTCGGCCCAGGTTATCCTGCGCCAGCTCTACGCATGGTAACCCCAGTTCGCCAACACAAACCTGTGCGACCTGTCACAACGCCTCGCGCTTGTCGGGCTACGGAGGTTATCCAGCCAGGACGGGTTCTGCCAGCCATAACCTCCAGATCTCCAGTGCGCCTCCACGACCCAGTATACCCTGTGCCTGCTCTGCGCACCTGGCCTCCAGCAACGCTCAGCAGCCCGGAGCCTCCTGAGGCGGCATGCAGCCCGGAGCCTCCTGAGGCGCCTGCAGCCCGGAACCTCCTGAGGCGGCCTGCAGCCCGGAACCTCCTGAGGCGGCCTGCAGCCCGGAACCTCCTGAGGCGGCCTGCAGCCCGGAACCTCCTGAGGCGGCCTGCAGCCCGGAACCTCCTGAGGCGGCCTGCAGCCCGGAACCTCCTGAGGCGGCCTGCAGCCCGGAACCTCCTGAGGCGGCCTGCAGCCCGGAACCTCCTGAGGCGGCCTGCAGCCCGGAGTCTCCAGCGATGATCTACAGTCCGGTTACTCCGACGACGATCTACAGTCCGGTGGTACTAAAGCGGAGGGATCAGCGGGTGGAGCAGGGATTACGCCCCGAACCGGAGCCGCCTCCTCTGCTGGAGGTTATGTGGACTGCTTTTGAGCTGCCATAGACAATTATCACCCTCCCTACCCTCCCTTTTTGTTTTGTGGTTTCTTTTGGTTGGTTATGTTGCATTCGGAGTCTGCACCTTTGGGGGGGGGGGGGGTACTGTCACGTTCTGACCCTAGTAAGATGTCATTTTCTATAGTAGTGTAGGTCAGGTTGTGACAGGGAATGTTTTGGGTTTTTCTATGTTTTCTATGTTTAAGTTCTAGTTTTTCTATTTCTATGTTGGGGTTGTTTGGGTTGATCTCCAATTGGAGGCAGCTGATCCCCGTTGCCTCTGATTGGAGATCATATTTAAGTAGGGGTTTTTTCTTCCTGTTTTTGTGGGTTATTATATTTTGAGTAGTGTTTGTTTCTCTCTGCGTCACAGTTTGTTGTTTTTGTCAATTGTTATTTATGTTTTGCAAAGTTTCACGGATTTAATAAAATGTGGAACTTTGGTCTGCTCCTTTTGACAGCCGTGACAAACGTTCTGAGAACATCTTTCAATAAGACTTAATAACACTGCTAACTGAAATTTCCACCGAAGAAACATATGGTTCCCAGAATGTTGTGGGAAGGTTGTATTCAAAATAACCATAGGACAACCACGCTCTCACCAACCTCAAAGAAACGTATCATTCTTAGAATGTTACTTGCTAGCTGGAAAGGGCCTATGCTATAGGCCTGCACTGATCTAGGGTATTCTTATCATGTCATCATTCAGTAAGATTTGAGTTGAAGTGAATTCATCTTAAGTCATCTTCAGACTTTAGCATACTAAAACCACTAAAAGACAATGCATCTTTTATTTCGTATATTTTTTATTTTCTTTCAAAAACAAAAAAACGAAGAGTATCAATACAAAAGGATCGCCATGCTAAAATCATAATATACATTACAGGGATATAGATAGAGAATTGAAATGTTGCAAAAACATACAAATAAACTCAACTGAAAGATATTGACAGGGGTTGATCAGGTATCAAGTGGTTCAGGCACTAGGGGAAAAATTTGATGGTTACAATACAACCTAGAAATGTGTACAATCCTCTACGAAATAAGGCCACTCAGGTTTTTGTGAAGGCAATACTCGCTGAAGTGGGAAATGTGTGACTTTGGTTCTAAAAAAAGTCCCTGGTTGGAGAATTCTAGGGTGTGAAACTAACAGGCTACAGCATTATACTATTGGTAGCACTATTATAGCAAACATTATGGTCAGAGAAGTACACAGATGTAGGATCTTAATTCCTGCAATGCAGGAAATGTTAAACTCGTAGTGTATTTGAGGTTTAAAACGGGTTTTTAAAGTTTGTAACTTCCACTTACAAATTTCACTTGATTTTCCCTTACGTGAAATGTATCAACCCCTACAAAAATTTCAATTTATTATAATCCACATAATTCACATTCCCTGTTGCTGCAGGATTATTTTCCTGCTGTAGCAAACTGGCACAAATTAAGATCCTACATCTGTAATATAGTGAAAAACATATAATCCAACACAATGGCATCCTTCCCATTACTTGAGATCCCTTGGAAGAAATTATAAGTACATGAAAAGCAGCAAGAATGGCAGTCTTTGGAAAAATTGACAACATACATGGACGGTATGTCTCCTGAAATGGAAATACATAGCTTTCGATGTTTGTGGAAAATGGGTTATGGTATAGCTGTATGTTTCCTCAAAGGGACAACTCATATGTCATATTAATTTCTATTTACATAAAATATTTACAGCATAATTCATCAGAATTGCTCTGTTATAAAATATATACTACAGTAAAAAGTCATAGGGGGTTAAATTGTATTCACAAAGGCAATGACTGGCATCGGTATAAAGCTCTTGGTCTGAAGTCGGTTCGATGGTTGAACTGATGGTGGGTGTAGCTTGTCTTCTTTGGCCCCATTGGTCTTTCCCCTCTTGGCCTAGCCAATAGAGTCTTTCACAGAGTAGTGCTTAAAAAGTTGAAATCGGCAGGCAGTTTGATTGGCCACACTTTGCAATGGGGTGGGCCGAACATCAAAAATGTCCGCCCCCTCTCTTCATAACTCCATGAGAGTGACCTGGAACTGACCGCACATGATTTCAGAGATCTCTATGAGGAATGCTGAGTGGTTGCTGTAGTGTTCAATGATGTTGTCATCCATGTTGACGAAAATCCTGAAAAATAAACAGACAAATAACAGATTCATGTCTTGTAGGGGGAAACATGTCATGTAAATTACCAGTTGTTTTCTGCTGTCTGGCTGATTCATTTTGTAGTCACGAAACAAAAGAGTGAGAAGCCTACAATTCCCTCAACACTGCAGACAATTATTCAGGACAGACTCCTTTTCCCATAGGGAAACCCGTCTTTACGGTAAGTAAAGCTCTGTTGATAATCAAGCGAACTGCCTGCTCACGCTACCCGGAGGGAAGGGACTGATTGAAGACTTTAAGCGGAATGAGATATAACCTGTTGGGTTCTCCATTCAAACCCCAGGGCAAACTCAACTTCAGTCAAAGTTATTAAAGCCTTTCAGGCAGTGTGACAGAATAACCACACAACATTCTAGGTGAAAGTCACCTATACACCTGCTCGTCGAACATCTCATTCCATCAAGTCAGCTTCAACAGATTACTGCCTCGGAACATGTTAGCTACACATCTTCATTGGTATGAATGCTTGTGTGAAGACACATACAACAGGCCTACTTTACTACTAGTGGTCGATCTGAAGCTTAGGGAAATGTCACCTATACAGTAAACATAAAGACCTGTAAACATAAAGACCTGTACACTATAAAATTAGAATAGTACAGAATTTTTTTCTAAAGACTATGCTGGCGTCCAAATACACATACATGTACTTGCGTTCTAAATAGAAGACCTTTTAGTTATGCGAAAAGAGTACGTTTTGTAGTATGTGAAATGTCTAAAATCGAGTATGGTTTAAAGGTGCAATATGCACAAACAGTTCTGCCATTTTCTGGTTGCTAAAATTCAAATAGTTAATGTGACAAAACAAGCAAGTGTAGAGAATCATTGTACCATCTAAAGTGCTGAGAAATATTTTTTCAACAACCAAAAATATTGTATTTCAGCTTTTTGAAGCTGGTGTACAAAACCAAATGTAAAAGATGCAAAAACTAAACTTAAGAACGGGAACCATAGAAATAGCGCACATAGAACAGATCTACCACTTCTTAGACAGAATGAGAATGACAGATCTATGTACCTCACATTTCTATGTGAATTTGATCAGGTTGCCCAAAAAGTTACATATTGCAGATTTAAATGCCAGGATGCTATACTCATTACTACTTTTCATCTAGTAGAACTTGCTGCACACTATTAAGGAAGAGAATTGTCTTTCCAGACTTGCGTGTGTTTGATAAAGACCTTAGATAATGAAATAAGCTGACACGCTGTGACCAAATGAACAAATGGCGGGAATCAACGCAATTGCACATTAAATGACAGGTTCTCAGGATGGGTGAGCCTAGTATGTTGATATTTGTTGATAACTTCATTCGTTTTTACTAAACAGTATGTTCTAAATAGTATGTAGTACGATTAGTACATAGTATGACATTTTAGTAAGTATTTGGCAAGACAGATTTCGGACACGGCCTATGGCTCAAGCATTGAAAACAAAATGGCCAACATTATTTAATTTCATGGTTGACATGCTGCCAATAGGGAGACCAGCTCTTCTTCAAAGGCTAGTCCTATTTAATGTCAACCACCTGGCCTCCACATTGTTGCTCAATAAGGTGCCACCCTTTTTTTCACTCTCTGAAGTAAATAGACCAGAACACTTCTTGGTGTACCTATGGGATGGGTAGATCAGATTAGAGGAACATAAATACTGTAAAGTAAAAGAATAGGGTGACTCATCCAGCCTAGTTTTAAAATCTTTCCGTCCTGTGTTTTTTAGAAGAGCTGCAATTATCACATTCCAGGAGACAGAGCTAGCTAACTCACCTAGCCGGTCTGTCAACTTTAGTTGCCTTCCTTACTGAGGAAAGATCCAAATTCAACCAAGATTCAACCTAGATTCAACCTAGATTCAACCTAGCTGACAAGTTTTGCTTGTCAGCAGTCAAGTTATCAAGATATGTAACTTTCAGAATACAGAAATCATCCCATATGATGCATTTTGCAGCATTATACAGGGATGATTTCAGTATTTTTAAAGTTATATACGCTACATGACCAAAAGTATGTGGACACCTGCTCGTCGAACAAATTATTGGCATTAATATGGAGTTGGTCCCCCTTTGCTGCTATAACAGCCTCCACTCTCCTGGGAAGGCTGTCCACTAGATGTTGGAACATTGCTGTGGGGACTTGCTTCCATTCAGACACAAGAGCATTAGTGAGGTCGGGCACTGATGTTGGGCTATTTGGCCTGGCTCGCAGTCGGTGTTCCAATTCATTCCAAAGGTGTTCAATGGGGTTGAGGTCAGGGCTTTGTGCAGGCCAGTCAAGTTCTTCCACACCAGTCTCGACAAACCATTTCTCTATGGACCTCACTTTGTGCACGGGGTCATTGTCATGCTGAAACAGGAAAGTGATTTCCTCAAACTGTTGTCAAAGTTGAAAGCACAGAATCGTCTAGAATGTCATTGTATGCTGTAGCATTAAGATTTCCTTTCACTGGAACTAAGGCGCGTAGCCCGAACCGTGAAAAACAGCCCCAGACCATTATTCCTCCTCCACCGAACTTTACAGTTGGCACTATGCAGTCGGGCAGGTAGCGTTCTCCTGGCATCCGCCAAACCCAGATTCGTCCATCAGACTGCCAGATGGTGAAGCGTGATTTATCCCTCTAGAGAACGCGTTTCCACTGCTCCAGAGTCCAATGGCGGCGAGCTTTACACCACCCAAGCCGACGCGTGGCATTTCGCATGGTGATCTTAGGCTTGTGTACGGCTGCTCGGCTATGGAAACCCATTTCATGAAGCTCCCGACGAACAGTTCTTGTGCTGATGTCGCTTCCAGAGGCAGTTGGGAACTCAGTACTGAGGTGTTGTAACCGAGGACAGGCGATTTTTTACGCGCTTCAGCACTCGGTAGTCCCGTACTGTGAGCTTGTGCGGCCTACCAATTTGCAGCTGAAACGTTGTTGCTCTTAGACGTTTCCACTTCCCAATAACAGCACTTACAGTTGACCGAGGAAGCTCTAGCAGGGCAGAAATTTGATTAACTGACTTGTTGGAAATGTGGCATCCTATGACACGTTGAAAGTCACTGAGCTCTTCAGTAAGGCCATTCTACCGCCAATGTTTGTCTATGGAGATTGTATGGCTGTGTGCTCGATTTTATACACCTGTCAGCAACAGGTGTGGCTGAAATAGCCAAATCCACTAATTTGAAGGGGTGTCCACATACTTTTCTATCTTGAAAACAAAAAAGTACAACTTTTTGGAACTATGTCAACAATAGACTAATTGTTTTTGGGTGGAGTTTTCCTTTAATCAAATCCGAACAATTTCCCTTCAACTTACTGTATCTTGCTAATGTTACATGCTAATACTATTGGTAATTATGTAGCATAGCTAATGCTAACACTTATTCCTCCTGATGTAAAAAAAAAAAAAAAACTGATCAATGGTTTAAAAAGTAACTTACCCTCTTTTGCATTTCTTGTAGATGTTGCCAATTGTGTCCTGTTGCATGGCATACTTTTCAGAAATCTGAGAAAGGAACAAACGAAAGATGAGTGTCACTGTCAACTCTACGGTATCTTCTCCTGGTTGCTGGATGAGATGCTTGGAGGATGACAACAAGGTTAGGTAAGGAAGGAATAAGTATCATGAGTGTACTACCTACCGCTTGTCGTAGGCCTTTCAGGGTTGGGCTGCTGAGCATGAGAGCATCGAACACTTCCTCTGATTCTGTTCTCACGTACAGGAGCACTGCAAAACAAGATAACAGAATACTTCAGGTTGTGTGTGCCAGACAAGGACCACAGCAGTGCTTTGTTTTGCATATTGACCTCTTATTCTTTGCCTCATAATTTATGTATTGTCTGTACAACAGGTTTGGGTTTGGCCAATTCCATTTCAATTCAGGAAGTACACTATTTTCAATTCAAGAATTCTTCTTTACCTCGCTGTTGCTCCTCGCATCTGGCCTGCTTGCTTGGTGGTGGGCTACCATTGCTTTGTTCCAGTCTATCAGGGTACAGTCTCTTCAGTGAGCTCTTTTCAACCTCCTCCAATGTTGTGGGGGGTGCCTACACAGAGAAAAGGTGATAAGTAAAACGATTAGGTACAACTCCTCCATAGAATATTATTGCTTCATTTTATTGCTTAACAGTCATGAGAATGAATGTTATTATCATGAATCTGTAGATATGCACATGAATGATGACGCAGATGCAGATAGATAAAAGGTTCCAGACAAGAAGTTTGTCTAACTATCAGATATTTTTGTTTCACAACCTGTCAGCGAGTCACATTGTATATTATAGGACAGAACATTTCCATATTCTTTTGCTAGTCAAGTTAATGTTAATGTCCCTCCCCTCTAAAGAAGCTGACCTTTTCTAAGAAAGTTATCTAAGACATTTTCTTTGAGAGATGGAATGATTTATGATACTCAAGTCTTGAAACCCCCCCCTCCCACCTCCAAAATGCAAGGTACCCCCTTCACCTTTAGCCTAAATTAGGTCACATCTCTACCTTACTTTCCTCTCTTAAAGCTGTGAAAATGTATATAATCTATGTACTGTCTAGTAAGTGTGTGTTCATTAACACTAGGGAAATAATGCTGTAAAGGGCTGGCATGCAGACCTTATTAGGCAGACTGAGCACATACACACTCTCCTTCCCCACTCCCTAAAGCCCAGACTGTGGGAACTAAAGGCCTGTCAGGACAGCAGCCCTTACCACCTCCACTGGCTTGTGTCAACAACACTGAAAAGGGGGACTTGTGTGTGTGTGTGTGCCAGGTGTGTGTGTGTCTTTGTCTAAGCCCCCGCAGGTTAATCCGTGTGTCAGTCACACTTGAGTCGAGTTTCGAGTCGAGGAAACTGAACGACCCACCAATTAGATCGTCTGATCTCGGCGTCTGTCTCTCCTCACTCTCCCTGACACTCTCCCCATCCCAACCCACTTTTCCCACAACATTTTTTCCCACACTATCCCTTTTTTTCCCTTCTGTGCGCCACAGCCTGGAGCTACAGTCCAGGGATAGCAGGGAACATGACTCAACTCACTGTTGTGGTGGTGAACTCCAAGATCCCTCAATCCCAGAAAAAGAGAGAGAGAGAAAAAGAGAAGAAAGGAAAATAAAGGGGGAGTGGATAAGGGATGGGGGGAACCTACCAGGCCGCAGCGCTGCATGTTGGAGAGGTGCATCTCTGGGATGAAGAGGACAGGGTTGGTGACGTGGTCCTCCAGGGTCTTGAAGAAGGTGCTGTCACTTCCCATTGAGCTAGACACTACTGACTTGTTGGCTGAGGAGGGAGAGGAGAACACTGGGTTAGAATTGCGTTATAGACTGGCCTAAGATATAAAGGACTGGTTTACCGGGTGCTCTTTAGTCTATGAGTAAGGTTTACCTGAGTGTAGGAAACTGGCTCTATGACATTGTAATGCACCACTAGTTATTCTCTTTAAGAAAGAATAGGATGCTATTCATACAAATGGGGCTAAATCCCAAAATTCTAATTTTGTTAGAAACCCAATCACAGACTGAAAATACAGGATGTATTTCTTGCTTGGGTTAGTGTCTTGCTCCACTGCTGATCTAGTCAGAGTACATTTTCAATCACGTAATGGAGTTGAGTTGGACTTGGGAAGGGCGAGCTTCATGATAAAAACAAATTGATGAAAGATACCCAAACTGTAATTCAATTCCTTATTTTCATGTTCTGACACACAACATGATGTATTGGTGGATTATTTGTTGGTGGATGTAGGTTGTCATTATTTTAGTAATAAGAGCCTGAGGTAGACTTACTGTTGTTGCTTGAGTCAATGACTGTCTTGACCCTCCTCTTGCTCCTCTTCCTCTCTTCATCCCTCATCTTCCTCTCTGCACCCTGAGGAAAAAGACAGACGGTCACAACTCTACTCTGACACTTTTACTCCTCATTTAACAAATGGTACATTTCTTTGGAAAAAAATAAATAAATATGTATATATATATTTTTATGTCATGGATGAGCATAGCTAGCAGAGTGGATAGAGATCTTTACTGACCTTATCGCAGAAGATTTTGACCTGGCATGCCGCTCTGTGGATAAGGCGGTTGGTGCCGCTGCTGAAATCATAGGTGTCGATCTGGAGGTTGAGAGGAAGCCCCTTCACTCCCTTCTGAGAGGAGAAGTCTGTGCTCAGAGAGTTAATGCCAATGTACACCTGGAGGAGAGAGAAGAAGAGGGTTAAAACAGGATATCAGACAACAGTTGAATTGGAACTTTCTAGAACAGTTTTGCTGCCCTGTAGCACTTTCCTGTCATCAAATGACCTAGTGGCCTCATGGGTGAAATGTTATTCATAATGAATGGACATTATTTTTAAAAAGACGCAGAAAATAAGGTGTATCTATGTCAAACGGTTTTGCTATATTTCAGTTCTCTCTGATGTATATAAAGTGTAATATTGGGATGCAAACTCAACATTGAACACATTTCAACTCTATATCTGACATGGTACAGGTGTCTTCTTTTTTTAAGCCCATAACCATGTGTGTGAGGTGTATATTTTGTTTCATTGTAGATTTGTTTAAGACTACCAAGAAACCCTCTGTGTGACCCTGATCTAGCCCACTGCAGTAAAAGGTTAAAGGTCCTTGCACAGCAATTGGAACCTTAAAAATCATTAAAGCATTTTTTATTTAACCTTAATTTAACTAAGCAAGTCAGTTAAGAACAAATTCTTATTTACAATTGACGGCCTACCAAAAGGCAAAAAGCATCCTGTGGGGACGGGGGCTGGGATTAAAAATAAAATATAAATATAGGACCAAACACACATCACGACAAGAGAGACAACACAACACTACATAAAGAGAGACCTAAGACAACAACATAGCAAGGCAACGACACATGACAACACAGCATGGTAGCAACACAACATAACAACAACATGGTAGCAACACAACATGGTAGCAGCACAAAACATGGTACCAACATTATTGGGCACAAACCACAGCACAAAGAGCAAGAAGTTAGAGACAACAATACATCACACAAAGCAGCCACAACTGTCAGTAAGTGTCCATGATTGAGTCTTTGAATGAAGAGATTGAGATAAAACTATCCAGTTTGTGTGTTTGTTGCAGCTCGTTCCAGTCGCTAGCTGCAGCGAACTGAAATGAGGAGCGACCCAGGGATGTGTGTGCTTTGGGGACCTTTAACAGAATGTGACTGGCAGAACGGGTGTTGTATGTGGAGGATGAGGGCTGCAGTAGATATCTCAGATAGGGGCTAGTGAGGCCTAAAATGGTTTTATAAATAAACATCAACCAGTGGGTCTTGCGACGGGTATACAGAGATGACCAGTTTACAGAGGAGTATAGAGTGCAGTGATGTGTCCTATAAGGAGCATTGGTGGCGTTGACACAATTCTCTTTTTTTTTTTTTTACAAAACAAACACTAGGAGTCTATGGACACATGGTGTAATGAAACCTTTTTGGATTGGCAATCCCCTCCAATGTGCACAAATGTACAGAGGTACAGTATAGCAGGAAAGTCTAGAATGTTTCCACACTGGTTGGGTTTTAGGATATGAGAGGCATTGATTTGAACATACTATCGCTAGGGACCAGGAGTGGAAAGGGATGGTTGTGACAACAAGTGCCTTCCGTGTTAATTAAAAGGAGTTTTTCTCTCTCATTCCTTCCAACCCGTCCTTTCCCTTCTCTCTCTCTCTCTCTTTCTCATTCTCATTCTCTCTCCCTCACCTGCAGTGAGTTTTATTGCCCCACCCTCATGCCCTGGGGGGGCAGTGAGCAGATTGCAGTAAGCGCTCTCGACGTGACGCTCTTCCCTTGTGGTGACAGGCGCACCGGGGCGGCCGGCATGCCAGGGATTCTTCCCCTCCCAACCCTCAGCGCTCCTTCATCGCCCCATTTCAGCTTTATGGGTAGCGTGGCTAGGTACATAATAGGGGTGTGCCATGCATTACGACATCATCTATGTGTGTGCCAGTGTGCGTGTTTTCCACTGTTGCTCCAGTTTCCTCGCTGCTTTTACCTTCGCTTCCTCATTGGGGTTCCAGATGAAGGACAAAGCGTTGAAGGCTACCTCTTCCATGTGGCTGATGCCACTGAATACCTCTTTGTAGTCAGCTAGAAGATAAATAGAAAGATATTGATTTAGTTCAGAGAAATTTCTGGAACCATTGGAATAGTTCTTGTCTTTCATTGAAGTTGTTATCTGCTCTGAAAAGATACAGGCTTACGAAAAGCAACAACAAAAACAACAACTGATAAAAAATCTTCCAGTCATTGGCATTTGTTGTTGTAGATGTTGACCTATGGCATTTCTCCATGACATTCTTCAGAGAAGACAACTGGGAAAGTCTTGTAACTGTCTGTTTCTATACATGTGTTTGTGTGTAGACGGTCAAAGTTGCGGTGCCATACCGATGTCAATGACTCTCTGCTTAATGGTCGGCTGCCGTGCATGCCAGTGATTCCAGCACCTCAGCTGAATCTCTGCGCTCTTGTCGTTCTCAAACACCGCCATGACCACCGTCTGGAGAAAGAGCCACAAAAAAAGATAGAGAGAGAAAGAAGAGACAATAGGGAGAGAGAAAGAGCGAGAGAGAGAGAGCCATCAGAAAAGGTACATTTTGTGTAGGTTATACGTCTTTGTTGGTGCGTCGTTTACTTTGAGAAAGGCACAACTGGGCATGTTTTATTCAGACATCAGACCCTGTTATCATAATTCTCAATTCTCTCCTGGTATTGTCACCAGCTATTAGCAGGGCTTGTGTGTGCTCTCTTTTTATTTGACAAAAGAGAGGGTTGTCACCCAGGCCGTTGGCACCACACCTCTACCCCTGTTCTCCTTCTGACTTAGTCACAAAGAACTCAGGGCCTGACTAACTGGCTGACATGCATTGGGTTTGGCCCCGCCAGACGAAATATGCAATGGCCTGAGTACTGCGCCTGGCGGAACTCCAACCCCGAAATCACCCATCACAGAAAGAGAGAAGAAATTTCCCGCCCTAATTCACCACGACTTGGTTCAGACAGTCAACAATGTTGAACCGAGAGATTTTGGTTTCCGGGAGATTCCTAAGGAACATACTTTCACTGGGGTTGTGTCAGACAGAACACCCTATGGGTAGAGGAAATGTTCTTGGGTGATGTCATCAAAGCTTGACTCACCTTGACTTTGTTGGAGATCAGGCTGGCTGAGCTGTCCACCCCCTGAAGGGAGATGGGGTAGAACTGGCCCTTGTTGAGGTAAACCATGGGCAGCTCGGACGACTTGTGCTGGATGGCTTGAGGGGCTCCCAGAATGAACTGGAAATTGTTCCTGGAGACAGAAAAGAACGTTAATGCACAGCATTATGCTTTGCTATTGGAATTTTACCCCCATTGCTTTATGATTTATACACAGCTCAATTATATTAATTATCTTTAGCCTAATAAGCATTAGCGATACTGGGCGTACAATAGTTCAGTGTTCAAGCTGACGTGATGACTTTGAAGTCATCACACAGGTGTTCTAATTTGATCTGATTCTCGGGGCAGATAGCTACCTGTATCTCTCTGGAGGGGATTTGCTGTAAGAGTCAGAGTAAACTGGGCTGTGCTGCTCGGCAAAGGGATCGCTGTAGGGTAGAGTCTGCTTCAGGGCAACACAAGAACAAATGTGAGAAGATGGAATATGAAAAGAACAAAAAGAAAGAGAGAGATGGAGGGAGGGTAACTAGAAGTGAAGGGGGAGATGAGACATTGCCAGAGATGAAAATGTACAAAGGATAACACCAGTTGTGATATAGACAAGAAAAACTCTTCTTGGGGCTGTAAGCTTACCTCAGTGGTGGCCTCAGGGAAGGCTGTCTCTGCGGGCCACTTTTGGGAGAGCAAGGAGTCGAAGATGTTGTTGATGACCTGCTTGTCGTAGGTGTCGGCACTGGGGGTGAGAGGGAGAGGGTTTTGGGGGACAGAGGGGGGACCGAGGGGTGACAGCTTGCTGTTCAGCTCCAGCGCCTCCTGGGGGTGGCTGGAGGAAATGTTCTCTGACAGCAGCTTCATAATGTTGGCTGGCGTCTCCAGGGAGACCAGCTCGGGGGAGGAGCCAATCATAGTCCTGGATTGGGGGGGGGGGGGGGGGGGGGGAGGAGTTTAGATACAGGACCAACCCAATTCGCCACCCCTTTGATTGACACTCAATCAAATCAATGGGGTTGTTTGACAAAATAGCACTCTCATGAGAAACACTGATTGTCAATAGTACTGACCTTCAAATAAACTCCAGCTCTTTTATACAGTAGCAGATACAGCAGCACACATGCACACAATTACAGATTTAAAAAATATGTGTCAAAGTCAATAAAACATGAATAAAGCCAGTTTAGTTGTTAGAGTCCACTAAGCACACAATGCTACTGAAAGTGAACTAAACAGAGCTGGGCAGGAACTATTTACTGCCTAATCCTGGAATGTTTTCTCTCTTTATATAACTTTCTCTGTGGGACTGACTTTATATACGTTTCTCTGCGTGCCCCACCGATGGCCATTTTTCAACCCAGACAAAAGAGAGGGTGAGAGAGCGGCAGAGCTGGGGCTGCTTCTCCTGCTTTGTGAGTCCGAGTGTTGTTCGGGGGTGGGAGGAGGATGATGAGAAGGAGGTGTACCACGGCCTATAATCCCTTGGGGCTCTGTTTGACATGGGGATTAGCCACCAGCTCACCCAACTCTAACCTCACCAAAGCCCTGCCTCTACCGCTTGACTCCATGTCAATGGGCTTGACATCATGACATGGGAACTCTTAATACCACCCGGCAACCACTTAAAATCCCTTTACGCCCTTATCTGTCCCATAAGCACACCCCTTTAGTGTCTGCCTCTCTCCCTTGATTGACAGGTGGCGATCTCAATCAAGTGCATACTATTGGTAATGTTAATAATTGCTCAGAAGTCAATCTTACCTCTCTGATTGCTTGTACATACTACTGCCTCGGCTGCATGCAACCATTTTCTGCTCTTTGGGTGTCTATGAAAAGTGAAACAACAACCGTGAGTACTGATACAGCACAATATCTATACATAGGACTCAAAGTTGAACTTAAACAGGTGGTATAACACACAGACACACAGTTACCTTGCACTGGTCGTATGTGAGTAGGCTGTCTGTGTAGGCCCAGGAGTCCATGATGTAGTTATTGTAGCGCTGGTAGTTGAAGCTCTCGTTCTGAAGGACCAGTCCCAGAGTCCTGCAGCAAACAGACCAGGAGAAACATCACATTAATACACGTACATTATAGATTTATTACAGATCAGAATGGCAGGCTTCCCATTCAGAATGTGGCATTACAGTGAAGGATTTAGTAATTCAATTCCTCTTCTTTTTTATTATAAAATAATATATTAGGAAGGCAACAATGAGCCTGTTTTGGCTACAGAAGTGCCACTTTACCTGTGTATTAGAAATGCAAGGCTTCATGGTGTGATCATCTGCATGCTAATAACAACCTTAAGCACTGCACATACCTGCCTCTGGAGGGTTTCGATTGCAAAACCACAGATCTTGATAATATTTGGCTGCAAGTGTCAGAGAAGTTCAACATGCCAGTGGCCAAGAGCTCATGCACACACAAACATGCCTTGTATGACCTCAACATGATCTGGTTACCTCGGAACTGTATGGTGTTTTTTTTTTAGGAAAGAAAGAAACAACTTATTTGATTTGAGCCTTTCCCTTCCTAGGAGCATAGCGATTTCTAAAGTAAACATTTCAGGACCGGAGCGCTCACCTGGGAGTCCCTGGGTTTCAATATTGCCAAAAGGCCAGAAACAAAACAAGGGATTTGGGGGAAGGATGAGTTACTCCTCAGACCAGGATAAACAGAGCAGGATTTGTTTTGGGAATTTGCTGGTTACTGGGAATGGGATAAGCCTTCTCCTGTAAGTTGTCCTGAAATGGCCAGCATGCAAACAGTGCAGGTTTACCTATGGGCTACCACATCATGTGCTAACAACAGAGGAAGACTCCAGGCATTGACAGCCGACTGTGTTTGATTAGGAGAGAGGGAGAATAAAAATAAAAATTCCTAAGCTATTACGATCCAACCCAAACTCTTAATGACTGTCACAATAAGGTATATTAGCATCAAATAAGACTGTGGGATCACCTATTCGTCTTATATAATTCCATACAACTGTTTACTAAAAATGCCTCATCTCAAAACTGCAACCGACCACTGTTCTAAGATACACCTGTCTTTCTCTGTACGCTCACTCACCTCAGTACACTATAACACCACAATATCTCATTAGCTACTCTCCTTTCCCTAAATAACGCTCAATGCAGATGTTACAATAGAGAATCCCGGTCTAGAGTTTCACTACTACACTGTTATGTAATTCAACTCATTACACATTGTCATGAACCAGCCCCTCTAACACATTCGAGGGGATACCTGTTTCTCTCTCCCCATTGTGTGTTGAACCCCCTGGGTTAGTGTCGACACGGCTTATGACAGGCCAGTTTAAATCATGAGCCGGCTTAAATTCACAACATAGTGGGGAGAGAGAGAGAATGTAAAATATAAAATGGAGAAACCTGACACGCACACTTTTCTAAAAACACACCTTTCACATGGGGGTCTCATTACACAATGTAAAGAGAGAAAGAGAAGGGGGGCCCCGAGTGCCTGATTTCTCACCCTCTCTCTGGAAGTCTAAGTGGCTCAAACTACTGTACAACAGAAGATGAATGAACAAGTCAACGCTTGCATAATTTTCTATTCTGGCCCTCAGCAGAAAAGTTTAGATGAAAATTATAAAAGGAAGGGAAAATGTTGCAGAATCAACAGCAGTTTCAGCCAAAGGCCTTACATCTGTCATTCTAACCAACCAATACACTTGACTATACGACTGGTTGCATTTCACCTTGGAAGTTAAACCACAAGACACAAGGTCAGATTGGGGCCAGATGAAAAAGTAACTCCACTACATCCCCCCCTCTGTTGTTGACTATCTCCGTGAAATGAAAATGTGGATGAGCAAGTTTTTAAAATTAAACGACGACAAAAAAGAGATCATGCTTACAGTCCCCCAACTCCCTCATCAGGAAACTGGGTCAACTCAACATGAGAATCGATGGCTGCACCATCCACTCCAACTCCACAGTCAGGAACCTTGGTGTTTTATTTGACCCCACTCTGTCATTTCAACCCCACATCCGGAACATCACCAACATCAGATTGCTTCCAACTCAATAACATCTCACGACTCAGACCCTCTCTCACTGACCCCATTGTTGAAAACCTCATTCACACTTTTGTTTTATCACACTTGGATTACTGCAACGCCATTCTCTACAGACTCCCCGCCAAAACACTGGACAGACTTCAACATATCAAAATTCAGCTAGACGGGTCCTCACACAAACCAACCTTGGGACCACATCACCCTCAACTCCACTGGTTCCCAGT
Source organism: Salmo salar (assembly GCF_965601325.2). Lineage (NCBI taxonomy): Eukaryota > Metazoa > Chordata > Actinopteri > Salmoniformes > Salmonidae > Salmo > Salmo salar. The sequence continues at coordinate 8,124,991 of NC_138299.1, read as the reverse complement.
TCACATCAGGATCGCATTCAAATTGCTCATGCTCATCTACAAAGCACTTAATGGACTGGTGCCCACATACCTTACTGACCTCCTGCACCCCTACACTACCACCTGTTCACTGCGCTCCTCTGACACTGGCCTCCTCACCATCCCTCGCACCAGTCTCCGCTCCATGGGAGACTGGGCTTTTAGCAGTGCTACTCTGGAACTCTCTCCCTCTCCATGTCAGAATCTCGCAAGCCATACATAAATTCAACTCCACACTAAAAGACACAGCTCTTCACACCTGCTAACCCGGATTCTCTGTCGTCTTAGCTTTAATCCTCTATCTAGTTCACTTTCTGTCATCATGTTTAGTGTTCTCCTTGGTTAGTCTGTCCTTATGTTTAGTGTTCTCCCTGGTTAGTCTGTCATCATGTTTAGTGTTCTCCCTGGTTAGTCTGTCATCATGTTTAGTGTTCTCCCTGGTCAGTCTGTCATCATGTTTAGTGTTGTCCCTGGTTAGTCTGTCCTTATGTTTAGTGTTCTCCCTGGTTAGTCTGTCATCATGTTTAGTGTTCTCCCTGGTTAGTCTGTCATCATGTTTAGTGTTCTCCCTGGTTAGTCTGTCCTTATGTTTAGTGTTCTCCCTGGTTAGTCTGTCATCATGTTTAGTGTTCTCCCTGGTTAGTCTGTCATCATGTTTAGTGTTCTCCCTGGTTAGTCTGTCATCATGTTTAGTGTTCTCCCTGGTTAGTCTGTCATCATGTCTAGTGTTCTCCATGGTTAGTCTGTCATCATGTTTAGTGTTCTCCCTGGTTAGTCTGTCATCATGTTTAGTGTTCTCCCTGGTTAGTCTGTCTTCATGTTTAGTGTTCTCCCTGGTTAGTCTGTCATCATGTTTAGTGTTCTCCCTGGTTAGTCTGTCATCATGTTTAGTGTTCTCCCTGGTTAGTCTGTCATCATGTTTAGTGTTCTCCCTGGTTAGTCTGTCATCATGTTTAGTGTTCTCTATGGTTAGTCTGTCATCATGTTTAGTGTTCTCCTTGGTTAGTCTGTCATCATGTTTAGTGTTCTCCCTGGTTAGTCTGTCATCATGTTTAGTGTTCTCCCTGGTTAGTCTGTCATCATGTTTAGTGTTCTCCCTGGTTAGTCTGTCATCATGTTTAGTGTTCTCCCTGGTTAGTCTGTCATCATGTTTAGTGTTCTCCCTGGTTAGTCTGTCATCATGTTTAGTGTTCTCCCTGGTTAGTCTGTCATCATGTTTAGTGTTCTCCCTGGTCAGTCTGTCATCATGTTTAGTGTTCTCCCTGGTTAGTCTGTCATCATGTTTAGTGTTCTCCCTGGTCAGTCTGTCATCATGTTTAGTGTTCTCCTTGGTTAGTCTGTCATCATGTTTAGTGTACTTTTATATACTTAATTATTTTAATGTGTGATTTTAACAATTTTTATCCTGCTGATTTTCTTGTGTATGTAAAGTGACTTTGGGTGTCGTTAAAAGCGTTTAAATAAAATGTATTATTACAAGTCCAAACACGTTTCCCTTAAATAACACATTCTAGCATGAAACACATCTCCAACCCCATGAAACATAGCATGTCACAGAAAAAATTGTCAACTTACTCAATCTCTTTGGTCATGACTCCTTTCCAAGACAGTAGATCTCAGGCTTCTTTAGGTAAAGTTTCCTCTAGTGTGTATGTGTTTGTGTGTTCTTTTGAAAGGTTGTCAGTCAGTCTTAGCAGAGAGAAGCAGACTTGTCCCGCTGAGTGAGCTTGTTTGATTCCTGTCCACACCGGCTCCCAACATTTATTTCATGCCGACAGGTAGCTTTCCTCACTCACTCCTGATTGGCCGAGGGCTCTGGAGACAGGTGCCTGATAGGACAGGTGTAGATGGGTTAACTGTTTTAGTGCTGGTGAGAAACCAGGTGTGAGTGGTGGGTACTTAGCAGGACAATGCTGGGCAGCGTTTCACGCATCTCATTGAGAGTTAAAGAAAATAGTGAGATTGGCTTCTCCGAGGTGTGAAATGCTTCTTATTTAGAGTGATAAACCAAAGAGTTTTTGCAGGAACTAGGCTTTAAAATGGTAACATTAATTCAGTATCAATATTTTCTCTCTCTGAGTCTACAGTGTTGTGAAATTTCAACTGGTGGTTTTGGTGCCCTTGTGCTTGTCAAAACAATTTGATGGGAGTAGTTGGGGGTAGTGGTTCAATACTTTATATTTGAGTAGGATTTGTAAGGATGTGTTACATTGCATATTGAGGCACATAATACAGATTAGAATATGTTCCCTATAAAGAAACTCATTTTCATGTGCTTAGTACATTTCTGCAATAGTTTACAAAAAACATTTGCTGATTTACATTTTTTAGAATTAGGTTAGGATTTTTTCTGGTTTGAATTTTGTATTTCAATAAACCTCAAATATGTATTATTTCAAATCTGGAAAGAAATCTGAGTGAGAGTTCATAATTCTCAAAAGCAGTACATCTTTACATATTTCACATATAATATGAAATATCACAAACATAGAGTACCAGTCAAAAGTTTGGACTCACCTACTCATTCAAGGGTTTTTCTTTTTTTTTTTTTTACTATTTTCTACATTGTAGAATAATAGTGAAGACATCAAAACTATGAAATAACACATATGGAATCATTTAGTAACAAAAAAACAGTGGTTACATTGAAGAATCTAAAATCAAAAATATATTTTGATTTGTTTAACACTTTTTTGGTTAATACATGTTTCCATGTATTATTTCCATGTGTTATTTCATAGTTTTGATGTCTTCACTATTATTCTACAATGTAGAAAATAGTAAAAAATAAAGGAAAAACCCTTGAATGTGTACGTGTCCAAACTTTTGACTGGTACTGTATATTATTGTATTTGAATGTAGTTTATTTCTTTAGGCTTATTACCATGTGATTACAGAGGAAACTAAATGACAGATGAATAAGAAAGAGGGTCAGCCCATCCAGCACAGACCACAATATAAAAATGATATGATACCTTACTTTCTTCACAATTATTTCACGAGTTATGTATTGAGTTACCAACAGAAATCTGTGTTTCTATAAGGATCTTCTTAGATTGTTACAATGATAAGGCTCTTCCAGGCAAATGTGCACTGGCCTCATCCACCCACACAGTTTCCGTTCCTTGCTGAAGAACCAAAAAGAAAAACACATGGGCATCTCAGATTAGAGGGGCTGATTTAGGATCAGTTGTGCCTTTTAGATCCTAATAAATATGGTTAATGGATGGATGGAATTAAAATGGAATTGATCCGGACTCTGGCGTAAACATGCCTTTCTGACCATCTGTGCACTGAAGATAAATGTATATGTAAGGGTGTATAATGTATGTGTGTGTGTCCCTCTGTCTGTATGCATGTGTGTGTGTGCGTGCGTGCGTGCGTGTGTGTGTGTTTTCTGTTCCTGGGACCTCAGGGCATCTGGCGTGGAGACACAAGGGTGTGTGCTCTGAGACTTGCCCCTCCTCCCCTCCCCGCCCCCCCACACACGCAAACCCTCTCACCCACAGAGACACACACCCTCACACACACCGAGGCCTGAGGGCAAGTTGGATGTAAATCAGATCAAAAGAGAAAGAGAGAAAATGCACTGAGTGACACACCTCCGGGTTAAATGCAGAAGACACATTTCGGTTGAATGCATTCAGATGTGCAACTGAAAAGGTATCTACTTTCCCTATATTAATGTAATCCTCAGGAAGTGTTATTAGTTGAACTCAGTGAGGTCACACTTTTTAGTCACTCTCATTGTTTGTATTAGATTAGATTTCAGCCAAGTTTGCTTTTGATCATTTGAGCTACAGCCCAATGAGTTACAAACAATATCATGATTATATCATGGTCATAGAAACAGGCAAATAAAATACAGTAACTTAGTAAAAACAATCACTTTCAAAACATTGGACCGACTGTGTAATGACGTCGAAGCACTGACTAATAACGGTACGATTTGTAGAAGTGACTTATGTGAGGTTTCTGTACTAATTGAAATTCTCACTGTATTAGTGGAGGCTCCTCAGAGGAGGAAGGAGAGGACCATCTACCTCAGTGAATTTCAGCTAAATAAAAAATAATGAAACATTTTAAAAAGTTATCCTTTTAAGATAAAACTATACTAAATATATTCACATTTCACCAAATGCCTGATTAAAACACACTGTTTTGCAATGAAGGTCTACAGTAGTCTCAACAACACACTCTAGGCTAGCAACATGGTGTAGCCGGAGGACAGCTATTCCCTGTCCTCCTCTGGCTACATTGACTTCAGCACAAAACCTAAGAGGCTCGTAAGCCTTACCCCCTTCCATAGACCTACATGGTAATTATGACCACTTCCGGAGGATGTCCTCCAACCAATCAAAGATTTTGCGATATGAACTGACATGTTGTCCATCCAATCATAGGATTGGATGAACGAACCTAGTGTGGTGTATTGGGGTTGTACCACAGAGTATTATGGGGGTTCTATGTGTTGAGAAGCTTGGTGAGTTGGTGACATATTGGATAGAGATTGAGAATGAAGAGTGATAGTTTAGCATTTTTAGGATATTATTCAATTCAAATTAGTTTATTCAAACTATAGGAGATGTAGGAGGTAGATTATATATTGTTTTCTTGATTTTAGAACTTTTATTTTTGTATCGGGTTAGTGACATTTATTTCAATTTGCCTTGCTAACTATAGTAGCAATTGCTAATGTTAGCTAGCTACCAGAGTGCAGTTTTCTCAGCCAGAATGGCTAGCTAACGCTAACAACAATGTAGTGGATTTTTTGTTGAAGAACCCCAATCATTGCCCACATCAGATTCAAGCTTCTTGGAAAAAGCTGCATCGATCATGTAATGGACGAATGTCTGCATATTCAAACTGCGCAATACAACGAGAAGGTAAGGCGAAACGGTCGCAAGCAGCTTATCGGCAAGAGTTGGCTTTTACTTAGGGGCACAATGAGAGGGAAAGTTCAGCTAACAAGGGCAACTACAAGGAACTTGCAGAGGTAATTGTGTTTTACTATGCTTTGCTTGCTGAGCATATGGACATTTCTACTGTCTTCTTTGGGATGTCGAAATCAATTCAGAATGATTTGATCGCTTCCATCGCATCATCCATTAAAAGTGAGATTAAAAAGAGGTTGATGCAGCGCGTAGGCTTTCCACTTTCCTCTGGTATTTATTTAGCAAAGGTGACAACACATAATCACTCCAGACAGACACAAGCAAAACTCATTTCATAAATGTTGCAGCAGCCGAGGCTACACTTAAACATTAGAGATCTGACATGCTGTATTAGTTGAAAACAAGATCATTTTTCAGTCTGATCAACTGTAGGTTACTAATAAGAGCAGCTGGATACAGGCTATGCACCCTGTCCATTTGGTCAGGGTAAACTAATTGGTAACTATGTATTTATAGTCCATTTATTTGTCAGGAGAAAATGTGAATTTGATACATTTTGGTTTATATTCAAACTTGGGCTGGCTAGGCTACCTATACCTTTTCTATCCAAAATTATTACCTGGAATGAATCAACATAAAAGTGATCATAGACTGTGAGTTCATGTTATTGCATAGGCCAGCATGATGCATACATGCATAAAGCAAGGTCAGCCCTGTGAGTTATATTGTCTATCAGTTGTTGTCTCTCTGTCTGGGTAGAGGAAACCCCCTCTTAGTCTAGTCTAAATATAATTAATATGAACAAGTATAAGGTTGCTGCAGTTTGACAAGGTTTTCATCCTCGCCAGGGCCAGTAGTTTTTCCCAGGAGTTTTTTAAACCATGTGACCTGATTTAGAAAAACTGGTCCTATCATAGCCATTATAAAACCTTTTAACGACTGATTAATCAATGTAATACCCTATAGGGTCCAGAGTTTTCCTGGTTAGGTTACCAGATAAAGAAAAACTTTGAGCCCCAGGGGGGAAAAAAATGCCCTACCACTCTGGGACCAATGGTGCCACCAGTCTGCTCACAGTTGTCAGTTATTTTCAGGTATGTGGATGATCATGGCTTTATTCAGGAACGATTCTTGGGCTACTTTGATCTGTCAAGTGGGTGGGATGTGCAGTCTGTGTTTGACGTTGTGAAATCTGAGATGTCTGAGTTTAACTTCATGGAGAAACTTGTTGCCCAAACCTATGAGGGTACTGATTTGATTTGCTTTAATGGAATGTATCTGCTATTTGTATTGAAAGCTAAGTCTCCTCCTGTTTCCTGATTAAGAGGTGATGACCACTCCACTCCACTACCATTGTCAACTCTCTCCTGACATGAACTGAAGCCATGTCTCATGTACCTGCTCATCCACTGGCACATTGAATGTTTCCTCTCCAACCACTGTGAGTAGACCTGTCAATTTTCTCTCATTACTGTATGTAGTCAATCACATTCACAAACACATTATTACACATCAATGATTTTACTCCTTGCTTGGACTAACTCATTCTTAGCTCTTTTGATTAACTGTGTAGTGTGTTGTGTTATTGCTTTTTTGTCTTCCCAGTCAAATCCTGTCCTGCCCTCAGTGGAAGTTGAGCTCTTCTTCAACACCATCCATCCATATTTTCTAGTGGCATACCGTGAAAAGATGCCTTAACATAGATTGTTCATGGAGAATTCTCCACAGATCTGTGTGCAGCATCAGCCTTGTGGGCTGTGTGCAATTATTCAGCCAACTAGTGATCTGGTTTCCGTTCAATCACTTTGCCAACTTGTGAATTGATGTTTCTACAGGAACCGTATTGAGCTAGACATTATAGTACGGTGTGTGTCTATCTTTCACTAAGCCATTTTCCTTAATTATGAGATGTTGGGTCTCCCAAGCGGTGCAGTGGTCTAAGGCACTGCATCACAGTGCCTGCTGTGCTACTAGAGATCCTGGTTCGAGTCCAGGCTCTGTCGCAGCCGGCCGCGACCGGGAGACTCATGGGGCGGTGCACAATTGGCCCAGCGTCGTCTGGCTTAGGGGAGGGTTTGGCCGGCAGGGATGTTCTTGTCCAATTGTGCACTAGTGACTCCTGTGGCGGGCCGGGCACAATGCACACTGACATAGTCGCCAGGTGTACGGTGTTTCCGACACATTGGTGCGGCTGGCTTCCGGGTTAAGCAGGCATTGTCAAGAAGCAGTGTGGCTTGGCTGGGTTGTGTTTCGGAGGACGCACGGCTCTTGACCTTCGCCTCTCCCGAGTCCGTACGGGAGTTGCAGCGATGGGACAAGACTATAACAATCAATTGGGTACCACGAAATTTGGGGAGAAAAAAGGGTAAACATTTTTTTTTATAATATTAAAATAACATTTTTTTTAAAAGCATGATGGGATGTTAGCAGGATCCTTTACAGTTACTTGTCCAAAGGAGTAGTGGAGATGAAGCATAAAATATGAAATCAGGTATGCAAGCTGGAACGAGTCAAAGAGAAAAACAACTTACTGTCAAAACAACCTTGCATACTTGCATACTGTCAGACACCCACCACCCTTTCCCACTGCTGTCTCAATCCTAAATCTTTTTTGAAATTTCTGATGAGAAGAGATGGCGAGTTTGCCTTTTTTTTTCTTCCAATAGTAGATTTATTTGAGAAGCAAATAAATGTAAATTAAACCTGCCCGTTTAGTGTGGAAGCAGTACAGGTAAGAGCATCTAGAGAGAGGAGAGAATAAGAAGCTTTTCCAGGAAATAGAAACAAGGCCATATAGGAGTGTTGGCACCTGCAACAACCTCAGAGAGAGAAAGAGAGAGGAAGGAGAGAGTCAAGTGGGCGAGGTAGAACGTAAGTGAAAAAGAGAGGGAATGGGACGATAGAGAATGGGAGAGACAAAGGGAGATAGTACTGAGGGGTTGAAAGAGGTCATTTTGCACAATACAGCCCCTGACAGCTATTCGTTCACCTTTCATCACCTCTCCCTGGGCGTGAACGGCCTCTCCATTCAGGTGTGGGACTCTCTCGCTCTGTCCCTCTCTCTCTTAGTCCTTCTCTCTGATTATGGACGTGATATTAACATATTAGTTATTTTCAGTAGCCCCCATTCTAATGTTCTCTCCCCTGCCTATATCTCAAATACATTAGAGTACTCTGTAATTTTAATATCCTTGTGGAAATGCTTAGTTATTAAGGGTTTTTTAACTTTTGCATGAAATATTAACAGTGCCTTGGTATTTTTTCCCAGTATGATTCTATCAAGAACTCCTCCAATGAGCACCTTATTGTTTATACACTTTTTTTCACTCAAGCAGCTCTCCTGCTTCTCCCCTTCTAGGATGAGTACCTCTTGAAAGCCCACTGAGTTTCCTATGAATTCCTAAAGCCCCTGGCTGAGAATCACTGCAATAAACGTTATTCATCCCTGAGGGGCAAATAAATAAATACAAACTTGAACATAGAAGACATGAGCCCCCAAGACCTTGAGCATAGAGAAGCAAACATTCAGTTGAGAAAGTGAGATGGATTTTTTTTTTCTTTAGATGAGCATGAGATGAGTGTGGAAGCATTGAGGACATCATGGTGGAGAGTAAAGAGATTAGAGAGGAACATGTTCCCTCTCCCATTCTTTGTTAGATGAGTATGGGGTTTGGGAAGAATTGGAGGAGAGAGACTTGGGTGCTGTGTGGTGAAGCAGTAGGAGCATCAGAGGACAGCTCAACCATCAGTAAGATATAAGGTTAGGGAGAGAAAGAGCAGGAACCTGGACTTCACCAAATAAATAAATCGGAAATACAGACATTGTCATCCTACAAGAAACATGGTATAGAGGAGACAGACCCACTGGTTGCCCTCTAGGTTACAGAGAGCTGGTAGTCCTATCCACCAAACTACCAGGTGTGAAACAGGGAAGGAACTCAGGGGGTATGCTAATTTGGTATACGAGCCGACCTAACTCACTCTATTAAATTAATCAAAACAGGAACCTTTTCCATTTGGCTGGACATTCAAAAGGATATGATCTTCACAGGGAAAAATGTCCTCCTGTGTGCTACCTATATCCTCCCACTAGAATCTCCATACTTTAATGATGACAGCTCTCGGTAGTAGTACTGTAGACTACTTTATCACTGACCTCAACCCAGAGTCTCTCAGAGCGTTCACAGTCAGCCCACTGACACCCCTATCAGATCACAGCAAAATCACAGTCTACTTGAACAGAGCATTACTCAATCATGAGGCATCAAAGCCAATGGAACTGAAAAATATTAAGAAATGCTATAGATGGAAGGAATGTAGCGTGGAAACCTACCAAAAAACAATTAGTCAACAACAAATTCAATTCCTTTTAGACAACTCCCTGGACAAAACATTCCACTGTAATAGAGAAGGTGTAAACTTGGCAGTAGAAAATCTAAACAGTATATTTGACCTCTCAGCTTCCCTATCAAATCTAAAAATGTCCAACAGAAAACCTAGAAGAATTAACAATGACAAATGGTTTGATGAAGAATGTAAAAACCTAAGAAAGAAATTGAGAAACCAATCCAACCAAAAACATAGAAACATAGAGAAGTCTACGCCTTCACTATTGTGAATCACTAAAACAATACAGAAATACGCTACAGAAAAAGAAGGAACAGCACATCAGAAATCAGCTCAATGTATTTGAAGAATCCATAGACTCTAACCACATCTGTGAAAATTGGAAAACAAACAACACAAAGAGTTATCTATCCAAAATGGAGATGTATGGGTAAACCACTTCTCCAATCTTTTTGGCCCTATAACAAAGAACAAACAGCAAAAACATGATCAAATACAAATCTTAGAATCAACTATTAAAGACTACCAGAATCCACTGGATTCTCCAATTACATTGAATAAACTACAGGACAAAATACAAACCCTCCAACCCAAAAAGGCCTGTGGTGTTGATGGTATCCTCAATGGAATGATTAAATATACAGACAACAAATTCCAATTGGCTATACTTAAGCTCTTTACCATCATCCTTAGCTCTGGCATCTTCCCCAATACTTGGAAGCAAGGACTGATCACCCCAATCAACAAAAGTGGTATAACACTGATGCTGTGGGGCCTCCCGAGTGGTGCAGTGGTCTAAGGCACTGCATCGTAGTGCTAGCTGTGAGATCCTGGTTGGAGTCCAGGCTCTGTTGCAGCTGGCCACGACCGGGAGACCCATGGGGTGGTGCACAATTGGCCCAGCGTCGTACGGATTAGGGGAAGATTTGGCCAGCAGGGATGTACTTGTCCCATCGCGCACTAGCGACTCCTGTGGCGGGCCAGGCGCATGCACGGTGACACGGTCGCCAGGTGTACGGTGTTTCCTCCGACACATTGGTGTGGCTGGCTTCCGGGTTAAGCGGGCATTATGTCAAGGAGCAGTGCGGCTTGGTTGGGTTGTGTTTAGGAGGACGCACAGCTCTCGGCCTTCGCATCTCCCGAGTCCGTACGGGAGTTGCAGCGATGAGACAAGACTGTAACTACCAATTGGATATCATGAAATTGGGGAGAAAAAGGGCAACAAAAATTTACAAATTAAGAAATTAACACTGACGCTGTGAGTCGAGAAGCAGGTGCAGGTGAAACGTTTAATAAAACAACAAACATGAAAACGAGACAGCGTAACAGTGGCGATATAGCATGAACACAGGAACAATACCGACTGAGGAAGGAACCCAAGGGAGTGATAGATAAAGGGAAGGTAATCAGGGAGGTAATAGAGTCCAGGTGAGTATCCTAATGATCTGCAGGTGCGCGTAATGATGGATGCCAGGTGTGCGTAATGATGAATCCCAGGACCGGTGGTTAGTACTCCGGCAACGTCGAACGCCGGAGGGGAGGAGCAGGAGTAGACGTGACAAGTGGAGACAAATTTGACCCCAATAACTACCGTGGGATATGTATCAACAGCAACCCTGGGAAAATCTTCTGCATTATCATCAACAGCAGACTCGTACATTTCCTCAGTAAAAACAATGTACTGAGCAAATGTCAAATAGTTTTTTTTACCAAATTACCATACGACAGACCACGTATTCACCCTGCACACCCTAGTTGACAAACAAACCAAACAAAACAAAGCTAAAGTCTTCTCATGCTTTGTTGATTAGAAAAAAGCCTTTGACTCAATTTGGCATGAGGGTCTGCCATACAAATTGATGGAAAGTGGTGTAGGGGAAAACATACAACATTATAAAATCCATGTACACAAACAACAAGTGTGCGGTTAAAATTGGCAAAAAACACACACATTTCTTTCCACAGGGCCGTGGGGTGAGACAGGGATTTGGTTAAGCCCCATCCTCTTCACCATATATATCAACAAATTGGCGAGGGCACTAGAACAGTCCACAGCACCCGGCCTCACCCTACTAGAATCTGTTGTCAAATGTCTACTGTTTGCTGATGATCTGGTTCTTCTGTCACCAACCAAGGAGGGCCTACAGCAGCGCTTAGATCTTCTGCACAGATTCAGCCAGACCTGGGCCCTGACAGTAAATCTCAGTAAGACAAAAATAATGGCCAGGACCACAAACACAATTTCCATCTAGACACCGTTGCTCTAGAGCACACAAAAAAACTATACATAACTCGGCCTAAACATCAGCGCCACAGGTAACTTCCACAAAGCTGTGAACGAGCTGAGAGACAAGGCAAGAAGGGCCTTCTATGCAATCAAAAGGAACATAAACTTCGACATACCAATTAGGATCTGGCAAAAACTTCTTGAATCTGTTATAGAACCCATTGCCTTTAGGGTTTGTGAGGTATGGGGTCCTCTCACCAACCAAGAATTCACAAAATGGGACAAACACCAAATTGATACTCTGCATGCAGAATTCTGAAAAAATATCCTCAGTGTACAATGTAAAACACCAAATAATGCATGCAGAGCAGAACTAGGTCGATACCCGCTAATTATCAAAATCCAGAAAAGAGCCGTTAAATTCTACACAGTCACCTAAAAGGAAGCAATTCCCAAACCTTCCATAACCAAGCCATCACCTACAGAGAGATGAACCTGGAGAAGAGTCCCCTAAGCAAGCTAGTCCTGGGGCTCTGTTCAGAAACACAAACAGACCCCACAGAGCCCCAGGACAGCAACACAATTAGACCCAACCAAATCATGAGAAACAAAAAGATAATTACACCTTGGAAAGAAACGGAGGAAACTAGAATGCTATTTGGCCTTAAACAGAGAGTACACAGTGGCAGAATACCTGACCACTGTGACTGACCCAAACTTAAGGAAAACTTTGAGCATAGCTTTGCTATTGAGAAAGGCCGCCGTAGGCAGACCTGGCTCTCAAGAGAAGACAGGCTATGTGCACACTGCCCACAAAATGAGGGGGAAACTGAGCTTGACTTCCTAACCTCCTGCCAAATGTATGACCATATTAGAGACACATATTTCCCTCAGATTACACAGATCCACAAAGAATTTGAAAACAAACCCAATTTTGACAAACTTCCATATCTACTGGGTGAAATACAAGTGTGCCATCACAGCAGAAAGATTTGTGACCTGTTGCAGAAGGGCAACCAGTAAAGAACTATTGTAAATACAACCAATATTTATGTTTATTTATTTTCCCTTTTGTACTTTAACTATTTGCACATCGCTACAACACTGTATATAGACATAATATGACATTTGAAATGTCTTTACTCTTTTGGAACTTCTGTGAGTGTAATGTTTACTGTTAATTTTTATTGTTTATTTCACTTTTGTTTATTATTTATTTAACTTGCTTTGGCAATGTTAACATATGTTTCCCATGCCAATAAAGCTCTTGAATTGAATAGAGAGAGAGAGTGTTCCCTTTCTCTTGTTACAGGTTGAGGTGTTGAACAGGCCTCTGGCAGACCTACAGATATTTGTTCAACAATTCAACCTGTTACACTCTGTTAGATGAAGATTAGATTTGAGAAGAATTTTAGGAGACTTGAGTGCTCTGAGTTAAAGCAGTATGAACATTTGAAAGTGCTCCAGAGTGACTGTCCATCATCCCAACCTGGTAAAACAAATGAGTGGTGGTGTTATTCTCTGAGAGTGTGGAGGGCCCATCAAGACACAGATCAAGTTGATCTGTGTCTTGATGGGTGCAACTCCAAGATGGCGTGGCAGTTCAGACGTTCTTTGTTCTCCTCCTGTCATGTCCCGTGTATATATATATTTACATACTTTCTTTGCATATCTTTTTACATATTTTTTTTTCTTCTAAAAACTCAACCTCAAAACACTCTCCTGCAACCCGCCTCACCAATAAAAAAAAATATATATTATTTACCTCAAATTTGAAATCCACAACAAAAGCTAGCCAGAGGTTAGCCATTTCACTGGCTAACGTTGGAGTTCAGCTAGCCACGGTTAGCGGTCCTCAGCTATCCATTAGCTCAAAAAGCTATCGCCAGTTTTTGTACAGCGCGACTCAGACCAGAGCATACCGGACCTATTCTCTCTCCATATCCCCGGATTTCTACCGCAGGCTCTGGACATTTACACCTGGATCTTGCAGCGAGCTAGCTGCTACCTGAGTGACTATTGGCAAACGTCGGTCCTGGAGCTTACATAAATTATTCCGGAGCTAGCCAGCTGAAGAGTTCCTTCAGCCACTCCTGGGCTACAACCACCTATCCAGACCCGTTTTTACTGCCGATGCGGAGCCCCATCGGGCCTTCACGACTGGACCACCGACGTTATCTGCCCGAGGGAGATATCCAACTGGCCACTCCGTCGCGACGTAACCTGAACGCCCATCTGCAGCCCGCTAATTCGTTAGCTATCTTATCGGCTGCTATGTGAATAGGTCTATCGGACAACTTTTTTTGGGCCACTAGAACTATAACTATTTTGCCAATTGGACTTGTCCTCCCTACCACACGGAACCCCACCCATCTACAGACGGAAACACACGAGGTGGCTAAAAACAGACTTCCCTCCATCTTCTACCAGCTTGCTACCTATGGCTCGGCTAGCTATCTAATTCTCACTGGACCCTTTGATCACTCGGCTAAGCATGCCTCTCCTTAATGTCAATATGCCTTGTCCATTGCTGTTCTGGTTAGTGTTTATTGGCTTATTTCACTGTAGAGCCTCTAGCCCTGCTCATTATACCTTATCCAACCTCTCAGTTCCTCCACCCACACATGCTATGACATCTTCTGGTTTCAACGATGTTTCTAGAGACAATATCTCTCTCATCATCACTAAATGCCTAGGTTTACCTCCACTGTATTCACATCCTACCATACCTTTGTCTGTACATTATACCTTGAAGCTATTTTATCGCCCCCAGAAACCTGCTTCTTTTTCTCTCTATTCCGGACGTCACAGACGACCAATTCTTATAGCTTTTAGCCGTACCCTTATCCTCATCCTTCTCTGTTCATCTGGTGATGTTGAGGTGAATCCAGGCCCTGCAGTGCCTAGCTCCACTCCTACTCCCCAGGTGCTCTCTTTTGATGACTTCTGTAACCGTAATAGCCTTGGTTTCATGCATGTTAACAATAGAAGCCTCCTCCCTAAGTTTGTTTTATTCACTGCTTTAGCACACTCTGCCAACCCGGATGTCCTAGCCGTGTCTGAATCCTGGCTTAGGAAGTCCACCAAAAACTCTGAAATCTTCATCCCTAACTACAACGTTTTCTGACAAGATAGAACGGCCAAATGGGGTGGTGTTGCAATCTATTGTAGAGATAGCCTGCAAAGTTCTGTCCTACTATCCAGGTCTGTTCCCAAACAATTTGAACTTCTACTTTTAAAAATCCATCTCTCTAAAAACAAGTCTCTTACCGTTGCCGCCTGCTATAGACCACCCTCAGCCCCCAGCTGTGCTCTGGACACCATATGTGAACTGATTGCCCCCCATCTGTCTTCAGAGCTCGTGCTACTAGGTGACCTAAACTGGGACATGCTTAACACCCCAGCCATCCTACAATCCAAGCTTGAGGCCCTCAATCTCACACAAATTATTAATGAACCCACTAGGTACCACCCCAAAGCCGTAAACACTGGCACCCTCATAGATATCATCCTAACCAACTTGCCCTCTAAATACACCTCTGCTGTTTTCAACCAAGATCTCAGCGATCACTGCCTCATTGCCTGCATCCGTAATGGGTCAGCGGTCAAACGACCTCCACTCATCACTGTCAAATGCTCCCTGAAACATTTCAGCGAGCAAGCCTTTCTAATCGATCTGACCGTGGTATCCTGGAAGGATATTGACCTCACCCCGTCAGTAGAGGATGCCTGGTTATTTTTTTTAAATGCCATCCTCACCATCTTAAATAAGCATGCCCCATTCAAAAAATGTAGAACCAGGAACAGATATAGCCCTTGGTTCTCCCCAGACGTGACTGCCCTTAACCAACACAAAAACATCCTGTGGCGTTCTGCATTAGCATCGAACAGCCCCCGTGATATGCAACTTTTCAGGGAAGTTAGAAACCAATATACACAGGCAGTTAGAAAAGCCAAGGCTAGCTTTTTCAAGCAGAAATTTGATTCCTGCAACACAAATTCAAAAAAGTTCTGGGACATTGTAAAGTCCATGGAGAATAAGAACACCTCCTCCCAACTGCCCACTGCACTGAGGATAGGAAACTCTGTCACCACCCATAAACCCACTATAATTGAGAATTTCAATAAGCATTTTTCTACGGCTGGCCATGCTTTCCGCCTGGCTACCCCTACTGCAGTCAACAGCACTGCACCCCCCACAGCTACTCGCCCAAGTCTTCCCCATTTCTCCTTCTCCCAAATCCATTTAGCTGATGTTCTGAAAGAGCTGCAAAATCTGGACCCCTACAAATCAGCCGGGCTAGACAATCTGGACCCTTTCTTACTTAAATTATCTGCAGAGATTATTGCAACCCTTATTACTAGCCTGTTCAACCTCTCTTTCGTGTCGTCTGAGATTCCCATAGATTGGAAAGCAGCTGCTGTCATCCCCCTCTTCAAAGGAGGGGACACTCTTGACCCAAATTGCTACAGACCCATATCCATCCTACCCTGCCTTTCTAAGGTCTTCGAAAGCCAAGTCAACAAACAGATTACCGACCATTTCAAATCCCACCGCACCTTCTCCGCTATGCAATCTGGTTTCAGAGCTGGTCATGGGTGCACCTCAGCCACGCTCAAGGTCCTAAACGATATATTAACCGCCATTGATAAGAAACAATACTGTGCTGCCGTATTCATTGACCTGGCCAAAGCTTTCGACTCTGTCAATCACCACATCCTCATCGGCAGACTCAATAGCCTTGGTTTCTCAAATGATTGCATCGCCTGGTTCACCAACTACTTCTCTGATAGAGTTCAGTGTGTCAAATCCGAGGGCCTGTTGTCCGGACCTCTGGCAGTCTCTATGGGGGTGCCACAGGGTTCAATTCTCGGGCCGACTCTTTTCTCTGTATACATCAATGATGTTGCTCTCGCTGCTGGTGATTCTCTGATCCACCTCTACGCAGACAACACCATTCTGTATACTTCTGGCCCTTCTTTGGACACTGTGTTAACAACCCTCCAGACGAGCTTCAATGCCATACAACTCTCCTTCCGTGGCTTCCAACTGCTCCTAAATACAAGTAAAACTAAATGCATGCTCTTCAACCGATCGCTGCCTGCACCTGCCCGCCTGTCCAGCATCACTACTCTGGACGGTTCTGACTTAGAATATGTGGACAACTACAAATACCTAGGTGTCTGGTTAGACTGTAAACTCTCCTTCCAGACTCACATCAAACATCTCCAATCCAAAGTAAAATCTAGAATTGGCTTCCTATTTCGCAACAAAGCATCCTTCACTCATGCTGCTAAACATACCCTCGTAAAACTGACCATCCTACCGATCCTCGACTTCGGCGATGTCATTTACAAAATAGCCTCCAATACCCTACTCAACAAACTGGATGCAGTCTATCACAGTGCCATCCGTTTTGTCACCAAAGGCCCATATACTACCCACCACTGCGACCTGTACGCTCTCGTTGGCTGGCCTTCGCTTCATAATCGTCGCCAAACCCACTGGCTCCAGGTCATCTACAAGACCCTGCTAGGTAAAGTCCCCCCTTATCTCCGCTCACTGGTCACCATAGCAGCACCCACCTGTAGCACACGCTCCAGCAGGTATATCTCTCTGGTCACCCCCAAAGCCAATTCCTCCTTTGGCCGTCTCTCCTTCCAGTTCTCTGCTGCCAATGACTGGAACGAACTACAAAAATCTCTGAAACTGGAAACACTTATCTCCCTCACTAGCTTTAAGCACCAGCTGTCAGAGCAGCTCACAGATCACTGCACCTGTACATAGCCCATCTATAATTTAGCCCAAACAACTACCTCTTCCCCTACTGTATTTATTTATTTTATTTATTTTTCTCCTTTGCACCCCATTATTTCTATTTCTACTTTGCACTTTCTTCTACTACAAATCTACCATTCCAGTGTTTTACTTGCTATATTGTATTTACTTTGCCACCATGGACTTTTTTGCCTTTACCTCCCTTATCTCACCTCATTTGCTCACATTGTATATAGACGTATTTTTCTACTGTATTATTGACTATGTTTGTTTTACTCCATGTGTAACTCCATGTGTTGTTGTATGTTGTCGAACTGTTTTGCTTTATCTTGGCCAGGTCGCAATTGTAAATGAGAACTTGTTCTCAACTTGCCTACCTGGTTAAATAAAGGTTAACTAAATAAAAATAAAGAAATAAATAAAGTTTGCAGCTTAGCTCCACTACAGGGTGTGAATAGAAAAGGTGTGCTCCCCTTTCACGCCTTGAAACTGCACTACGGACTGTTCGGCGCCATCTGTCTATCTGTCTGTCTGCCTGCCTGCTTTACTTGCCCGTCTGTGTGTCTGTCTGGCGTATGTGTGCGCACACATGCGTATGTGTGTGTGTGTGTGTGTGTGTGTGTGTGTGTGTGTGTGTGTATGTGTGTGTGTGTGTGTGTGTGTGTGAGTGCAGTTATGCATGAGTACAAGCAAACAGACATGTCAGGGGGTGTCTCTACGCCCCACTTCCACTGAGAAGGGGCTCTCTCATCGCCTTTCCCTCTCGCTCTATCTTTCCCTCTCTCAGTAACTCTTCCTTTCTCTTCCTCAATTCAGTCCTTCCATTGCTAAAGACAACAAGCCCCCACTCTCCCACTAAGCCTTGTCTGAAATTTAGAGCTAACCTCTAATCCTGTACTATTTTCAGATGAATTACATTTTTTACTTCTGTTTAGTTTTGAGTATTTTGAACATTTTATGATATTTTGTGGAAAGCCGTACAGAGGCCTAGAACTTCTTTTAGAACAGAAGTCATATTTTTTTTCTAACAAATGAGGTATTGTATATGCAAATATGAAACACAATATATACAAATAACTGAAAGAAAAACCTTTGCAAAGGTTAAAAGAGCTACATTCACATGTGGCATCTTAAGCTATCTAAGGGCTGGATTCAATGCGTATCACGGAAGATCTGTGTTAAAATGTAAAGGTAATTTCCGTTTGAGCCAACATATCCACCGTTTAGCGTGAATGCGCTCTCCACGAACACGCGAACGTTGCCTTTAAATTTCAATCGAGCTATAACGCAGATCTTCAATAACACTTCTGCGATACGGATTGAATCCAACCCTACCTCTCAATCTATTTTAATGGGTAGCTTGTCAAGGAGGTATTTGTGCAGATGGTGGTGTATGACGATAGAACCCTGGAGCATGTCATTCCCTCTGGTGAGAACAATGTGTGCACCTGTTACCCTATGCTAAATGAATTGACCTGAATACCCAAACTCCTTCTTTCCCTCTCTCCTTTCTTCTCTGCCCTTTTCTTGGTTATCAGCAAATCTGTGGTTATCAGTCCCTGTATCTATTCGACCCTCGCTTACAAGACAGTGGTAATCCAAACAACGCCACAGCCCTGAATGCTGGACCCCGCTGCACCCCGGTGGACCTTGGGGCCACCCACGGGTATGTGTGTGTATGGAGAAGACAGGAGGTCTGCTATCGTGACGCCTGGCAGGTGCTTTTGGCCCTACAGGTGTGTGTGATTGTGTGCATGCACTCTCAGGTAGAGAGCTGTCTTGTCAATGTATTTGCTTTAGCCAGGCACAGAGCCCTGAGAGAGAAGACACGACAGACCCTACTAGCCCCCCTCGCCAACCCCTGCTCTCCCTCCCAGGCTCCCAGCAACCCCACATAGGCTCCAGAGAGTCGGGGGAAGGATGAAGGATGGGTGGGGGGGGGGGGGGGGCTGCCACTTACCACTTCAAATCCCCAACCATTGCAACACATTCTGACTGTTGAGTAGCCATGGGGCATGTATGGAGTTTTAATACAGTTGTTGGTGTTGCCCAATACTGCCACATGCATTTCTATTAGATTCAATGAAAATCAATGGAGAAAAGGGCCTATGACTCACCTTAGCATTAACACAGGATAGGCTTAGCCATGCCCCGCAGGCCTCACTAACCAACCATTCCGTGACAGTGCTAGAAATACAGTACATGACCAAAAGTATGTGGACACCTGCTCGTTGAACATCTCATTCCAAAATCATCGGCATTAATATGGAGTTGGTCCCCCCTTTGCTGCTATAACAGCCTCCACTCTTCTGGGAAGGCTTTCCACTAGATGTTGGAACAATTCTGCGGGGACTTGCTTCCATTCAGCCACAAGAGCATTAGTGAGGTTGGGCACTGATGTTGGGTGATTAGGCCTGGCTCGCAGTTGGCGTTCCAATTCATCCCAAAGGTGTTCGATGGGTTTGAGGTCAGGGCTCTGTGCAGGCCAGTCAAGTTCTTCCACACCGATCTCGAAAAAAAAATTTCTGTCTGGACCTCGCCTTGTGCATGGGGACATTGTCATCCTGAAAGAGGAAAGGGCCTTCCCCAAAGTTGGAAGCACAGAATCGTCAAGAATGTCATAGTATGCTGTAGCGTTAAGATTTCCCTTCACTAGAAGTAAGGGGCCTAGACCGAACCATGAAAATAAGCCCCAGACCATTATTCCTCCTCCACCAAACTTTACAGCTGGGCAGGTAGCGTTCTCCTGGTATCCGCCAAACCCAGATTCATCCGTCGGACTGCCAGATGGTGAATTGTGATTCATCTCTCCAGAGAACGCATTTCCACTGCTCCAGATTCTAATGGTGGCGAGCTTTACACCACTCCAACCAACGCTTATCAATGCGCATGTTGATTTTAGGCTTATGTGTGGCTGCTCGGGCATGGAAACCCATTTCATGATGCTTCCGACGAACAATTCTTGTGACGTTGCTTCCAGAGGCAATTTGGAACTCGGTAGTGAGAATTACGCCACTGAGCCTTTTTCTAAAATGTTTTATGAGTTGGAGAATACATTGCGAGGGATCGTAGAACAGTCGTCCATACAGAATCCTTCCAGATCCTTGATATCCTTCGTCTGCACTTATGGACTGCCCTCTTCAATTCCAACCACAGGTTTTCAATGGGTTTCATGTCCGGAGACTGAGATGGCCATTGCAAAATGTGGATTTTGTGGCAAATTAACCATTTCTTTGTGGATTTTGATGTGGAAGATGTCTTGCTGGAAGTTTCAGCCTCCTAGCAGAGGCAACCAGATTTTTGGCTACAATGTCCTGGTACTGGATAAAGTTAATGATGCCGTTGACCTTAACAAGGGCTCTAGGAACAGTGGAAGCAAAATAACCTCATAAGATCAAAGATGGACCACCATTTTTTACACTAGGTAAGGGGTTCTTTTCTGCTTATGCATTCTCCTTTCGATGCCAAATCCACCACTGGTATGCATGGCCAGAGCACTATTTTAATGTCATCTGACTACAGCACTGGTTCCAATCCAATTGCCAATGCCGTTTAGCAAACTCCAGGCATTTACATTTGTTGGATAACGTGACAATAGAGCACTTTGGCCACACACACCCGTAATAAATGTTTTTGTTATACAAATTAATTTGTTCGTTTCTTTTGATTCTATGCTTGATATTATGTTTTTTTTTATATAATGTTTGTGTGTTTGGCCTGCTTATATACACTACCGGTCAAAAGTTTTAGAACACCTACTCATTCAAGGGTTTTTCTTTATTTTTACTATTTTCTACATTGTAGAATAATAGTGAAGACATCAAAACTATGAAATAACACATATGGAATCACGTAGTAACCAAAAAAGTGTTAAACAAATCAAAATATATTTTATATTTGAGATTCTTCAAATAGCCACCCTTCGCCTTGATGACAGATTTGCACACTCTTGGCATTCTCTCAACCAGCTTCACCTGGAATGCTTTTCCAACAGTCTTGATGGAGTTCCCAAATATGCTGAGCACTTGTTGACTGCTTTTCCTTCACTCTGCGGTCCGACTCATCCCAAACCATCTCTAATTGGTTGAGGGATTGTGGAGGCCAGGTCATCTGATGCAGCACTACATCATTCTCCTTCTTGGTTAAATAGCCCTTACACCGCCTGAAGGTGTGTTGGGTCATTGTCCTGTTGAAAAACAAATGATAGTCCCACTAAACCCAAACCAGATGGGATGGCGTATCGCTGCAGAATGCTGTGGTTGCCATGCTGGTTGAGTGTGCCTTGAATTCTAAATTAATCACAGACAGTGTCACCAGCAAAGCACCCCCACATCATATTTTTATTTTATTTTATTATTTTACCTTTATTTAACTAGGCAAGTCAGTTAAGAACAAATTCTTATTTTCAATTACGGCCTAGGAACAGTGGGTTAACTGCCTTGTTCATAACACCTCCTCCTCCATGCTTTATGGTGGGAAATACACATGCGGAGATCATCCGTTCACCCACACCGTGCGGTTGGAACCAAAAATCTCCAATTTAGACTCCAGACCAAAGGACAAATTTCCACCGGTCTAATGTCCATTGCTCGTGTTTCTTGGCCTAAGCAAGTCTCTTATTCTTATTCAAATCAAATCAAATCACACTTTATTTGTCACATGCGCCGAATACAAGTGTAGACTTTACCGTGAAATGCTTACTTACAAGCCCTTAACCAACAGTGCAGTTCAAGAAGAAGAAAATATTTACCAAGTACACAAAAATGAAAAGTAACACAATAAGAGTAACAATAATGAGGCTATATACAGGGGCACCGGTACTGACTCAGTGTGCGGGGGTACAGGCCAGTTGAGGT
Source organism: Salmo salar (assembly GCF_965601325.2). Taxonomy (NCBI): domain Eukaryota; kingdom Metazoa; phylum Chordata; class Actinopteri; order Salmoniformes; family Salmonidae; genus Salmo; species Salmo salar. The sequence goes on along the minus strand of NC_138299.1, from coordinate 8,102,869 downwards.
AATCTGTACATGTGGGTGGGGGCGAAGTGACTATGCAGAGGTAACAAACAGCGAGTAGCAGCAGTGTACAAAAGGGGGAGGTGGGGGGTGGTCAATGTAAATTGTCCGGTGATGATTTTATGAATTGTTCAGCAGTCTTATGGCTTGGGGGTAGAAGTTGTTGAGGAGCCTTTTGGTCCTAGACTTAGCGTTCCGGTGCCGCTTTCCGTGCGGTAGCAGAGAAAACAGTCTGTAACTTGGGTGACTGGAGTCTCTGACAATTTTATGGGCTTTCCTCTGACACCGCCTAGTATATAGGTCCTGGATGGCAGGAAGCTTGGCCCCCGTGATGTACTGGGCCGTTCGCACTACCCTTACGGTCAGATGCCAAGCAGTTGCCATACCAGGCAGTGATGCAACCGGTCAGTATGCTCTCGATGGTGCAGCTGTAGAACCTTTTGAGGATCTGAGGACCCATGCCAAATCTTTTCAGTCTCCTGAGGGGGATACGGTTTTGTCATGCCCTCTTCACGAATGGTGTCCTTTAGTAGTGGTTTCTTTGCAGCAATTCGACCATGAAGGTCTGATTCATACAGTCTCCTCTGAACAGTTGATGTTGAGATGTGTCTGTAACTTGAACTCTGTGAAGCGTTTCTCTTTTCTTATTTGAGCTGTTCTTGCCATAATATGGACTTGGTCTTCTAGTGTATTTTGTAGGCTTACTATATACTTTTACTATGTTTTGTAATTTTCCCCAGGTTGTTGCTGTAAATGAGAATGTATTCTCAGTCAACTCAATAGTGGAGGCTGAAACTTGGCTGCAAGTGGATCTTCCAGCAAGACAACCACAAGCACACATCAAAATCCACAAAGAAATTGATAATTGGCCACAAAGCAAGAACCCCAAACAGATATAATATTTGACAAAAACAGAATAATTTCAAACCTGGATTACATTGGGATACGATCACATATGCCTCCCTGAATTAAAATCACTTTGAGCTGATTTCCTGGTGCTCTAACAGTCCTCCATGTCCAACAGTGGAGGCTCCTCAGAGGAAGAAGGGGAGGACCATCCTCCTCACTGAATTTCATAAAAATAAAAATGGTAAAACATTGAAAAATATAAAACTATACTAAATATATTCACGTCACCAAATAATTGATTAAAACATGCTGTTTTGCAATGAAGGTCTACAGTAGCGTCAACAGCACTCTGTAGTGTAGCCACTACAAAACATAGGAGGCTCTTGGTTCTCGCCCCCTTCCATAGACTTACACAGTAATTATGACAACTTCCGGAGGAAGTCCTCCAACCTATCAGAGCTTTTGCAGCATGAACTGACATTTTGTCCACCCAATCAAGGATCAGACAATGAATCTAGTACTGGAAACATAAGCTACAGCTAGCTAGCACTGCAGTGCATAAAATAGAGTGAGTAGTTGACTCAAAGAGAGAGAATTACAATATTTGAATTGTTTAAAAAAAATGTATTTCCTCAAAAATGAAGGAGAAGCAAGAGAGAAAAAGAGTGTCATTTTTTATTATCACTTTCATTTTCACTTACAGTAGATAGCAAATGCAGCTGGCTAGTTTAGCCTACTGAAACACCCGGCTCAAACAGAGGGATGCTATGTTAGCTAGCTGGCTATGACTATTCAACACATCACTGGAACTCTTCCAAGTCAAGGTAAGCTTTTGGTTTTATTAATTACAACATGCTCATTCAAAGTAAACATTCTCCAGTGAATTCATTAGACCTTTACCAAACATGCCTGCAAACCTAATCAATGGGATTTAGACTTAACACCCCTAATCTCTGAATATTTCAGAAAACACACACTTTTTAACAGCTTCGGGAAAGTTTGAGTCGGTCACACCCAGAGAGCGAAGCTTGATTAATCTCTCTGGCTGGTTTCAGTCCAGTGCAGAGCCATAGAGCCCTCCCTATTACAGCCCTAAAGGAACTTGGCTCCAGGCTGCAGTAGTTGACATGATCCAAGTCAGCAGCCCTGCAGCCACAGGCCCAATCTAGCAACCCTGAGGGCAAAATGCTGTGATAGCACAGACAACTCCTACTAGCTACAACAATTACTACCAATTTTCTGCCTGGTTTTGCAGCAGCAGATACTTAAAAGATATTGTTCTCTAAGAGAAATGTGAGAGGGACAGCTGGTGTTTCAACACACTCTCCCTGAGAAAAAATATAAAATTCCAACTAAATGCAGGAATTTGGTGATATGATCTTTTTGACAGTTGGCATGTTTGAAGCTTTAAGGGATATGAAAATGAATCGTCGGTGCATTTATTTCCTGTTTTGAGTTTTTTTTTTAAACATGCCTTGTGTAATTGTGTGTGTGTATTTGCGCGTGTGTGTACATGTGTATTTACATGTTTGTGCACGGAAAAGGAGATAAACAAAAACTTTACAAATGACCAGATGTGTTATGGAATAGACAGTGTAATCGTCTTTCTGGGAAATGGCTGTAAATCAGGCACGTGGGTGTGCGTGCTGTGTGAAACTCCTTATCATCACACTGTCAAATGGACCAAAAGCAAGAGCCACTGATTCAGACATAGCGTGCAGTACTCTGCTCTTCCTTCTCTCCCTCTTACGATAACCATCTCCCTCCTCCTTCTCTTCTTCTTCCCCCCTTCCCTCCCTCCACCCCTCCACTTTCTTTATGGATGACTTGCGATATTCCCGTGGGATAGTGAGGCCAGAGTGCTTTCCAGGCTTTCCATGGCCTCGTTGTTGCCTCATCCCAAATCACCTGCAGGGAACATGTTCAGTCAGACCACCTCACCATCTGGAATAGTACAGTATCACTGCTCGAAACCGGGCCCTTACCTGGCCGTGGGACACAGGCGATCCCCTCCTCCTCCTCAAACAGACACTTTATCCTCTCTCTCTTTCGCTCTATCGCGAGGGCTTCTTTCGAGATGCTCGCACCCAGTTTCAGTCTACGTGTCTCGTCTTGTCCTGTAGTCGAACGAGAAACACACTCCCTTTCTTCTCAATCTTGTTAAATAAATCTGTGTGTGTATGTGTGTGTGCACGTTAATCATACTCCTGGGCCACAGTGGGGCGTGACGTCTCCATTGTTCATTCACAAAAGCTGATTTCATTATTTACTATTTTCTACATTATAGAATAATAGTGAAGACATCAACACTATGAAATAACACATATGGAATCATGTAGTAACCAAAAAAGTGATAAACTTCTTCGGAATCAGTGTCCCTTCCACGGGACGGTTGAGCTAACGTAGGCTAATGTGATTACCATGAGGTTGTAAGTAACAAGAACATTTCCCAGGACATAGACATATCTGATATTGGCAGAAAGCTTAAATTCTTGTTAATCTAACTGCACTGTCCAATTTGCAGTAGCTATTACAGTGAAATAATGCCATGCTATTGTTTGAGGAGAGTGCACAATTTTGAACATTTTAAACAAATTAGGCACATTTGGGCAGGCTTGATACAACATTTTGAACAGAAATGCAATGGTTCATTGGATCAGTCTAAACCTTTGCACATACACTGCTGCCATATAGTGGCCAAAATCTAAATTGCACCTGGGCTGGAAAAATACATTATGGCCTTTCTCTTGCATATCAAAGATGATGGAACAAAAAAATACAACAGAACGGTTGTTTTTTTTCTTTGTATTATCTTTTACCAGATCTATTGTGTTATTCTCCTACATTCCTTTCACATTTCCACAAACTTCAAAGTGTTTCCTTTCAAATGGCACCAAGAATATGCATATCCTTGCTTCAGGGCCTGAGCTACAGGCAGTTAGATTTGGGTATGTCATTTTAGGCGAATATTGAAAAAAAAGGGGCGTAAACAAGTCAAAATATATTTTTTCGATGTTAGATTCTTCAAAGTAGCCACCCTTTGCCTTGATGACAGCTTTGCACACTCTTGGCATTCTCTCAACCAACTTCATGAGGAATGCTTTTCCAACAGTCTTGAAGGAGTTCCCTCATATGCTGAGCACTTGTTGGTGGATTTTCCTTTATTCTGCGGTCCAACTCATCCCAAACCATCTCAATTGGGTTGAGGTCAGGTGATTGTGGAGGCCAGGTCATCTGATGCAGCACTCCATCACGCTCCTTCTTGGTCAAATAGCCCTTACACAGCCTGGAGGTGTGTAAGGGCTATTGATAGTCAAATGGTAGACCCATTAAGCACAGACCATATGGGATGGTGTATCGCTGCAGAATGCTGTGGTAGCCATGCTGATTAAGTGTGCCTTGAATTCTAAATAAATCACAGAAAGTGTCACCAGCAAAGCACCCCCACACCATCACACATGTCTTCATGACACCATGTCATTCCAAGAGAATAAAGTGAGTGCTGTATCTTCACGGTGGGAACCACACATGCGGAGATCATCCGTTCACCTACTCTGCGTCTCACAAAGACACAGCGGTTGGAACCAAAAATCTCAAATTTGGACTCATCAGACCAAAGGACAGTTTTCCACCGGTCTAATGTCCATTGTTCTTGTTTCTTGTTCAAAGCAAGTCTCTTCTTCTTATTGGTGTCTTTTAGTAGTGGTTTCTTTGTAGCAATTCAACCATGAAGGCCTGATTCATGCAGTCTCCTCTGAACAGTTGATGTTGAGATTTCTCTGTTACTTGAACTCTGTGAAGCATTTATTTGGGCAGCAATCTGAGGTGCAGTTAACTCTAATGAACTTATTCTCTGCAGCAGAGGTAACTCTAGGTCTTCCTTTCAAGGTAGGGGCAGTCCTCATGAGAGACAGTTTCATAATAGCGCTTGATGGTTTTTGCGATTGCACTTGAAGAAACTTTCTTGAAATGTTCCGCATTGACTGACCTTAATTTCTTAAAGTAATGATGGACTGTTGTGTCTCTTTGCTTATTTGAGCTGTTCTTGCCATAATATGGACTTGGCCCAAATAGGGTTATCTTCTGTATACCCCCATACCTTGTCGGAACACACAGGGGCGAAAATCTGATATCAACTTTGGAGGGGACAATTACATTACATTTTCTCAAGAGCAATTCCTGAGGGGGACACCAAAAGTAGTGCTGTAACACATAGCCTACATTGTAATATGGTAAATGTATATTGAGGAACCAAAGAAATAAGGTGTTTGCCGTACTCCTAACTACCAGTACCCAAAACTACACAACTAATCACAACAGCAATACCATTGCCTTTAACAAATCTTAGTTCAGTCACCAGTTTAAGTTGAGAGTGGGGGTATCAATGGCATTTTCCAATTATGTTCCTATTTTACAAGTCAAAAAAATGGAGAACCTTTCATAATGTTGCCAAACAAAGACTCAACAAACTTACCTGAGACTCCCTGTCTCTGCCAGTCTGTCCCTGCACATCTGTCCCCAACTCTGCTGTCTGTGTGCCATCTGTTGCCTGCTCTGCCTAATGACATCATTGTGAAACATTTCCATTAGAATTTCATTTCTTTCTTATGAACATTTTATCAACTAGTCTTTGAGATATTAGGCTACTAGGGTTCTTACTTTGCATTTTGGTGTACTGAAAAATACTCTGATGTCCGTCTTTTATTTTTCTGCCATTTTTCTACCTGGCTGGCTGGCTGGCTACACACACACACAGTGTGTAGGTTATTTACAGTAGGAGATGGGCTTCTATCATCTTATCTTTTATCATTCTATTTGGGCTTCGATCTAAAAGGTAGCTAGCAAATGTGAAACGGATTAAAATGACAAGAGTTGACAGCTGTATGAGTTCACCATTTACACAACATATGCTGCAACCTTTTGTAATTTTAATAGTTTGTTTCATATTGGCTGGCTTCCAACAATAGCTGAATTTGCAAAGCTAGCGAGCACCAATTCCGTTTCAGTGGTGTTTGCTATAATCTTTGCTACCCGGGTTAAATAAAGGTGAAATAAAATAAATAAATAAAAGTTCCCTTGCGACAATTTAGCTTTTGCAACGAGACCATTAAATATATTTAAGACAATGGTAGAAGAGAGTGGAGTTCTGTTCAGTTTGGACTTCAGTTTATCGCTAACCTTATCGCAGGGACTTTGAAGCACTAATTTACATCATCTGCATGGTGATCTTGGAATAAATTGACGATAGCAAAGATTCCATCTTTGCTGTTTCCGGTCACAACTTGCAGACTTGTTTACGTGCTGCTGTGCGTTTTGTTGCCGATCTTACTTTGCTACCTGACTACCTCACGGTTTTTACTTTTTCATTACCGTATATTTTTAGTTTTTCCCTCACTCAACTTTTTTCATTCAACTTTTTCACCCCGGAGGTTTTATCTGGACATGGTTCGTCAGGACTTCAAACAGCCGAAGCTAAGTAACATTAACATGATGCCTTCTAATTGCAGTCGTTGTACTTATAATATACAGGAGAACGATCGCCTTACGGCAAGGATAGCTGTGCTGCAAGCCCAGCTTCAGACGCAATCGTTAGGCAAGGGTAATTTCAGTGTAGGAAAGGATGAAACAGCGTCTGTGCCACCAGTAAGTACAGATAGTAACGTTAGTATAAACCCCCTCGCACGGTCCCCGCAGCCGGACAACTTTCTCATGGCTTCTGGAGGGAAATGCTGTAGGAATGCTCAACCGGTGTCGCTTATTCAGCCGACAGAAACTTTCAACCGGTTCTCCCCATTAAGCGAGTCGGAGTCGGAGGCCGAGACTTCTCTGGTCTCTGCTCCTACCGACGTTAAGGCTAATCTAAAGACGGTGCTGGCTAAAGCTAAAACTGGCGAGTGTAGAGAGTATAGAGATATTGTTATCCACGTCGGCACCAACGATGTTAGGATGAAACAGTCAGAGGTCACCAAGCGCAACATAGCTTCAGCGTGTAAATCAGCTAGAAAGATGTGTCGGCATCGATTAATTGTCTCTGGCCCCCTCCCAGTTAGGGGGAGTGATGAGCTCTACAGCAGAGTCTCACAACTCAATCGCTGGTTGAAAACTGTTTTCTGCCCCTCCCAAAAGATAGAATTTGTAGATAATTGGCCCTCTTTCTGGGACTCACCCACAAACAGGACCAAGCCTGGCCTGTTGAGGAGTGACGGACTCCATCCTAGCTGGAGGGGTGCTCTCATCTTATCTACGAACATAGACAGGGCTCTAACTCCTCTAGCTCCACAATGAAATAGGGTGCAGGCCAGGCAGCAGGCTGTTAGCCAGCCTGCCAGCTTAGTGGAGTCTGCCACTAGCACAGTCAGCGTAGTCAGCTCAGCTTTCCCCATTGAGACCGTGTCTGTGCCTCGATCTAGGTTGGGCAAAATTAAAAATGGCGGTGTTCGCTTTAGCAATCTCACTAGTATAAAGACCTCCTCCATTCCTGCCATTATTGAAATAGTTTGTGATACCTCACATCTCAAAATTGGGTTACTTAATGTTAGATCCCTCACTTCCAAGGCAGTTATAGTCAATGAACTAATCACTGATAATAATCTTGATGTGATTGGCCTGACTGAAACATGGCTTAAGCCTGATGAATTTACTGTGTTAAATGAGGCCTCACCCCCTGGTTACACTAGTGACCATACCCCCCGTCCATCCGGCAAAGGCGGAGGTGTTGCTAACATTTACGATAGCAAATTTCAATTTACAAAAAAAAAAAACAATGACGTTTTCGTCTTTTGAGCTTCTAGTCATGAAATCTATGCAGCCTACTCACTCACTTTTTATAGCTACTGTTTACAGGCCTCCTGGGCCATATGCAGTGTTCCTCACTGAGTTCCCTGAATTCCTATCGGATCTTGTAGTCATAGCAGATAATATTCAAATTTTTGGTGACTTTAACCTCCATTCACATGGAAAAGTCCACAGACCCACTCCAAAAGGCTTTCGGAGCCATCATCGACTCAGTGGGTTTTGTCCAACATGTCTCTGGACCTACTCACTGCCACAGTCATACTCTGGACCTAGTTTTGTCCCATGGAATAAATGTTGTGGATCTTAATGTTTTTCCTCATAATCCTGGATTATCGGACCACCATTTTATTGCATTTGCAATTGCAACAAATAATCTGCTCAGACCCCAACCAAGGAGCATTAAAAGTCGTGCTATAAATTCTCAGACAACCCAAAGATTCCTTGATGCCCTTCCAGACTCCCTCTGCCTACCCAAGGACGTCAGAGGACAAAAATCAGTTAACCACCTAACCGAGGAACTCAATTTAACCTTGCGCAATACCCTAGATGCAGTTGCACCCCTAAAAACTAAAAACATCTGTCATAAGAAACTAGCTCCCTGGTATACAGAAAATACACGAGCTCTGAAGCAAGCTTCCAGAAAATTGGAACGGAAATGGCGCCACACCAAACTGGAAGTCTTCCGACTAGCTTGGAAAGACAGTACCGTGCAGTATCGAAGAGCCCTCACTGCTGCTCGATCATCCTATTTTTCCAACTTAATTGAGGAAAATAAGAACAATCCGAAATTTATTTTTGATACTGTCGCAAAGCTAACTAAAAAGCAGCATTCGCAAATGGAGGATGGCTTTCACTTCAGCAGTAATACATTTATGAACTTCTTTGAGGAAAAGATCATGATCATTAGAAAGCAAATTACGGACTCCTCTTTAAATCTGCGTATTCCTCCAAAGCTCCATTGTCCTGAGTCTGCACAACTCTGCCAGGACCTAGGATCAAGGGAGATACTAAAGCGTTTTAGTACTATATCTCTTGACACAATGATGAAAATAATCATGGCCTCTAAAACCTCAAGCTGCATACTGGACCCTATTCCATCTAAACTACTGAAAGAGCTGCTTCCTGTGCTTGGCCCTCCTATGTTGAACATAATAAACAGCTCTCTATCCACCGGATGTGTACCAAGCTCACTAAAAGTGGCAGTAATAAAGCCTCTCTTGAAAAAGCCGAATCTTGACCCAGAAATTATAAAAAACTATCGGCCTATATCGAATCTTCCATTCCTCTCAAAAATTTTAGAAAAAGCTGTTGCGCAGCAACTCACTGCCTTCCTGAAGACAAACAATGTATACGAAACGCTTCAGTCTGGTTTTAGACCCCATCATAGCACTGAGACTGCACTTGTGAAGGTGGTAAATTACCTTTTAATGACGTCAGACCGAGGCTCTGCATCTGTCCTCGTGCTCCTAGATCTTAGTGCTGCTTTTGATACCATCGACCACCACATTCTTTTGGAGAGATTGGAAACCCAAATTGGTCTACATGGACAAGTTCTGGCCTGGTTTAGATCTTATCTGTCAGAAAGATATCAGTTTGTCTCTGTGAATGGTTTGTCCTCTGACAAATCAATTGTAAATTTCGGTGTTCCTCAAGGTTCCGTTTTAGGACCACTATTGTTTTCACTATACATTTTACCTCTTGGGGATGTCATTCGAAAACATAATGTTAAATTTCACTGCTATGCGGACGACACACAGCTGTACATTTCAATGAAACATAGTGAAGCCCCAAAACTGCCCTCGCTAGAAGCCTGTGTTTCAGACATAAAGAAGTGGATGGCTGCAAACTTTCTACTTTAAACGCGGACAAAACATAGATGCTTGTTCTAGGTCCCAAGAAACAAAGAGATCTTCTGTTGAATCTGACAATTAATCTGGATGGTTGTACAGTCGTCTCAAATAAAACTGTGAAGGACCTCGGCGTTACTCTGGACCCTGATCTCTCTTTTGAAGAACATATCAAGACTGTTTCAAGGACAGCTTTTTTCCATCTACGTAACATTGCAAAAATCAGAAACTTTCTGTCCAAAAATGACGCAGAAAAATTAATACATGCTTTTGTTACTTCTAGGCTGGACTACTGCAATGCTCTACTTTCCGGCTACCCGGATAAAGCACTAAACAAACTTCAGTTAGTGCTAAATACGGCTGCTAGAATCCTGACTAGAACCAAAAAATGTGATCATATTACTCCAGTGCTAGCCTCCCTACACTGGCTTCCTGTTAAGGCAAGGGCTGATTTCAAGGTTTTACTGCTAACCTACAAAGCATTACATGGGCTTGCTCCTACCTATCTTTCCGATTTGGTCCTGCCGTACATACCTACACGTACGCTACGGTCAGAAGACGCGGGCCTCCTAATTGTCCCTAGAATTTCTAAGCAAACGGCTGGAGGTAGGGCTTTAGATACGACCCCTCTGTTACCTTGCCAACTAAGGAACTGGCAGTGGATCAAAACATTGTGAGGCAAAGGGTGGGGGGATCGCAATCTTTTGAAACTTAAAAACGCGCTATTAAGTGTCTATAATCAGCACAATTGCTTTCATTGCGTATTATTAATATTATTTAAATTACATAGTTATGTTTCAGTGATATATTGGGGGGGATAAATCATATTTTTCCAAGGATGGGGGGGTCGTGTCCCCCCTGTCCCCCCCGGGATTTCCGCCCCTGGGAACACAACTGAATGGCTCAAATGCATTGAGAAGGAAAAAAATCCACAAATTAACTTCTAACAAGGCACACCTGTTCATTGAAATGCATTCCAGATGACTATCTCATGAAGCTGGTTGAGATAATGCCAAGTGTGTGCAAAGCTGTTATCAAGGCAAAGGGTGGCTACTTTGAAGAATCTCAAATATGAAATATATTTTCATTTGTTTAAAACCTGTTTGGGATAAGGGGCAGTATTTTCACGGCCGGATAAAAAACGTACCCGATTTAATCTGGTTACTACTCCTGCCCAGAAACGAGAATATGCATATAATTAGACGATTTGGATAGAAAACACTCTAAAGTTTCTAAAACTGTTTGAATGGTGTTTGTGAGTATAACAGAACTCATATGGCAGGCCAAAACCTGAGAAGATTCTATACAGGAAGTGCCCTGTCTGACCATTTCTTGTCCTTCTGTAGCCTCTCTATCAAAAATACAGCATCTCTGCTGTAACGTGACATTTTCTAAGGCTTCCATTGGCTTTAGGAAGGCGCCAGAAAGTGGAATGATAGCTCTGCAGTCTCTGGGCGAAAAACAGCAGGGGTTTTGGTGAGTGGTCCTTCTGAGGACAATGACACTGGTGCGCTCGTGCACGAGACGACTCCATTTTCTTCTTTCACTGTTTGAATGAAAACAACGTCTCCCGGTTGGAATATTATTGCTATTTTACGAGAAAAATCTCATAAAAATGTATTTTAAACAGCGTTTGACATGCTTCGAAGTACGGTAATGGAATATTTTGAAATGTTTTGTCACGAAACGCGCCGGCGCGTCACCCTTCGGATAGTTACCTGAACGCACTGACAAAACGGAGCTATTTCAATATAACTATGGATTATTTTGAACCAAAACAACATTTGTTGTTGAAGTAAAAGTCCTGGGAGTGCATTCTGACGAAGAACAGCAAAGGTAATCCAATTTTTCTTATAGTAAATCTGAGTTTGGTGAGGGCCAAACTTGGCGGGTGTCAAAATAGCTAGCCGTGATGGCCGGGCTATGTACTCAGAATATTGCAAAATGTGCTTTCACCGAAAATCTATTTTAAAATCAGACACCGCGATTGCATAAAGGTGTTCTGTATCTATAATTCTTAAAATAATTGTTATGAGCACTTGTAATTGTCAACGTTTATCGTGAATAATTTAGTAAATTCACCGGAAGTTTGCTAGTTCTGAACAAAACATGCTAATGTAAAAAGCTGGTTTTTGATATAAATATGAACTTGATTGAACAAAACATGCATGTATTGTATAACATAATGTCCTAGGAGTGTCATCTGATGAAGATCATCAAAGGTTAGTGCTGCATTTAGCTGTGGTTTTGGTTTTTGTGACATATATGCTAGCTTGAAAAATGGGTGTGGGATTATTTCTGGCTGGGTACTCTCCTGACATAATCTAATGTTTTGCTTTTGCTGTAAAGCCTTTTTGAAATCGGACAATGTGGTTAGATTAAGGAGAGTCTTATCTTTCAAATGGTGTAAAATAGTAATATGTTTGAGAAATTGAAATTATAGCATTTTTAAGGTTTTTTGTATTTCGCGCCAGGCGCTACCATTGGATATTGGTGAGGCGTTCCGCTAGCGGAACGTCTGTCCATAAGAGGTTAACACTTTTTTTGTTACTACATAATTCCATATGTGTTATTTCATAGTTTTGATGTCTTCACTATTATTCTACAATGTTGAAAATAAAGAAAACCCCTTGAATGAGTAGGAGTGTCCAAACTTTTGACTGGAACTGTATATATTTGACAACATTTACTTTACTACCTTCCTAAAGAAAATATAGCACTTTTTACTTCTTACATTTTCCCTGACACCCAAAAAAGAATTTGGAATGCTTAGCAGGACAGGAAAAGGATTCAATTCACACATTTATCAAGAGAACATCCCTGGTCATCTCTACTGCTATAATCTGGCGAACTCACTAAACACAAATGCTTCGTTAGTAAATGATGTCTGAGTATGCCCATGGCAGTTGGAGTATGCCCATGGCTATCCGTAATATAAAAATAAAAATACAATTGTGACATGGTTTGCTTAATATAAGCAATTTGCAATGATTTATACTTTTATTTTTGATACTTAAGTATATTTTAGCAATTACATTTACTTTTGATACTTAAGTATTTTTAAAACCAAATACTTTTAGACTTTTACTCAAGTAGTACTTTCACTTTTATTTGAGTCATTTTCTATTAAGGTATCTTTACTTTTACTCAAGTATGACAAATTGGGTACTTTTTCCACCACTGCTTACATTTGACCTTTGACCTCCTGCAGATGGAAACAGTCGTCACTAACATGAACCAGTAGTTTCCATGAGCTGCACTTGTCAACTGCTGAATGCATGGCTGACACAGGAAGCTCTCTTTTGAGTCAAACCTTTTAAAGAAAAGTTTATTAGATTAGATTCAATTAATGTTACTTTTCCCATCAGGGAACTTCTTTTTTGGATTGGTTCAAAAAAAAAAAAAAACACAGTAGACCCACTAGGCACAAATAATAGTCTTACCAGACACGTATAGCCTGCAGGCAGAGGTTACACATATAAACAGGACAGTACAATAATAGCATCATAAACATTTGTAAGTGCAATATAAAGCAGGACTTCCCCAGCAGATTTCTGAATGAGCGATGTTCCTAGCCACATCTCAGAATCATGACCATGCAGACTCGCTGCCCGCATTTATAATGGTAGTTCATAAAGTTCACACAGCAGCATTATGGAGATTATGTTTGGTTGGTTCATACCACAGCCATATACAGGTAATTGCCAAAATAAAGGAAACACCAATATAAAGCGTCTTAATAGGGCGTTGGGCCACCCGAGCCAGAACAGCTTCAATGCGCCTTGACATAGATTCTGCAAGTGTCTGGAACTCTATTGGAGGGATGTGACACCATTCTTCCGTGAGAAATTCCATAATTTGGTGTTTTGTTGATGGTTGTGAAAAACGGTGTCTCAGGTGCCGCTCCAGAATCTCCCATTATAAGTGTTCATTTGGGGAAAAGGGATACCTAGTCAGTTGCACAACTGAATGCATTCAACCGAAATGTGTCTTCCTCATTTAACCCAACCTCTCTGAATCATAGACATTGAGATCTGGTGACAGACAGCCATGGCATGTGGTTTACATCGTTTTCACGCTCATAAAACCATTTTGTGACCACTCGTGCCCTGTGGATGGGAGCATTGATATCCTATGGGGGCATAGCCATGGTAGCCAAAGTTATGGGCAACTGGGCCTGCCCAGCATTTTCATACATTGGATGTTAATAGCTTAGGAATTGCTCAGGAACCAAACCTTTGTGGAATCACCTGCTTTCAATATACTTTGTATCCCTCATTTACTCAAGTGTTTCCTTTATTTTGGCTCACTGTACATACAGTGAGGTCCGGAATTATTGGATCCCTTGATAAAGATGAGCAAAAGAGACTAGAAAATAAATTATACAAATACTGAGCTATGCCCCCAAAATGTTTAAAAATATGTTATTTTATACTAATATAATTTCTCAGAGAAAGAGATTTTTTTAACAAGTAAAAGATAGGGGTCATATTATTGGATCCCCTGTATACAATACTCCAGCACCCTCTCCTTGCGAGGATGACACTAGAAATTAGAGAATACATTGGGAGGGATCTTAGACCATTCAAAGCCTTCGAAAGAACAACGCATATGTAGGAAATACCTCATCCCTAATGTAAAATATGGTGGTGGATCTTTGATGTTATGGGGCTATTTTGCTTCCTTTGGTCCTGGGGCCCTTGTTAACATCAACGGCATCATGAACTTTACCAAGTACCAGGACATTTTAGAACAAAACCTGATTGACTCTGCCAGGAGGCTGAAACTTGGCCGCAAATGGATCTTCCAGCAAGACAGTAACCCCAAGCACACATCAAATCCATAAATAAATGGTTAATTGACCACAAAAATCAACATTTTGCAACAGCCATCGCAGTCTGCGGACTTGAACCCCATTGAAAACCTGTGGTTTGAATTGAAGAGGGCAGTCCATAAGTGCAGACAAAGGATATCAAGGATCTGGAAATATTCTGTATGGAAGAATGGTCTAAATTCCCTCCCAATGTGTTCTTCAATCTTATAAAACATTTTAGAAATATACTCTGTGTCGTTATCCTCGTAAAGGGGGTGTTGAATTATTGAAAACAGGGGATCCAATAATATTAACCCCCATCTTTTTTAGGTTTTGAAAATTATTTGTTAAAACAACATCTATTTCTCTAAGCAATTGTATTAGTATAAAATATTAGTAAAAAATTAATTGGGGGAGGATCCAATATAAGTATTTTTTGCTCATCTTTATCAAGGGATCCAATAATTCGGGCCCCACTGTTATGCCCTGACCATAGAGAGCATTTTTTTATTCTCTATTTTGGTTAGGTCGGGGTGTGACTAGGGGGGGTGTTCCTATCTAGGTTGACTAGTTCTATGTTGGCCTGGTATGGTTCCCAATCAGAGGCAGCTGTTTATCGTTGTCTCTGATTGGGGATCATATTTAGGCAGCCATTTCCCCACTGGTTTTTGTGGGATCTTCTTTATGTGTAGTGGCCTGTGAGCACGCCATAGCTTCACGTGTTCATTGCTCTTTATTGTTTTTGTGAGTTTCATTCAATAAAGATGTGGAACTCTACGTATGCTGCACCTTGGTCTGAGTATGATTACAACGACGATCGTGACACCCACTGTATTTCTCTATGGAATGAAAGCATGCACCTCAGCCCAGCTTGAACTAAAAGGGAATCAGATGTTCAACTCAGGATTTTTGGGATCTCTATTCATACCAGAGGTACACATTTTATGTAATGTAAAACTCTGACATGTAAGAATTTGACAACTTAATTAACAGATTGTTTTTATGTGTGGTAAATAATGTGAGGAGCATGTAGGTAACCTGAGAGGAGCAGCCAGCACCAGCTGGCATAGGGTGACATCAGACATGCACCTGCTATTGTGTGACTCAAATACCTCCTGAATGAATGCACCTGTCAGGGAGGGAGAGGGATGGAGAGAGAAAAATAAGAAAAAAGGGAGGGGAGCGAGGGACTACTGCCTTCAAGACGTGTCCTGTCATTATGTAAAACACCACAAATCAAGATGGAGGCTGAATGAAAGTTTGGAGGAAACGGGAGGAGGAGGACAGGGTGGGGGAGACTTGGACGAGAGGAAGGAAGAGGGGTGTTCACTTCTCCTCTGCTCTGCAACAAGTTAAACCTGAATCTAAAACTAACAAAAGGCAGGGATTGTAAGGTGCTGAAAATATGAAGGAATAAGCAAACAAAACACACTTTTTTTTTTTACAGTCCTTTGTTCACTCCGCTCTCCTCTTCTCAGGTTTCAGCTGAGGTTTTCTGTCCCGAAGCAGTGTCTTCAGTCCCCGAAACAAGCACAGATTGACAGGATAAAGTGACATTGGCCGACCCTGACAAAGTTAATGCAGCCATACGGGCAGCAGGGCAACAAGCATGCAGGCGGCATCCGCACGTGCAGACACACACACACACACACACACACCACCGAATGCCGCTCCCTAACACCTACACTTAAATATACAGTCACTCGCTCACTTTGGTATATACATTCAAACAGCCATACTAAATCAAGCACTAAGTAACACTCTACACACACAAACCCTGATACAAATGATCTTCTGCCCCATTATGAAAGTGTTATGAAGAAATGGCAAAATAGGAGTTTTAAGATTAGGATGTATGCATGGATAGGCTAAACACAATCCACAATGTATGAACACCTACACTCCAAACATGTCTTAGAGGATGCTTCCAGAACCACATACAGGTGTTTAACACCTAAGCTAAGGTCAAAAGGTAAGACAACGAGTTTCTCTTCTCTCCTCATGGCTTGAACCCAGAGAGAACTCTATCCTTGATCCGTGCATCGTTTCGGATCAGGGCTCTCAAAACACTGTCATAGTGTTACAGTGTTGCAGTTATGGCAACACCGTGCCGTTGCTACTGTGACAGACATCTGGACAGACTCACACGCACAAACACATGTGAACGCATGAGAACGCACTCAAACGCACACAGAAGAAGCAAGACACATCCCTTAATTAAACTCCAAAATCTCAAATTTGTACTCATCCTAATGATAGTACTTATGACATTAGGAATCTCCAGCCCGTTGACCCCTCTGTTTCTAATGAGCAGGTATGGCTGCATGAGCTCACTATCGCTATGCCAGAACAATACATTGTGGGGATTTATTTATGTACCTGACAGGTTAACTAAGTGCAACCGCAGGAATTTGAGTGGTTTTGTCAAAGTCGTAATGGTTACAGTTTAGGGGACTGATGATCCATATCATGTTCTATGTGGCAGGGTGCTGGAATTGTGCTGCCTTTAGAAATATGTGTTTTGTGTGGGTTTGTTTGGTAACTCAATACGGTCAAGACAATTGGGTTTTATTATGTGGCTGGCCTGGCGTTTGATAGGTAGTGTACTCTATTGTAGGGCCAGTGATATGGGGATGTTGAGGTCACACGTTTTCACTTTATAATATATTGTACTGGACTGGCATAGTAGCTATTGAGGAGTAGAAGGAATGTAATAATGAATTCTACATTCAAGACATCAAGGAAAATACGCTAGTTTGATAGTGAGCGGCAACTGCCCTAAATGCTCATGTAACGTCCACTCAATGGGACTTTTGACTCCTCAACCAGTATAAGTTATGAGACTCAAAAATCCCAATTTAATAACTTGAGCGGTCTAATAATAATAATAATAATAACACATTTTAAAGAGTCAGTGGCACATACCACCGAAACCAATGTTCCCGATAGGTGCATGCCCAAAAACCTAAATAATGATTCAATCAATAAAGTCACACTCAAGTCATAGGTATGCATAAAATCCCACCCAAATCATTCATCAAATGTTTCTGAACTTCCTTCTAACATTGTCACTGTCACCTTTTATAAATCAAAGCCTCCATTTTCCTAAACGTGCAGGGAGAGCAAGCCTGGACAGGTAGAGAGGATTTAAGAAAACGCCTGGCTCTGCCATTACCTAACCTCATAATGACACAACATTCTCCGCAAAAAGGAGTATCACCTCATTGCTCAAAAAGAAACTAACCAGCCTTCCTGAGAAAGTGACATGTACACAGTAATAATGCTTTCCTCTTGTTCTCCTAACGTACATGCATTCTTGAGCCATGATTAAGGGATGTATGTACTGGCCGCCCGCAGGCTTGTTTGCTTTTTGAAACTGGTTTGTCGGATACACTTTAGAGACACTTGTCATTAACACCAACGTTCATGCATTCCTCTGGAGATGGTGGGCATCGCCCACGCATGATAAGGAACTGACAACCGTGGATGAGTGACTTACATATAGTTAGTTATACATGAGAAAATATAAATAATATGGAGAACACACGTACACCAGAGACATGCACACATTCATGCACACACACACACACACACACACACACACACACACACACACACACACACACACACACACACACACACACACACACACACACACACACACACACACACACACACACACACACACACACACACACACACACACACACACACACACACACAATGTACGTCACAGGTCATGACAATCACATGCTTTATTTCCCAAACATACCGAATAAAACACAATATGTCACCCCCCAAAGATTATGTGAAATAATAGATGCTCTGAAATCTGGTTTCTCCCTCTTGTAAATGAGAGAACTCCCACACATCTCCACTGATCCCAACACTTTACGTTGACACTGCATCTGTCAAGCGCATAAGACCAACACCAACACCTCACCCACAACCATGACCCTGTGAGTCACAGCTTCAACTAGGGCTAAAGAAATGACACAACCCTTCTCCAGCCCTCCCAATCAAACCCCCAGTCATAAAACCACCTGCAGCTTGCCTCTAACCTCAACCAGGAGGAAGTTGTTAGCATTCGAAGCTAATACAATGACAGGATATTGGAGCATTTTGGGGATTGGTGGATTGATCCATCCTTAGCCTAAGCCCCTGGAGGCTGCCATAGGCATGTGCTGTAGAAATTCCAACGGTTATTATAGGTGGGCGGACACAGGTGGTGAACTGAACTGGTCTGTCCACTATGCAGTGTGAATGACCCTCTAAGGCCCCGGGTAGGATGCACCCTCTCCCCTTTGGCGCATAGCCCCAGGACCCCAACCCACCCACCCACAAACTCATATATGCACACACACACACACACAGACACAGACACAAACACACACACACACCAGGTCTCAGTACGGAGACAAAGGCTCAAAGCTCCTCCTGGCTCTATGGAGATCAATGCCTGTGCTGTGCACCTGTAAACAACTTCTGGAGAATGCCTTATGCCGTCTATTATCTCTCACCGGGATACATATCTGTGACCCATAATGACATGTTCCATTTGGGGCATTCATATAACTCATGTTAAGTGGCGATATAGTTTGACAGGTGTGATTTGCTCAGGGGGAACAGCTTTGAAGTTTTGGAGGGAGATATTTGCATCACAGGAGGCTGCTGAGGGGAGGAAAGCTCATAATAAAGGCTGGAACGGAGCGAATGGAATGGCATCAAACACATGGAAACCATGTGTTGGATGTATTTGATACCACTTCACTTATTCCGCTCCAGCTATTACGTTGAGCCCCTCCTCCCAAATGATGCTGCCACCAACCTCCCATGGCTATTTCATATAGAGCAGGTATTCCCAAACTGGGGTTATGCCAAATAAAAACGTGATTCCCATTTTGTTTTATATATATATATATATATTTATTTTTTATTCTTCTTCACATTTTCAAACAGTCCATTTATATTTGATCACCTGTGTAGCCTTGTTTCACTGCCAAAAATTCTATTAAACCATCTAGTGTTCAGCGAAATAACAACACAATATCAAATACAGGTAGCCTCGTCAAATAATTAACATCCAATCACATTAACTCTCTCGCGGGAATTCCCCTAACGGTCTGTATGCAGCCAAACGTAGCTGCTGCTCATGTTGGTATCTGTACTGATGGCGCAAAAGCCATGACAGGGAGACATAGTGGAGTGGGTCCAATCAGTTGCTCCCGACGCCACTTGGGTACACTGCAGCATCCACCGAGAGGCTCTTGCTGCCAAGGGAATGCCTGACAGCTTGAAAGATGTTTTGGACATTACAGTGAAAATGGTTAACTTTGTTAAAGCAAGGCCCCTGAACTCACATGTATTTTCTGCACTATGCAATGATATGGGCAGCGACCATGTAACGCTTTTACAACATACAGAAGTGCGCTGGTTAGGGGCAAAGTATTGACACATTTTTTTTAAATTGAGAGACGAGCTTAAAGTTTTCTTTACCGACCATCATTTTCGCTTGTCTGACCGCTTGCATGATGACGAGTTTCTCACACGACTGACCTATCTGGGGGATGTTTTTTCTCCCCTGAATGATCTGAATCGAGGATTATAGGAACTCTCCACAACTATATTCAATGTGCGGGACAAAATTGAGGCTATGATTAAGAAGTTGGAGCTCTTCTCTGTCTGCATTAACAAGGACAACACACAGGTCTTTCCATCATTCTATGATTTGTTTGTGTGCAAATTCACTCAAGCTTACGGACAACGTCAAATGTGATATAGCGAAGCACCTAAGTGAGTTGGGTGCGCAATTACGCAGGTACTTTCCCGAAACAGATGACACAAACAACTGGATTCGTTATCCCTTTCATGCCCTGCCTCCAGTACACTTACCGATATCTGAACAAGGAGCCTCATCGAAATTGCAACAAGCGGTTCTGTGAAAATTTTATTTAATCAGAAGCCACTGCCAGATTTCTGGATTGGGCTGCGCTCAGAGTATCCTGCCTTGGCAAATCGCACTGTTAAGACACTGATGCCGTTTGCAACCACGCACCTATGTGAGAGAGGATTCTCGGCCCTCACTAGCATGGAAGCTAAATGCAGGCACAGACTGTGTGTGGAAAATGATTTAAGACTGAGACTCACTCCAATACAACCCAACATTGCGGAGTGATCTGCATCCTTTCAAGCACACCTTTCTAATTAACCTGTGGTGAGTAAGGGTGTTTTATATCTAAGATGGTTAAATTAAGAGCAAAATTATTGATTAATATATTATTATTTGTGCCCTGGTCCTATTAGACCTCTTTGTCACTTCCTGCGAGCCGGGTTGTGACAAAAACTCACTCATTCTTATGTTTAATACATGTATCGTATAGTGTGTGTGTGGCAGGCTTACAATGATGGTATAAAACAACATTTGAGACTGCACTGACTCTGGTACTACAGGGGGAACACAGCTGGAGGTTGAATGTTTGAAGGGGTACAGGGCTATAAAAAGTCTGGGAACCACTGATATATAGAGGGTTACCTACTGATCATAGCATATTTGTGTTAGAGACTACGTCCGATCTGAAATCCCTGAAATTGTGGCCTTGGACTGATTCATGTAAATATCAGAAGTTTGATTTCATAAATGGATCTTATTGTAATTCTGGCTTCTCAAACTAATGCAGGCATTTTGATAATTACTGAGACTTAGTTAAAAAAGTATGTTCCATACTCTGATGTGTCTGAATGGTTCTAATGTTGGCAGGGGTGGGAGTGTCACCATATTAATAAAGAACAACTACTGTGTGATTTGCTGTATGTATTACCACCTCTGTCCTCAAGCAATATGAATGTCTTGTCCTAAATGTAAGCCTTGGTAATTATCAGGTTTGAAGGTAAGACCCAGATGCAGACTGTGTTGGAGTGACAATGTTTATTACAGCAACAGGGCACGCGATAGACAGGTCAAGGCAGGCAGGGGACAATAACCAGAGTAGTGGGGGAAAGGTACAAGATGACAGGCAAGCTCAGGGTCAGGGGCAGGTAGAGTGATCAGGTGGGAGGGATCAGAGACAGGACAGGCAAAGGTCAAATCAAAGAGGGCAAGAAAAAGAGAGACTGGGAAAAAGCAGGAGCTGAGACACAAAACGCTGTTTGACTTGACAAACAAGATGAACTGGCAACAGACAAACAGAGAACACATGTATAAGTACCCAGGGGATAATGAGGAAGATGGGCGACACCTGGAGGGGGGTGGAGACAAGCACAAGGACAGGTAAAACAGATCAGGGCATGACAGTACCCCCACCCCCCCCCACCCCCTTCTAGGGACGCCACCTGGCGTCCTACATGGGCGCATACCTGGTTGACCGGGATGCCGGCAGTGAAAGTCGGCGATGAGGGCTGAGTCCAGGATGTCTCTAGCGGGGACGCAGCACCACTCCTCCGGGCCATAATCCTCCCAGTCAACCAGGGCCTGGAAACCCCTGCCCCGCGGTTGAACACTTAGGAGTCGTCTCACCATGTATGCAGGATGGCCATCGATGACACGGGGAGGAGGGGTGGGCCTGGAAACAGAAGACAAAGGGCTGTGAGACACGGGCTTAATCCTAGACACATGGAACATAGGGTGAATACGGAGGGTACGGGGTAACAAAAGACGAACAGCAGTGGAACTAAGGACCCTAGAGATGGGGAACGGGCCGATAAACCGGGGGGAGAGTTTGCGAGATTCCACCCAAAGGGGCAAATCCCGGGTGGATAGCCATACCTTCTGCCCGAGACGATGCCGGGGAGCCGGGGTCCAATGGCGATCCGTCTGTCGTTGATACCTGGAGGTGGTCTTGAGGAGGGCCGACCGGGCTCTCCTCCAGGTACGACAAACATCTGGGCAGAATGTATGCTGACCTCCTCTTCCTGCTCAGGGAAGAGCGGGGGCTGATACCCCAGGGAACACTCAAAAGGAGATAGGCCCGTGGCAGAGCAGGGAAGGGTGATGCGGGCGTATTCGACCCACACCAGCTGCTGGCTCAAGGGGGTCGGGTTGGCGGAGACCAGGCAGCGCAGGGTAGTCTCCAGATCCTAGTTGGCTCGCTCCGACTGGCCGTTGGACTGGGGGTGGAATCCGGAGGACAGGCTGGTCAACGACCCAATGAGGGTGCAGAACGCCTTCCAAAACCGAGACGAGAACTGAGGGCCCCAGTCAGAGACCCTGTCGACCGATAGTCCATGGATCCGGAAGACATGCTGCACCATGAACTGGGCCGTCTCCTTGGCAGAGGGTAGTTTGGGGAGAGGAATGAAGTGGGCGGCTTTGGAAAACTGATCCACCACAGTCAGGATGGCAGTGTTGCCGTCAGATGGGGGAAGACCCGTGACAAAGTCCAGGGAGATGTGGGTCCAGGGATGATGAGGGACAGGCAGAGGTTGGAGGAGACCAGCCGAATGCAGAGACATCAGGGACATTGGTGGGCCACCAAAAGCGTTGTCGCACAAAAGCCAGGGTCCGGCGGGAGCCCGGGTGGCAGGCCAGTCTGGAGGAGTTTCGGCTGGGGAAGCTGTGCCTCCTGAACCTGTTTCCCTATACCCCAGCTGAGTGCCGTTGCCAGGCACAAGGTGGAAAGGATGGTCTTGGGCTCCGGGGTAATAGCCGTGGGGCTATAACGGCAAGACAGTGCGTCCGGCTTGACATTCTTGGATCCCGGCTGATATGAGAGGGAGAAGTTGAATCATGTGAAGAGCAGGGCCCATTTAGCTTGCCTGGAGTTGAGACATTTGGCAGTGTGGAGCTACTCCAGATTTTTGTTGTTGGTCCAAATAATGAACGGGTGTTCCGCCCCTTCCAGCCAGTGCCTCCATTCATCCAACGCCATCTTCACTGCGAGAAGCTCACAATTTCCAACATTGTAGTTTTTCTCCATGGCGTTGAGGCGATGGGAGAAGAAGGCACAGGGATGTAGCTTCAGGTCCAGGGAAGAACGCTGGGACAGGACCATCCCCACTCCTACATCGGCCTCCACCACAAATTGACGGGAAAGGTCAGGATGAACCAGGATGGGAGCAGTGGTGAAGCGGTGTTTCAGGTCCCAGAAGGCCCAGTTAGCAGCAGGGGACCACGTGAACAGAAACTTGGGAGAGGTGAGTGCTGACAGGGGGGAAGCCAGGGTGCTGTAACCCCGGATGAAGCGGCAATAGAAGTTGGTGAATCCCAGGAAACGTTGCAGCTGCATCCTGGATATAGTCTGAGGCCAATCTACCACCACTCTCACCTTTCCGGGATCCATCTGGACACTCCCAGTGGAGATGCTGTACCCCAGAAAGGGGATGGTGGAGCAATGGTACTCGCACTTCTCTGACTTAACAAACAACTGGTTCTCCAGGAGGCTTTGAAGAACCTGTCAGATGTGGAGCACATGTTCTTGGGAGGAGCGGGAGAAGACGAGGATGTCATCAATGTAGACAATGTCGAACCGATTCAACATGTCACGGAGAACATCATTTCACCAGAGCCTGGAACACAGCATGGGGGTTGGTGAGGCCGAATGGCATGACCAAAAAGTCATTGTGGCTGCTGGCTGTGTTGAAGGCGGTCTTCCACTCATCCCCCTCCCGTGTCCGCACCAAGTGGTAGGCGTTCCAGCTTGGAAAACACGGTGGCCCCCTGGAGCGGCTCGAAGGCCGAGGAGAAGAGTGGTAGGGGGTAGCGGTTCTTCACCGTTGTCATTGAATCCCTGGTAGTCGATGCACGGGTCTTGTCTGTAAGATCTAATGCTTCACGGAGACGTGGCTGAACGACGACAACATCAACATACAGCTGGCTGGTTATACAATGAACCTGCAGGATAGAACAGCGGCGTCTGGTAAGACAAGGGGTGGAGGTCTATGTAATTTTGTAAACAACCGCTGGTGCACGATATCTAAGGAAGTCTCGAGCAATTGCTCACCTGAGGAATAGTTTCTCATGATAAGCTGTAGACCACACTACCTACCGAGAGAGTTTTGAACTGTATTCTTTGTAGCTGTTTACATACCACCACAGTCAGAGGCTGGCACTAACATAGCTTTGAACTAGCTGATTTCCGCCATAAGAAAACAAGAAAGTGCTCACCCAGAGGCGGCGCTCCTAGTACCCGGGGACTTTAATGCAGGGAAACTTAAATCAGTTTTACCTAATTTCTATCAGCATGTTAACCTGTTGGGTCTAGGGGGCAGCATTTGCACGTCTGGATAAAAAAAATGTACCCGATTTAATCTGGTTACTAATCCTACCCAGTAACTAGAATATGCATATACTTATTATATATGGATAGAAAACACTCTAAAGTTTCCAAAACTGTTTGAATGGTGTCTGTGAGTATAACAGAACTCATTTGGCAGGCAAAACCCTGAGACATTTTCTGACAGGAAGTGGATACCTGATGTGTTGTATTGACTTTAAAGCTATCCCATTGAAAGACACAGGGGTTTAGGAATATTTTGGCACTTCCTATTGCTTCCACTAGATGTCACCAGCCTTTACAAAGTGTTTTGAGTCTTCTGGAGGGAGATCTGACCGAACAAGAGCCATGGAACGGTGATGTCCCATTAGACACCTGGCGCGCTACTTCATGTTGGGTACCCTCGTTCCAATACGTTATAAAAGGCTATGCATTCGTCCACCTTGAATATTATTCATGTTCTGGTTAAAAAAGGCCCTAATGATTTATGCTATACAACGTTTGACATGTTTGAACGAACGGAAATATATTTTTTCCCCTCGTTCATGACGAGAAGTCCGGCTGGCTTACATCATGTGCTAACGAGACGGAGATTTTTGGACATAAATGATGAGCTTTTTTGAACAAAACTACATTCGTTATGGACCTGTGATACCTGGAAGTGACATCTGATGAAGAGAATCAAAGGTAATGGATTATTTACATAGTATTTTCGATTTTAGATCTCCCCAACATGACGTCTAGTCTGTATCGCAACGCGTATTTTTCTGGGCACAGTGCTCAGATTATTGCAAAGTGTGATTTCCCAGTAAGGTTATTTTTAAATCTGGCAAGTTGATTGCGTTCAAAAGATGTAAATCTATAATTCTTTAAATGACAATATAATATTTTAACAATGTTTTCTAATTTTAATTATTTAATTTCTGACGCTGACTTGACTGCCGGTTATTGGAGGGAAACGATTTCCTCAACATCAATGCCATAGTAAAACGCTGTTTTTGTATATAAATATGAACTTGATAGAACTAAAAATGCATGCATTGTCTAACATAATGTCCTAGGAGTGTCATCTGATGGAGATTGTAAAAGGTTAGTGTATCATTTTAGCTGGTTTTATGGTTTTGGTGACCCTGTCTTTGACTTGACAAAACATTACACACAACTCTTGTAAATGTACTGTCCTAACATACTCTAAATTTATGCTTTCGCCGTAAAACCTTTTTGAAATCGTAAAACGTGGTTAGATTAAGGAGATGTTTATCTTTCAAATGGTGTAACATAGTTGTATTTTTGAAAAATTTGAATTTTGACATTTATTTGGATTCAAATTTGCCGCTCTTGAAATGCACCTGCTGTTGATGGAGTGCACCACAGGTGGCACGCTAGCGTCCCACCTAGCCCCAAGAGGTTAAATGTGCAACCAGAGGGAAAATAACTCTGGACCACCTATACTCGACACACAGAGATGCATACAAAGCTCTCCCTCACCCTCCATTTGGCAAATCTGACCATAATTCCATCCTCCTGATTCCTGCTTACAAGCAAAATTAAAGCAGGAAGCACCAGTGACTAGAACAATAAAAAAGGGGTCAGATGAAGCAGATGCTAAGCTACAAGACTGTTTTGCTAGCACAGACAGGAATATGTCCCGGGATTCCTCCAATGGCATTGAAGAGTACACCACATCTGTCATTGGCTTCATCAATAAGTGCATCGATGACGTCATTCCCACAGTGACCGTACGTACATACCCCAACCAGAAGCTATGGATTACAGGCAGCATTCGCACTGAGCTAAAGGCTAGAGCTGCTGCTTTCTAGGAGCGGGACTCTAACCCAGAAGCTTATAAGAAATCCCGCTATGCCCCTCAAACAGGCAAAGCCTCAATACAGGACTAAGATCGAGTCGTACTACACCAGCTTTGATGCTCATTGGGTGTGGCAGAGCCTGCAAACCATTACAGACTACAAAGGGAAGCACATCTGAGAGCTGCCCAGTGACACGAGCCTACCGGATGAGCTAAACTACTTCTATGCTTGCTTCGAGGCAAATAACACTGAAACATGCATGAGAGCACCAGCTGTATTGGAAGACTGTGATCACGCTCTCCACAGCCGATGTGAGTAAGACCTTTAGACAGGTCAACATTTACAAGGCTGCAGGGCCAGACAGATTACCAGGACGTGTATTGCGAGCATGCGCTGGTCAACTGGCAAGTGTCTTTACTGACATTTTCAACCTCTCCCTGTCTGTAATACCAACATGTTTTAAGCAGACCACCTGTGCTCAAGAACACTAAGGTAACCTGGCTAAATGACTACCTACCAGTAGCACTCACGTCTGTAGCCATGAAGTGCTTTGAAAGGCTGGTCATGGCTCACATAAACACCATCATCCCAGAAACCCTAGACCCACTCCAATTTGCATACTGCCCCAACAGATCCACAGATGATGCAGTCTATTGCACTCCACACTGCCCTTTCCCACCTGGACAAAATGAACACCTATGTGAGAATGCTATTCATTGACTACA
Source organism: Salmo salar (assembly GCF_965601325.2). Taxonomy (NCBI): domain Eukaryota; kingdom Metazoa; phylum Chordata; class Actinopteri; order Salmoniformes; family Salmonidae; genus Salmo; species Salmo salar. The sequence continues at coordinate 8,075,827 of NC_138299.1, read as the reverse complement.
GCTCAGCGTTCAACACCATAGTGCCCTCCAAAGCTCATCAATAAGCTAAGGACCCTGTGACTAAACACCCTTTGCAGCTGGACCTGGACTTCCTGACGGGGCGCCCCGAGGTGGTAAGGGTAGGTAACAACACATCTGCCACGCTGATCCTCAACACAGGGGCCCCTCAGGGGTGCATGCTCAGCCTGGCCAGGCACGACTCCAACACCATCATTAAATTTGCAGATGACACAACAGTGGTAGGCCTGATGACCGACAACAACGAGACAGCCTATAAGGGGGAGACCAGAGACCTGGCCGTGTGGTGCCAGGACAACAACCTCTCCCTCAACGTGATCAAGACAAAGGAGATGATTGTTGACTACAGGAAGAAGAGGACCGAGCATGCCCCCATGCAGTGGCTGCAGTGGAGCAGGTTGAGAACTTCAAGTTCCTTGGTGTCCACATGCCCAACAAACTAACATGGTCCAAGCTCACCATGACAGTCGTGAAAAGGGCACGAGAAAACCTATTCCCCCTCAGGAGACTGAAAAGATTTGGCATGGGTCCTCAGATCCTCAAAAGGTTCTACAGCTGCATCACTGCCTGGTATGGCAACTGCTTGGCCTCCGACCGCAAGGCACTACAGAGGGTAGTGCGAACGGCCCAGTACATCATGGGGCCAAGCTTCCTGCCATCCAAGACCTCTATACCAGGCGGTATTAGAGGAAGGCCCTAAGAATTGTCAGACTCCAGCCACCCTAGTCATAGACTGTTCTCTCTGCTACCGCATGGCAAGCGGTACCAGAGTGCCAAGTCTAGGTCCAAGAGGCTTCTAAACAGCTTCTACCCACAAGCCATAAGACTCCTGAACATCTAGTCAAATGGCTACCCAGACTATTTGCATTGACCCCCCCTCCCCTCTCCACACCACTGCCCCTCTCTGTTGTCATCTATGCATAGTCACTTTAGTTAACTCTACCTACATGTACATACTACCTCAACTAACCGGTGCCCCCGCACATTGACTGTACTGGCACCCCCCTGTATATATTGTTATTTTTTACTGCTGCTCTTTAATTACTTCTTACTTTTATCTCTTATTCTTATCCATATTTTTTTTAATCTGCACTGTTGGTTAGGGGCTCATAAGTAAGCATTTCACTGTAAGGTCTACACCTGTTGTATTTGGCGCATGTGACTAATAAAATTGGATTTGATTCGGAGGCGAGGTGCGAAGTCAAAGTCAAATTTCCTCTCCCTCCGTCGTTCCCGTAGTCGCCCATCGATTCAGATGGTCAATGCGATGTGGGAATCGAGTTCTGTGGGTAACTCCTGAGCAGCAAGCTTGTCCTTGACCTCCTCCGAGACGCCGTGCAGGAACAACAGTTCTTCCTGGTTCCAAGCATTCTCCGCTGCCAACGTGAGGAAATCCATAGTTGGCCACACTGCAGGTGTCCTGCTGAAGCTGGATTAGCTTCCGGGCAGCTTCTCTCCTGGAGAACAGGGTGTTCCCATACAGCAGTAGCCCAGGTGAGAGCCCTCCCGGACATCAGCGTGATGAGATGGATCGATTCAAGATAGCCTGAGGGGAAGGAGGAGGGCTGAAGCTCGAAAATGAGGACACACTGAGCTAGAAACGCCTGACGGGGGGGGGGGGGGGGCTCCCGAGAAGGTGGAGTAATCGATGAGACGACGCTGCTAGCAGCTGGGTTACTGAAGGGCTGTGGAGTTACCAATGTAGGATGCAGCCTCCCAGACAACATGCGGAATTGCTCCAGCAAACTGTCCAATGCCCGGTCATGGCGTTCATCCAACGTTTGGAGCCCCTCCATAAGGCCATGAAGGAGTTCCTCGTGGCTCCCGATGGTGGCTACTTGGGAGGAGATGGCATTGCATAGCTGGCCCGGGTCTCCTGGGACAGTCATGACCAGTTTGTCCTATCAGGTTTGAAGGTATGACCCTGATGCAGACTGTCGGAGTAACAATGTTTATTACAGCAACAGTGCAGGCAAACGACAGATCAAGGCAGGCAGGGGTCGATAACCAGAGTAGTTGGGGAAAGGTACAGGGCGGCAGACAGGCTCAGGGTCGGGTCAGGCAGAGGTCGTTAATCCAGAGGTTGTGCAAAGGTACAGGACAGCAGGCAGCCTCAGTGTCAGGGGCAGGCAGAGTGGTCAGGCAGGCGGGCTCAGAGACAGGACAGGCAAGGGTCAAATCCAGGAGGGCGAGAAAGAGAGAGACTGGGGAAAAGCAGGAGCTGAGAAACAAACCGCTGTTTGACTTGACAAACAAGACGAACTGGCAACAGACAAACAGAGAACACAGGTATAAGTACCCAGGGGATAATGGGGAAGATAGCGACACCTGGAGGGGGGTGTAGACAAGCACAAGGACAGGTGAAACAGATCAGGGCGTGACAGGTAATAATGCTCAACTAACTTTAATGGGATTGCCCTCCCTCGGCCATCCCAATTGCTCTCTGCAAATTGTCTGACTTGCAAAATCTGAATTACTAATATTGGGGGATCTTAACCCGAATTGGTTGATGCCAGTATCAGATCAACTGATCAACAAAGAGACATTTTAAAACTTTCAATGAGCAACATTTTCTGTATTACTTGGGGTTGTATGATTGGGAGGGTGTGTCCTCTAGCTCTGATTCGGATCAGGCCCCTAAATGTTTTACCGCTCTGTTTAACTCTATTGCAGTTAAATGTGACCCATATAAGAGATTAAGGGTAAAGGACAGATCTAACCAATGCTTCACGCATGAATTGTCTGAAAGATTTCATGAAAATAATCGCAGTTGAGGCTAAGGCTAGATTGACTGATTCTACCTCTGATTGGCAGTCCTTCAGACATTTGAGAAATCAAATCGAATTCTATTTATCACATGCGCGGAAAACAACAGCTGTAGACCTTACCGTGACATGCTTACTTACAAGCCCTTGAAACCTCTTAAGGATTGGCCCCTTTTTTTCAATTTTCACCTAAAATGACATACCCAAATCTAACTGCCTGTAGCTCAGGCCCTGAAGCAAGGATATGCATATTCTTGGTACCATTTGAAAGGAACTTGAAGTTTGTGGAGCTGTGAAAGGAATGTAGGTTATTAGATCTGGTAAAAGATAATACAAATTAAAAAGAAAAACATTTTTTTGTATTTTCTTGTACCATCATCTTTGAAATGTAAGAGAAAGGCCATATTGTATTATTCTAGCCCAGAATAGAAATGAACCAACAATGCAAAAAAGGTTTAAAGAACATATTTCTAAAAAAACAAACAAACAAAAAATACGAAAGTAAGAAAAAAATGAACACAATAAAATAACGAGGCTATATACAGGGGGGACCGGTAGGCAGTCAATGCGAGGGGGTACAGGTTAGTCGATGTAATTGAGGTAATATGTAAATGTGGGTAGGGGTATTTATTGATAAGCTGTATGCATTGATAATAAACAGCGAGTAGCATTAGCATAAAAAAGAGGGTCAATGTTACGGCTGTCGAAGAGAGGGGACCAAAGCGCAGCGTGGTAAGTGTTCATTATATTTATTAAACAATGAAAACACTAGAACAAAGAAACAAACCGAAAAGCCAAACAGTTCTGTCAGGTAACGAAATACAAAACAGAAAATAACTACCCACAAAACACAGGTGGGAAAAGGCTGCCTAAGTATGATTCCTAATCAGAGACAACGATAGACATCTGCCTCTGATTAGGAACCATACTCGGCCCAACACAAAGACATATACAAAACATAGAATGCCCACCCCACACCCTGACCTAACAAAATAAACCGCCTCTCTCAGGTCAGGGCGTGACAGCACCCCCCCCCAAAGGTGCGGACTCCCGGCCGCAAACCTGAACCTATAGGGGAGGGTCCGGGTGGGCATCTATACTTGGCAGCGGCTCTGGTTCGAGGCGTAGCCCCCACACTGCCCGCTGATCCCCCCCGCTTCTGTGTCGCCGAAGGAACATCGCCGGAGGCTCTGAACTGCCGACCGCCGCTGAGACTCTGGGCTGCAGGCCGCCGCTGAAGACTCTGAGCTGCAGGCCATCTCAGGAGAATCCGGGCTGGGGAGCGTCTCAGGAGGTTCCGGGCTGGGGTGCGTCTCAGGAGGTTCCGGGCTGGGGAGCGTCTCAGGAGGTTCCGTGCTGGGAGCGTCTCAGGAGGTTCCGGGCTGGGGAGCGTCGCTGCAGGCTCCGGACTGGGGAGCGTCACTGTAGGTTCCGGACTGGGGACCGTCGCTGCAGGCTCCGTGCCATGGATCATCACTACAGGTTCCGTGCCATGGATTATCAGGTTGTACATGCTGTTGAAACTAACACAACTAAAAAATAAACAGCTTGATCGTCACTAGATTTCCTGTTTCCTGTTTCCGGTCACAACTTGCAGACTTGTTTACGCTGCTGTGCGTTTTGTTGCCGATCTTACTTTGCTACCTGACGGTTTTTTACTTTTTCATTACCGTATATTTTAACTTTTCCCCTCACTCAACTTTTTTCATTCAACTTTTTTCACCCCGGAGGTTTTATCTGGACATGGTTCGTCAGGACTTCAAACAGCCGAAGCTAAGTAACATTAACATGATGCCTTCTAATTGCAGTCGTTGTACTTATAATATACAGGAGAACGATCGCCTTACGGCAAGGATAGCTGTGCTGCAAGCCCAGCTTCAGACGCGATCGTTAGGCAAGGGTAATTTCAGTGTAGGAAAGGATGAAACAGCGTCTGTGCCACCAGTAAGTACAGATAGTAACGTTAGTATAAACCCCCTCGCACGGTCCCCGCAGCCGGACATCTTTCTCATGGCTTCTGGAGGGAAACGCTGTAGGAATGCTCAACCGGTGTCGCTTATTCAGCTGACAGAAACTTTCAACCGGTTCTCCCCATTAAGCGAGTCGGAGTCGGAGGCCGAGACTTCTCTGGTCTCTACTCCTCCCGTTGTGGGGTCTGAGATGCCGACGGCTCCCACCATTAGCTCTGACAAATTGAAAACCCTAGTCATTAGCGACTCCATTACCCGCAGTATTAGACTTAAAACTAATCATCCAGCGATCATACACTGCTTACCAGGGGGCAGGGCTACCGACGTTAAGGCTAATCTAAAGACGGTGCAGGCTAAAGCTAAAACTGGCGAGTGTAGAGAGTATAGAGATATTGTTATCCACGTCGGCACCAACGATGTTAGGATGAAACAGTCAGAGGTCACCAAGCACAACATAGCTTCAGCGTGTAAATCAGCTAGAAAGATGTGTCGGCATCGATTAATTGTCTCTGGCCCCCTCCCAGTTAGGGGGAGTGATGAGCTCTACAGCAGAGTCTCACAACTCAATCGCTGGTTGAAAACTGTTTTCTGCCCCTCCCAAAAGATAGAATTTGTAGATAATTGGCCCTCTTTCTGGGACTCACCCACAAACAGGACCAAGCCTGGCCTGTTGAGGAGTGACGGACTCCATCCTAGCTGGAGGGGTGCTCTCATCTTATCTACGAACATAGACAGGGCTCTAACTTCTCTAGCTCCACAATGAAATAGGGTGCAGGCCAGGCAGCAGGCTGTTAGCCAGCCTGCCAGCTTAGTGGAGTCTGCCACTAGCACAGTCAGCGTAGTCAGCTCAGCTTTCCCCATTGAGACCGTGTCTGTGCCTCGATCTAGGTTGGGCAAAATTAAAAATGGCGGTGTTCGCTTTAGCAATCTCACTAGTATAAAGACCTCCTCCATTCCTGCCATTATTGAAAGAGATTGTGATACCTCACATCTCAAAATTGGGTTACTTAATGTTAGATCCCTCACTTCCAAGGCAGTTATAGTCAATGAACTAATCACTGATAATAATCTTGATGTGATTGGCCTGACTGAAACATGGCTTAAGCCTGATGAATTTACTGTGTTAAATGAGGCCTCACCCCCTGGTTACACTAGTGAACATACCCCCCGTGCATCCGGCAAAGGCGGAGGTGTTGCTAACATTTACGATAGCAAATTTCAATTTGGACCTACTCACTGCCACAGTCATACTCTGGACCTAGTTTTGTCCCATGGAATAAATGTTGTGGATCTTAATGTTTTTCCTCATAATCCTGGACTATCGGACCACCATTTTATTACGTTTGCAATTGCAACAAATAATCTGCTCAGACCCCAACCAAGGAGCATTAAAAGTCGTGCTATAAATTCTCAGACAAGCCAAAGATTCCTTGATGCCCTTCCAGACTCCCTCTGCCTACCCAAGGACGTCAGAGGACAAAAATCAGTTAACCACCTAACCGAGGAACTCAATTTAACCTTGCGCAATACCCTAGATGCAGTTGCACCCCTAAAAATTAAAAACATCTGTCATAAGAAACTAGCTCCCTGGTATACAGAAAATACACGAGCTCTGAAGCAAGCTTCCAGAAAATTGGAACGGAAATGGCGCCACACCAAACTGGAAGTCTTCCGACTAGCTTGGAAAGACAGTACCGTGCAGTATCGAAGAGCCCTCACTGCTGCTCGATCATCCTATTTTCCAACTTAATTGAGGAAAATAAGAACAATCCGAAATTTCTTTTTGATACTGTCGCAAAGCTAACTAAAAAGCAGCCTTCGCAAATGGAGGATGGCTTTCACTTCTGCAGTAATAAATGTATGAACTTCTTTGAGGAAAAGATCATGATCATTAGAAAGTAAATTACAGACTCCTCTTTAAATCTGGGTATTCCTCCAAAGCTCCATTGTCCTGAGTCTACACAACTCTGCCAGGACCTAGGATCAAGGGAGATACTAAAGTGTTTTAGTACTATATCTCTTGACACAATGATGAAAATAATCATGGCCTCCAAACCCTCAAGCTGCATACTGGACCCTAATCCAACTAAACTACTGAAAGAGCTGCTTCCTGTGCTTGGCCCTCCTATGTTGAACATAATAAACGGCTCTCTATCCACCGGATGTGTACCAAGCTCACTAAAAGTGGCAGTAATAAAGCCTCTCTTGAAAAAGCCGAATCTTGATCCAGAAATTATAAAAAAACTTTCGGCCTATATCGAATCTTCCATTCCTCTCAAAAATTTTAGAAAAAGCTGTTGCACAGCAACTCACTGCCTTCCTGAAGACAAACAATGTATACGAAATGCTTCAGTCTGGATTTAGACCCCATCATAGCACTGAGACTGCACTTGTGAAGGTGGTAAATGACCTTTTAATGACGTCAGACCGAGGCTCTGCATCTGTCCTCGTGCTCCTAGATCTTAGTGCCGCTTTTGATACCATCGATCACCACAATCTTTTGGAGAGATTGGAAACCCAAATTGGTCTACCTGGACAAGTTCTGGCCTGGTTTAGATCTTATCTGTCGGAAAGATATCAGTTTGTCTCTGTGAATGGTTTGTCCTCTGACAAATCAATTGTAAATTTCGGTGTTCCTCAAGGTTCCGTTTTAGGACCACTATTGTTTTCACTATATATTTTACCTGTGTTTCAGACATAAAGAAGTGGATGGCTGCAAACTTTCTACTTTTAAACTCGGACAAAACAGAGATGCTTGTTCTAGGTCCCAAGAAACAAAGAGATCTTCTGTTGAATCTGACAATTAATCTGGATGGTTGTACAGTCGTCTCAAATAAAACTGTGAAGGACCTCGGCGTTACTCTGGACCCTGATCTCTCTTTTGAAGAACATATTAAGACTGTTTCAAGGACAGCTTTTTTCCATCTACGTAACATTGCAAAAATCAGAAATTTTCTGTCCAAAAATGACGCAGAAAAATTAATCCATGCTTTTGTTACTTCTAGGCTGGACTACTGCAATGCTCTACTTTCCGGCTACCCGGATAAAGCACTAAATAAACTTCAGTTAGCGCTAAATACGGCTGCTAGAATCCTGACTAGAACCAAAAAATTTGATCATATTACTCCAGTGCTAGCCTCCCTACACTGGCTTCCTGTTAAGGCAAGGGCTGATTTCAAGGTTTTACTGCTAACCTACAAAGCATTACATGGGCTTGCTCCTACCTATCTTTCCGATTTGGTCCTGCCGTACATACCTACACGTACGCTACGGTCACAAGACGCAGGCCTCCTAATTGTCCCTAGAATTTCTAAGCAAACGGCTGGAGGTAGGGCTTTCTCCTATAGAGCTCCATTTTTATGGAATGGTCTGCCTACCAATGTGAGAGACGCAGACTCAGTCTCAACCTTTAAGTCTTTACTGAAGACTTATCTCTTTAGTAGGTCCTATGATTAAGTATAGTCTGGCCCAGGAGTGTGAAGGTGAACGGAAAGGCTGGAGCAACGAACCGCCCTTGCTGTCTCTGCCTTGCCGGTTCCCCTCTTTCCACTGGGATTCTCTGCCTCTAACCCTTTTACAGGGGCTGAGTCACTGGCTTACTGGTGTTCTTCCATGCCGTCCATGGGAGGGGTGCGTCACTTGAGTGGGTTGAGTCACTGACGTGGTCTTCCTGTCTGGGTTGGCGCCCCCCCTTGGGTTGTGCCATGGCGGAGATCGTTGTGGGCTATACTCGGCCTTGTCTTAGGACGGTAAGTTGGTGGTTGGAGACATCCCTCTAGTGGTGTGGGGGCTGTGCTTTGGCAAAGTGGGTGGGGTTATATCCTGCCTGTTTGGCCCTGTCCGGGGGTATCATCGGATGGGGCCACAGTGTCTTCTGATCCCTCCTGTCTCAGCCTCCAGTATTTATGCTGCAGTAGTTTATGTGTCGGGGGGCTAGGGTCAGTCTGTTACATCTGGAGTATTTCTCTTGTCTTATCCGGTGTCCTGTGTGAATTTAAATATGCTCTCTCTAATTCTCTCTTTCTCTCTTTCTGTCTTTCTCTCGTATGACCTGAGCCCTAGGACCATGCCTCAGGACTACCTGGTATGATGACTCCTTGCTGTCCCCAGTCCAACTGGCCGTGCTGCTGCTCCAGTTTCAACTGTTCTGCCTGCGGCTATGGAACCCTGACCTGTTCACCGGACGTGCTTGTTGCACCCTCGACAACTACTATGATTATTATTATTTGACCATGCTGGTCATTTATGAACATTTTAACATCTTGACCATGTTCTGTTATAATATCCACCCTGCACAGCCAGAAGAGGACTGGCCACCCCTCATAGCCTGGTTCCTCTCTAGGTTTCTTCCTAGGTTTTTGGCCTTTCTAGGGAGTTTTTCCTAGGGAGTTTTTCCTAGCCACCGTGCTTCTTTCACATGCTTTGCTTGCTGTTTGGGGTTTTAGGCTGGGTTTCTGTACAGCACTTTGAGATATCAGCTGATGTACGAAGGGCTATATAAAAATAAATTTGATTTGATTTGATTATCACTGGAGGCTTCTTGCCATGGATTATCCCTACAGGCTCCGGGCCATGGATTATCACTGGAGGCTTCGTGCCATGGATCATCCCTATAGGCTCCGGGCCATGGATCATCACTGGAGGCTCTGTGCCATGGATCATCCCTACAGGCTCCGGGCCATGGATCATCACTGGAGGCTCCGGACCATGGATTATCACTGAAGGCTTCGTGCCATGGATCATCACTACAGGCTCCGGGCCATGGATCATCACTGGAGGCTTCGTACGTGGAGCTGGAACCGGTCTCACCGGACTGGGGAGACGCACAGGAGACTGGGTGTGCAGAGCAGGCACAGGGTATACTGGGCCGTGGAGGCGCACTGGAGGTCTGGAGCTTAGGTCTGGCACAACCCATCCTGGATGGATGTTTAATTTAGCCCGGCAAGGGCGGAGCGCTGGCACAGGACGAACTGGTTTGTGCTGGTGAACGGGGGGTACCGTGCGTAGAGCTGGCGCAGGATAACCTGGGCCGAAGAGACGCACTGGAGACCAGGAACGCTGAGCCTGCAAACTTCTTCCTGGCTGACAGCCAACTCTAGCACGGCAACGATGAGGAGCTTGCACCGAGTGCACCGGGCTGTGAGTGCGCACTGGTGACACAGTGCGCATCACCGCATAACACGGTGCTTGCTCGGTCACTCGCTCCCCATGGTAAGCACGGGGAGTTGGCTCGGGTCTCAACCCCGACTTCGCCAATCTCCCCGTGTGCCCCCCCCCCCCCCCCCATTTTTTTGGGCCGCTGCCTCTCGGGCTTCCGTTGTTGCCGTGCTTGTTCCTCATAGTATCGCCGTTCTGCTTTCGCTGCCTCTATCTCCTCTTGCGGACGGCGATACTCCCCAGGCCTTGTCCAGGGTTCTGCCCCATCCAGGATTTCCTCCCTGGTCCAGTCGTCCTGACCATGCTGCTTGGTCCTTTGGTGGTGGGTAGTTCTGTTACGGCTGTCGTGGAGAGGGGACCAAAGCGCAGTGTGGTTAGTGTTCATTATATTTATTAAACAATGAAAACACTAGAACAAAGAAACAAACCGAAAAGCCAAACAGTTCCGTCAGGTAACGAAATACAAAACAGAAAATAACTACCCACAAAACACAGGTGGGAAAAGGCTGCCTAAGTATGATTCCTAATCAGAGACAACGATAGACAGCTGCCTCTGATTAGGAACCATACTCAGCCCAACACAAAGAAATACAAAACATAGAATGCCCACCCCACACCCTGACCTAACAAAATAGAGAAATAAACCGTCTCTCTCAGGTCAGGGCGTGACAGTCAATGCAAATAGTCTGGGTAGCCAACTGTTTAGCAGTCTTATGGCTTGGTGGTAGAAGCTATTAACTTCTGTGGGCTACGTGGGACGCTAGGGCGGCAAATTCAAAAACAACAAAATGTCATAATTCAACTTTCTCAAACATACAACTATTTTACACAATTTTCAAGATACACTTCTCCTTGATGTAACCACATTGTCCGATTTCAAAAAGGCTTTACAGTGAAAGCAAAACATTAGATTATGTTAGGAGAGTACATAGACCAAAATAATCACACAGCCATTTTCCAAGCAAGGACATGAGTCAATAAAACCCAAAACACAGCTAAATAAAGCACTAACCTTTGACGATCTTCATCAGATGACACTCCTAGGACATTATGTTACACAATACATGTATGTTTTGTTCGATAAAGTTCATATTTATATCCAAAAACAGCATTTTACATTGGTGCGTGATGTTCAGAAAATGTATTCCCACCAAAACCTCCGGTGAATGTGCACATCAATTTACAAAAATACTCATCATAAACGTTGACAAAATATATAACAATTATTTAAAGAATTATAGATAGACTACTCCTGGATGCAACCGCTGTGTCAGATTTTAAAATAGCTTTACGGAGAAAGCACATTTTTCAATATTCTGAGTACATAGCTCAGCCATCACGGCGAGCTATACAGACACCCGCCAAGTTCGTGGCAACCTAAACTCAGAATTAGTATTAGAAATATTCTCTTACCTTTGCTGATCTTTGTCAGAATGCACTCCCAGGACTGCTACTTCCACAAGAAATGTTGTTTTTGTTCGAAATAATCCATATTTATGTACCAATAACTCCGTTTTGTTCGTGCATACAGATCACTTATCCAAAGGCATAACGCACGAGCGCGGAACCAGAGACGAAAAGTCAAAATGTTCCATTACCGTACTTAGAAGCATGTCAAACGCTGTTTAAAATCAATCTTTATGGTATTTTTTACGTAAAATTGCGATAATATTCCAACCGGACAATAGCATATTCATTCAAGAAGAAAAAGAAGGAACGGCGCACTTGCGTGGCCGCGCATATCCAATCCCTTTGTTGCCAGGCAGTCCACTCAGAAACTGAGCTCCTATTATCTGCCCAGTAACAGAAGGCTAAAACCACTTTCGGAAGGCTTTAGACAGCCAATGGAAGCCTTAGGAAGTGCAACGTAACCCCACGGATACTGTAGTTTCGAAAGGGACTAGAAAGAAGAACTACAATTCTCAGATCCTCCACTTCCTGGATGACTTTTTCTCATGTTTTTGCCTGCCATATGAGTTCTGTTATACTCACAGACACCATTCAAACAGTTTTAGAAACTTCAGAGTGTTTTCTATCCAAATCTACTAATAATATGCATATTCTAGTTTCTGGGCCAGAGTAGTAACCTGTTCAAATTGGGTACGTTTTTCATCTGGCCATGAAAATACTGCCCCCTAGCCCAGACAGGTTAATGATCCTTTTGGACCTAGACTTGGTGCTCTGGTACCGCTTGCCGTGCGGTAGCAGAGAGAACAGTCTATGACTAGGGTGGCTGGAGTCTTCAACACCTTTTAGGGCTTTCCTCTGACACCGCCTGGTATAGAGGTCCTGGATGGCAGGAAGCTTGGCCCCAGTGATGTACTGGGCCGTACGCATTACCCTCTGTAGCGTCTTGCAATTGGATGCAGAGCAGTTGCCATTCCAAGCGGTGATGCAACCAGTCAGAATGCTCTTGACCTGCTCCTCTACAGTCCCATCAATGTGAAAGGCGATGTGCTCGGCCCTCCTTTTCCTGTAGTCCACGATCAGCTCTTTTGTCTTGCTCATGTTGAGGGAGATGTTGTTGTCCTGGCACCACACTGCCAGGTCTTTGACCTCCTCCCTAAATGCTGTCTCATTGTTGTCGGTGATCAGGCCTACCATTGTTGTGTCACCGGCAAACTTAATGATGGTGTTGGAGTCATGCGTGGCCATCGTGGGTGAACAGGGAGTATAGGAGGGTACTAAGCATGCATCCGAGGCCACCCCTTGTCTTACCAGAGGTTGATGTTCTTGCCAATGCACAGAAAATCCAGCCAACTGTATATTATCCATGTCGGTGAATCATAAGATATTACAGTTTTTAAGGTCCCGTTGGTAGGATAGTCCCGAACGGAGCTCATCCAGTTTATTTTCCAGTGATTGCAAATTTGCCAGTAGGACGGATGGTAAAGGCGGATTATCCACTCGCCGACAAATTCTCACCAAGCACCAGGATCTGCGCCCCCTGTATCGGCATCTCCTCTTCATGTGAATGACAGGGATTTGGGCCTGGTCCAGGAGAAGCCGTAAATCTTTTGTCTCCGATTCGTTAAAAAAAGCTATTTTCGGTCATGATTATTATTATCATTTTTATTTAACCATTATTTAACTAGGCAAGTCAGTTAAGAACAAATTCTTATTTACAACGACGGCCAACCGGAGAACAGAGACGGTGGCAGAAACATTATGTACAACAAAAGTTACAAACAGCACAAAAATACACACAGAATAGCACAATTAGTCATACCCTCCGGAGCCATTATTAGATAGATGTCTTCCTCTGGATAGAAAAGCAAAGTCAACTTACTTCTTGAATTGTGTATCTGAGAGTGGTGGAAATCCAGCTAAATTCTGGAAAGTGGTCAAATCTACGAAAAAAAAATGACACCCCGTCATTGCCCCAGCAGGTTATGACAGCCTCTGGTCCCATAACAGACAAAAATTACATTTGTGATGCTTTTAATAACCCTTTTCCGAGAGGGGGTCCTTTATTCACTGCTAGACAGATAGAAGAGAATGATGCACTTCCAGGCACTTACTCTTTTTTTAAAATTTGAAACATTTTATGTCAATGACGTATTAAAAAACATCCACAGGAACTGATTCGCTTGATCCCTTTCTACTGCAGCTTTCTGTCCCCCTATTGTAAAACCTTTGACCCACATGTTTTATTTAACAATTGCTTCTGGTGCTATCCCTAAGCGCATGTCCTCCCCCTTTACAAAGTGGAGATCCTTCTCACCTAGATGAAGACCACCCAATTTCTAAACTATCTTGCCTTGCAAAAATATTAGAATCACTGGCAAACACTCATCTAAGAACTATTTTAACTTCAAATTATATTCTTAATGTGTACCAGTCTGGTTTTAGACCTGGACATAGCACCGTTTCAGCAGCTACGCTTGTCTTAAATTATATATTCAATTGCTTAGATCATAGGAATCACTGTGCTGTCATATTTATAGACCTATCCAAGGCCTTTAATACTGTCAACCATCCCGTACTCATTCAAATGGGGCTCGACCAGGCATCTTGCAAGTGGTTTGGGGAATATATGTCAGACAGGACGCAATGTGTGCTTTTTGATGGTGTCAAATCAAGTTATTGCGATGTTACTAAAGGTGTTCTGCAGGGGTCAATTTTGGGACCTGTCCTCTTTACTATGTATATACATTGTATTCGGAAAGTATTCAGACCCCTTGATTTTTTCCACATTTTGCCAAACTGAGCAATCAGCGTGTACACAAGCAAACAACAGAGAAACAATCCCGCACAAAGAGCAGGCGGGCCAGCTAGCACATATAGCCCCACTAATCAACCCAACTAAGGACAGGTGCAAACAATAACAGAAAGGGGGAAAACAAAAAAGGAATCAGTGGCAGCTAGTAGGCCGGTGACGACGACCGCCGAGCGCCACCCGAGCAGGAGGGGGCGCCACCTTCGGTGGCGGTCGTGACAATGAGACAAATCAAAAGGTTGGCTGGTCCTCATTAAAGTCCCGTAGATCCCTTCATTACTCCCTTTTTGATTACAAAGCTCTACTACACACGCTTTCGACCTACCTCACTTCACTGTTAAAATGTCTAAATATCAGACAGCAAACACTTTCACAGGGATGGTTAACTCTTAAGGTTCCACTAGTATGTACCGATCTAGGTAAATCCTCCTTCAGTTTTAGTGACCCCCCCCCCCCAACCCAATTTGTTGTATTGTTGTCCTCAGGGAACCATTGAAAATGAGACCCTGGTGTCAATGGGTTCCCCTGAATAAATGAAAGTAAAATAAAATACATTAGAACAAGTGAAAAATTGACATGTGTCATGTGAAAATGTATTTATAGAAACACTCTCTGGTACATATTGATAAAATCGAGTCATAACTATACATTTAACTATGCATGCATCGAGTCATAAATATGCATGCATAAATATGCACCTCTCTCTAACTACCCACCTAGCTACCCACCCAACCATCCATTCACATGGGCTTTAGGATTTGCTGTGGAAAGGGGGCATATAAAGTCCTGAAAGCCAAGGCAATCTTTTCACAAATCGTTTCCAAATTGTCAAATGTTGCCAGTGCAAGGAAATACGTCACTGCAATGGCCCTGTGTATTGTCCTCAAAATGTCACAATAAAT
Source organism: Salmo salar (assembly GCF_965601325.2). Lineage (NCBI taxonomy): Eukaryota > Metazoa > Chordata > Actinopteri > Salmoniformes > Salmonidae > Salmo > Salmo salar. Next base: position 8,060,796 of record NC_138299.1, on the reverse strand, counting down.
ATGTGATTACCTAAGAAGCATTACCCATATTGACAATAGGACGCGACATATGATGAATCCAGTCCATCAAAATATGCAGCTACCTGCCTAAGGGTTGTCTGGATGATGTAACATCTGGGCTCTTTCTAGAAGAGATGGTATCTTTCATTTTCATTTATATTTCTTCAGATGTATTGATTTCTAGCCTACTGACATTTTTTCATCCATGTCAGTATCCCAATTAAACTGGGATACATATCTGGCAGGCTATGTATCCTGCTGTGGAAACAAAAAAAATATTTCATCCATGTGAATATGCCAATTTTAGTGTTTTGTGCTTGTTATTCACTGTGTCTCATAGCATCATTGTCATGGGCTTTGTCAATCATTGTCAATACTGGCTTACATGTCCCCAATGACTGGGAGAGTCTATGGGCAATTTCTGTGTAAAAACTCTGCTCTCTATGCAAAGTGATAGTACACTTCAAACTGCAAATTGACAACGTATGACATCATCCCCATGTGAGCGAATAGCCTTCCTATGTTCTTGTTGTGCTAAACCCAACACACAGGGTAGTTTTGATTATTAGTATAAATAGTTGTTTGCTTCAGAGGTGTTATTATCACTTAAACACATCCATTTTTTTATTTGTCTGTTCATTATGCATTTATAATGGTTTTCAGCTACTCAAGTTAAGGAGGATACTTTCAATGATCAAATAGTCTACAAAATAAAGACCAGGACAATAAACCATGTAGCTTCACTCCCTCTACTGGATAAAACAAATACTGAAGATATTGTGTGTGGTTGAGGATGACAATGTTCAGTTCTTTTTTTCCTCCTTTTTTTGTGAGCAGCTTTTCACTTTATTGGCTTTTTTCAATGGGGGGGGGGGGGCGGGGGGGGGGGGGGTTACAGTTTTAAGTCAAAGAAACGCCTACAAAGATAACCACAAACCATTCCCTCCCTCACTCCCTATCCACATCCCCGACCTGATGAAAGCATGCCTCCCACCGTTTCTCATCTCACCCAGAAACCGAGGTTGCCCATCAGTCCCCATCCCACACATTCATTCTCGCTGTCAATAATTATAATGTGATAACTTCCAATTGTAACTGTATCCACTTGTTAAATGGGAGAGAGTGAGGTGGTTGCCATCTTAGAGGCAAAAACAATTTGCAGTAGTGCTGCCTACCAGCAGTAATCTTCTCTGACTGATTGAGAGATTCAAGGAGATGTCATCATTAAGTAACATAAGCATTGAAGATTTAAGTACATACAGTTGAAGTCGGAAGTTTACATAAACTTAGGTTGGAGTCATTAAAACTTTTCAACCACTCCACAAATTTCTTGTTAACAAACTATAGTTTTGGCAAGTCGGTTAGGACATCTACTTTGTGCATGACACAAGTAATTTTTCCAACAATTGTTTACAGACAGATTATTTCACTTAAAATTCACTGTATAACAATTCCAGAAGTTTACATACAGTAAGTTGACTGTGTCTTTAAACAGCTTGGAAAATTCCAGAAAATGATGTCATGGCTTTAGAAGCTTCTGATAGGCTAATTGACATAATTTGAGTCAATTGGAGGTGTACCTCTGGATGTATTTCAAGGCCTACCTTCAAACTTAGTGCCTCTTGCTTGAAGTCATGGGAAAATCAAAAGATATCTAGTTTTCATGCGCATGTTTTTCACTTGAGAAATACTGCACCAAACATCTTGGTTAGATGTAAAATTGCATAACTAAGACCTCCTCGGAAAAAAAACGTAAAATGATATACTGTATATGATTTATCTTCGATTAATTCTTACTATTTTGATGAAGTGTTAAAGTGATGTTGTAGTTACGGTGGCTCAAGAGAGACAAACAGCAGTAATACAGCACTTTGGAGTCTGGAAGGACAAAGGGGCATATGCTCTGCACAGGTAGGCTGCGTTTAGACAAGAAGCCCAATAATAATCTTTTTTTTCACAAATTGCATGGTGTTTTGACGAATCTGATCAGCCCTGTGAAAACATCTGATGTAATTGGTCAAAATACCAATTAATGGAGAAAAAAAAAAATCTTAATTGGGCTGCCTATGTAAATGCAGCCAGCCATAGAGCCCTATCTGTGCATGTGCCTGGTTTAGACTGTCATGGTTCCACCTGTCACCAGAGGGCGGCAGAGACCTGTCATGTTTCACCTGTCACCAGAGGGCGGCAGAGACCGTTTTAGAGACTATTACGACACAGGTGTTTTCTATTTCAGCAATAATGCACGAGAAGGTGTGGTATATGGCCAATATACCGTGGCTAAGGGCTGTTCTTATGCATGACGCAATGCGGGGTGACTGGATACAGCCTGAAGCCATGGTATATTGGCCATATACCACAAACCTCAGAGGTGCCTTATTGCTATTATAAACTGGTTACCAATGTAATTAGAGCAGTAAAAATACATGTTTTGTCATACCCGTGGTATACGGTCTGATATACCATTACTGTCAGCCAATCAGCATTCAGTGCACGAACCACCCAGTTTATGATACTAATTATAAACTGGGGGGTTCAAGCCCTGAATGCTGATAGGTTAAAACAACATTCCAGTCGGTGTCTATTCCACAAGTTACCACCGGCTAAATCTATTACGTTAAAATGCCTACTTACTCTGTTCCATCTGACTGCGCAATCCACTGTCTCATCAGTCCAGGCAGGCACTTTATAAATGTGATCTCCACTATAAAAAGGCTTTCGACTCTGTCAATCACCACATCCTCATCGGCAGACTAAACAGCCTTGGTTTCTCAAATGATTACCTCGACTGGTTCACCAACTACTTCTCTGACAGAGTTCAGTGTGTCAAATCTGAGGGCCTGTTGTTCGGGCCTCTGGCAGTCTCTATGGGGGTGCCACAGGGTTCAATTCTTGGGCCGACTCTCTTCTCTATATATATCAATGATGTCGCTCTTGCTGCTGGTGAGTCTCTGATCCACCTCTACGCAGACGACACGATTCTGTATACTTCTGGCCCATCTTTGGACACTGTTAGCAACCCTCCAGACGAGCTTCAATGCCATACAACTCTCCTTCCGTGGCCTACAACTGCTCTTAAATACTAGTAAAACTAAATGCATGCTCTTCAACTGATCGCTGCCTGCACCTGCCCGCCCGTCCGGCATCACTACTCTGGACGGAACTGACTTAGAATATGTGGACAACTACAAATACCTAGGTGTCTGGTTAGACTGTAAACTCTCCTTTCAGACAAACATCTCCAATCCAAAGTTAAATCTAGAATTAGCTTCCTATTTCGCAGCAAAGCATCCTTCACTCATGCTGCCAAACATACCCTCGTAAAACTGACCATCTTACCGATCCTCAACTTTGGCAATGTCATTTACAAAATAGCCTCCAACACCCTACTCAACAAATTGGATGCAGTCTATCACAGTGCCATCCGTTTTGTCATCAAAGCCCCATATACTACCCACCACTGCGACCTGTACGCTCTCGTTGGCTGGCCCTCGCTTCATACTCGTCGCCAAACCCACTGGCTCCAGGTCATCTACAAGACCCTGTTAAGTAAAGTCCCGCCTTATCTCTGCTCGCTGGTCACCATAGCTGCACCCACCCGTAGCACACGTTCCAGCAGGTATATCTCACTTGTCACCCCCAAAGCCAATTCCCCCTTTGGCCGCCTCTCCTTCCAGTTCTCTGCTGCCAATGACTGGAATGAACTACAAAAATCTCTGAAACTGGAAACACTTATCTCCCTCACTAGCTTTAAGCACCAGCTGTCAGAGCAGCTCACAGATTACTGCACCTGTACATAGCCCATCTATAAATAGCCCAAACAACTACCTCTTCCCCTACTGTATTTATTTTTTTATTTTGCTCCTTTGCACCCCAGTATTTCTACTTTGCACACTCATCTACTGTCAAATCTACCATTCCAGTGTTTTCATTGCTATATTGTATTTACTTCACCACCATGGCCTATTTATTGCCTTTACCTCCCTTATCTCACCTCATTTGCTCACATTGTATATAGACTTATTTTTCTACTGTATTATTGACTGTATGTTTGTTTTACTCCATGTGTAACTCTGTGTTGTTATATGTGTCGAACTGCTTTGCTTTATCTTGGCCAGGTTGCAGTTGTAAATGAGAACTTGTTCTCAACTTGCCTACCTGGTTAAATAAAGGCGGATTAAAAACATTAAATAAATAAATAAAAAGCATCTAAACATTATCTCACATTTCTTTTAGACTAACTTTTTGTTTTCAACAGCGGAGATTTGTATATACATTGCTGTCTGTCTCTCTGACATTTGCAACATTGTTTCAATATACAAATTCGATCTCCAGCTGTCCCATAGTAATGAACGTGTCTGGACGAGACAGACAGGCAGGCAGAGTTTCTCAGCTGGCATCATTTTTATGGATATATACAAAGAAATGTCAATTGAAAAAAGGTAAAACGAAACAAAGTGCAACTAGTTTGCAGTCTTTCCAGCTTCAGTTTGTAGTGATTGTGTTATCTATGTTGTTGACTAGCTCCTCTGAAGAACAGTGTCCTGAGGAGTGAGCACATTTTCTATGCCAGGTGAAATCCCGCCTCATTCGCTCATTTTTATGTATCCAAATAAATGTCACTAGAAAACAGCTTAAACAAATGTACTTTGCTGTTATTCTGGCTCGACTTCGTCTCGGGCCTAACAACATCCGCGCCAATGTATCCTCCAAACACCGGCTTCTCAGGCATTATCACTTAATTATGATTCCCTTTTAAGAGTGGTGTGTTTCTGTTACCCTTTGAGGAAGCTTGATTCGTTTACCGTATCCTGCAAAATAAACACCATAGGCAAGAAAACAATGTATTGTTCAATTCTTGGCATTCATTTCCATTAGCAATTACTTTCTTAAGTGAAATTGTCATCTTTATTTGCAAGCTGCACAAACAATTTGGGCATGCAACTTCAATCTGGTATAAGGTACTGTAAGGAGCAACAGAACATTGTACTGTCTACACTCGGTTTGTTGTTTATATTAAAACATTTTCATTAAATGGATTTTAATCTGAACTAAAGTTTTGTTGCTATGGATTCCACGACGCAGTTAGCCTTTACGGCTGGGACTGCAAGTTTGAGTTCTTTTTTTTGCGTGGATTCCGCGAGTGCTAGCTGGCTGTACTATAGACACCTGTCGTCGTCATGGGAAAGACTCATTGTTATCTTTTCGTAAAAACAACTGGTTGCAGTAAAAAGCCAATCTGTCAGGGATTCTAGGAGTGGTGGTTGGAGTCAGGCACAGAGAGGGTAAGTATATCGTCTTTATTTTCTCCGGCACAAAACGGTCTCGCCAAAACAGAAGGGCGCGTAATAATAATGACCAACCCAAAACACAGGGCAAAACGGTCCGGAGTGAAAAATAAGACGTCAGCCAGCACATCCAAATAACAAACAGCGAAATAATCCCACACAAACCTGGCCAGGCTAAACAGGCTTAAATAAACACAAATCAAGAAACAAAACAGGGAACAGGTGCAACCAATACGACCAAACAAACAGAAAAGGAAAAAGGGATCAGCGGTGGCTAGTAGGCCGGCGACGACGACCGCCGAGCGCCGCCCGAACAGGCAGGAGAGCCACCTTCGGTGGGATTCGTGACACAATCTGGATACTAAGGATATCCTGAGGGAAATCGACGAGTACCAACAGATTTACGCTATGGAGGAACAACATACTCCATCATGGAAAGATCCAACCACCTCACAAAATAACTTTAGCCTGACAAAAAAAGAAAAACAGATTAATCTACAGACACAGACGATTTACTTACCATTGAGGTAGAGGCTAGTGCTCTGGCTGGAATCCATGCAACACTGGAAAAGTTATGTGAGGAGGTAGCAGGACTGTGGGGGAGTTTGGAGTTCAGCCAGAGTGAAATTCTCATGCTCCAAAGAGAAAACAAGACACTCACAGCCTAGGTAAAAATCCACGATTTCAACATGGATTGTCTACTCAGGGAAAACAGGGAGATGAAGGAGTCGCTACTAGACATGCAAAGTCGTAGCATGCGTGAAAATACATTTTTCTCTGGGATTCCTGAGGACGCATCCAATAATCCAGAGCGTGCAATCAGAGAATTCATGCAATACGCCTTGAAACTTCCTATAGAGACTATAAACAAGGTGGCTTTCCACCGAGTACACAGACTTGGAGCTCGGAGCAACAAGACCAAGGGTCCCCGACCGATCATCGCAAAATTTGAACACTACCAACAAAAGGAGCTGATCAAAAGCAAGGGGAGGGAGCTTAAAGGGACCAAATTCGGTCTCAATGACCAATTTCCAAGAGAAATAAACAAACGTTGTAAGAGACTGTATCCGGTACAAAGACAACAAAGGGAGAATGGTAAGCGTGCCTTTATCATTGTGGACAAACTTTTTATAGATGGACAGCTATTCCGAGATAGCTCCATAACACCGTGGCTGTACTAAATTCTACAGGGACTTCAGGTTACAAAAAAATAGAAGGTATGGGAACTGTAAAAATATCTGAACATTATGAAGTGGATATGAACACACACGTACTGAATTACATGCTTGCTTACACATACGGACGTATATATATACACACACACACCTGATCTCGCTCTCTTCTCTCACTCTCTCTTTCTCTCCTCTTCTCTCCCCCTCTCTGTATTGTCGTGAACTGTTTTATAATTGAATGTGTTTATTGTTTGTCTATCTTTTTTTATGTATTTGTCTACAAGTTCATATATGTTTACAACAAGCAAGGGAAAGATATCAGAATAGGGGCATTGGGGATAAATAACATATTGTACAGAATACATTTATTTGTACTGTAGTGAAGCCGTCTCTAGAGTAATACAATGTCTCTTTCATGATCATGTGAAACGTCAATTGCTAGGATGTGTTTTTCAATTATGTTGAAGGTAATTATGATGCAACTATGATGGTGATATGATATGGATTACAATTATCATCATGAATATTAAGGCTATACACACTACATGTTACACACATAGACACTCAACCATGCAAATTGGCAGGTTATTATTTATTTGGACATCACACATTATAGTCTTACTCTTATACAGACACTCTCACTATATCACATCCAATATCATACACATCATACACATCAACCTACTCAGATTTGCTACACATATAATAGCTTTTCTCAATGGTCTAATATCTGTGGCATTGGCTCACAGGCAAACAGGCAAGGGAATAAAACAAATATTGCTAGAACCTATTTCTTGAATTCTAAATATCAGATATTTGAAAGCTCTAGTTTTGACCTCCATAATACCGCTGATGGCAGTAACTTTACAAGCACTAATTATGGTCAATTTAGACTGAGAATAGTATCTAGTTATGGTAAGAGGTGGAATAAGTATAGCCAGTTATAATTGTAATGGTTTATCAGATTATAAAAAATGAAGATCACTCTTTACATGGCTAAAAGAAAATGAATATAACATATACTGTTTACAGGAAACTCACCCTACATCCTTAGATGAAGTTGCGTGGAAAAAGGAATGGGGTGGTGAAATAATTTTCTATCATGGACAAAGGAACTCAAAGGGTGTGATGATATTAATTAACACAAATTTTGATCTGAATGTGCAAATAGTCAGGAATGATTCGCAAGGAAGGTGGATCCTTTTGAATATGAAAGTGGACGAAAAAGAGATTTGGCTCATTAATCTATATGGTCCAAATCAGGATGATCCACACTTCTTCAAAAACAACAATTTATTGAACTTACAGGCAACAGATGATTTAATCATTATGGTAGGAGACTATAACACAGTGTTAAGTACCTCAATGGACCATAAAGGTAATCACTCAACAAACTATCATCACCGTGCCCTTAAGTAAATCACAAATATTATGGACACATTAGAAATAGTGGATATTTGGAGACTAAAAAACCCCGACTTAGTGGCTATACTTACATGGAGGAGACTTAATCAAGCTAGTCGTCTTGACTACTTTCTTGTCTCTTTCTCTCTTGCATCAAAGGTTAAAAAAGTTTTAATAGGAGAAAGAATGCGATCGGATCATCATCTAATTGGCATTCACTTAACTCTTAGAGATTTTCCACGTGGACAGGGATATTGGAAATGTAACCAAAGTTTACTGGAGGACAACTTATTTTTAACTAAGACAAAATAATTTATAACTGAATTTGTCCAGTATAATATAGGTTTAGCAAATCCCCTTATTGTTTGGGATACCTTTATATGTACCTTCAGGGTCATTCAATTCAATATTCATCAATAATAAAAAAGCAGTTTCTGGCTAAAGAGACAAGACTAACAAGGGAAATCCATGAACTAATAGTACAGGTAGATAGCAATAAAAACGATACTACAGAGATACAAAATAAGGAAAAACAAAAAGAACTTGAGGAACTTATTCAAGAATGATGTAATGTAATCTAATACCAAAATAAAGCAAACTGGATGGAATATGGAGAAAAATGCACAAAATTCTTCCTGAATCTCTAATACAGGAACGCTAACAAAAAGTATTTGCAGACACTCGTTACTGAAGATGGAGTCATCTATGATTCTCCGAATGATATTTTAAAAGAGGAAGATAATTATTTTAGGCAGATGTTCTCTATTCCGTCTCATCCTTTCCTGCTGAATGAAGATTATGGTAAGGAATTCTTTCCAAATAATATAAAAAATGGAAAATTAACAAATGTACAGAAAGATCAGTGCAAAGTCCAAATTACAGAGGAATAACTTTTTGAGGCTATTAAATCCTTTCAGTCTGGAAAAACCCCAGGGCTTGATGGCATACCGGTAGAATTTTTTGATATACTAAAAGCTCCATTGTTAGATTTGTTTAACAGAAAGGTCTGATTTCTCTATTATTAAAACAAGACCCAGGTGGCAAATATAAAGACCCAGTCTATCTAAAAAACTGGAGGCCCCTTACACTTCAATGTCGTGATGCAAAAATAATAGCAAAATGCATAGGTATTGTTCATCCTGATCACAGGTTTTTTACATGGACGATACATTGGAGATAATATACGACAACTACTAGAAATAATAGAACATCATAAAATATATAAGAAGCCAGGAATGGTATTAATAGCGGATTTTGAAAAGGCATTTGATAAAGTAAGACTGTATTTTATTCATAAATGCCTGGATTTTTATCAATTTTGGTAATTATCTTAAAAAATGGGCAAAAATAATGTATAGCAACCCCAGGTGTAAAATAGTAAATAACGGCTACTTCTCAGAGAGTTTTGAATTGTCAAGAGGAGTCAAACAGGGGTGTCCGCTGTCACCATATCTATTCGTTATGGACATCAAAATGCTAGCTATTAAAATCAGATCCAATAACAACATTAGAGGATTAGAAATCCAAGGCTTAAAAACAAAGGTGTCCATGTATGCCGAAGTTTTATATTAAGTCCGCAAGCTAGATCCTTGCAATGTCTCATTGAAGATCTAGATAACTTTTCTGTACTCTCTGGACTAAAACCTAATTATGATAAGTGTACAATATTATGTATTGGATCCTTAAAAAATACAACTTTTACATTACCCTGCAGTTTACCTATAAAATGGGCTGATGGTGAAGTAGACATACTCGGTATTCATATCACAAAATAGATAAATATGCTCTCCACAATGAATTTCAATAGAAAACTTGTAAAAATAAACAAGATCCTGCAACCATGGAGAGGTAAATACCTGTATATTTATGGAAAAATTGCCCTGATTAACTCCTTAGTCATATCTCAGTTTACTCACTTACTTATGGCGCTGCCTACTCCTGGTGATTTGTTTTTCAAATCATATGAGCAAAGAATATTTTGCTTTATCTGGGACGCTAAACTAGACAAAATAAAACGTGCTTATCTATATAATGAATATGAATTGGGTGGGTTGAGATAATTAAATATAAAAGCACTAAAACTCTCTAAAAGCTTCACTCATTCAAAAGTTTTATTTGAACCCTAAATGGTTCTCAAGTAGATAACTAAGAAAAGCTCATCCATTGTTTAAAAAATGCCTTTTTGCCATTGTGCAGATTGCCATGTCTCATTTTTGATTAATTGAAAATGATACTTTTTTCAAAGTATCCCTCTTTTTCAAACAAGCATTGCAGAGCTGGCTTCAATTTCAATTTCATCCCCCTGAAAAGATAGAACAAACATTACAACAAATATTATGGCTGAACTCAAATGTGCTCATTGATAAAATACCTGTATTTATGGGAAAGATGTTTGAAAAGGGTATTTTGTTCTTAAATTATATTGTAAATTGGAATGGTAGAGTTATGTCCTTCATGGAGTTATCAGAATTGTACGGAAAGGTCTGCTCAATCCAAGAGTGCAACCAATTGATTACAGCATTACCCAAAAAATGGAGGAGGTAGGTGGCAGCAGGAGGAGGTAGGGAACTGGTCTGTCTGCCCAATATAAAGGATCAAAACTGGTGGAGGAATAGAAATAGCAAAGTATACCAGTTTCATTTGAGGACCAGAATGTTGACAACTGTGCCATACAGATTGCAAAATAGTTTTTGAGATTTTTGATGTACCGATTCCATGGTGCAGGGTGAATGAGTTGATATACACTGCTCAAAAAAATAAAGGGAACACTAAAATAACACATCCTAGATCTGAATGAATGAAATAATGTTATTAAATACATTTTCTTTACATAGTTGAATGTGCTGACAACAAAATCACACAAAAATCATCAATGGAAATCCAATTTATCAACCCATGGAGGTCTGGATTTGGAGTCACACTCAAAATTAAAGTGGAAAACCAACTTTGATGTAATGTCCTTAAAACAAGTCAAAATGAGGCTCAGTAGTGTGTGTGGCCTCCACGTGCCTGTATGACCTCCCTACAACGCCTGGGCATGCTCCTGATGAGGTGGCGGATGGTCTCCTGAGGGATCTCCTCCCAGCATATGGTCTCACAAGGAGTCTGAGGATCTCATCTCGGTACCTAATGGCAGTCAGGCTACCTCTGGTGAGCACATGGAGGGCTGTGCGACCCCCCCAAAGAAATGCCACCCCACACCATGACTGACCCACCGCCAAACCGGTCATGCTGGAGGATGTTGCAGGCAGCAGAACGTTCTCCACGGCGTCTCCAGACTGTCACGTCTGTCACATGTGCTCAGTGTGAACCAGCTTTCGTCTGTGAAGAGTACAGGGCGCCAGTGGCGAATTTGCCAATCTTGGTGTTCTCTGGCAAATGCCAAACGTCCTGCACGGTGTTGGGCTGTAAGCACAACCCCCACCTGTGGACGTCGGGCCCTCATACCACCCCCAAGGAGTCTGTTTCTGACCGTTTGAGCAGACACATGCACATTTGTGGCCTGCTGGAGGTCATTTTGCAGGGCTCTGGCAGTGCTTCTCCTGCTCCTCCTTGCACAAAGGCGGAGGTAGCGGTCCTGCTGCTGGTTTGTTGCCCTCCTACGGCCTCCTCCACATCTCCTGATGTACTGGCCTTTCTCCAGGTAGCGCCTCCATGCTCTGGACACTACGCTGACAGACACAGCATACCTTCTTGCCACAGCTTGCATTGATGTGCCATCCTGGATGAGCTGCACTTCCTGAGCCACTTGTGTCGGTTGTAGACTCCGTCTCATGCTACCACTAGAGTGAAAGCACCGCCAGCATTCAAAAGTGACCAAAACATCAGCCAGGAAGCATAGGAACTGAGAAGTGGTCTGTGGTCACCACCTGCAGAACCACTCCTTTATTGGGGGTGTCTTGCTAATTGCCTATAATTTCCACCTGTTGTCTATTCCATTTGCACAACAGCATGTGAAATTTATTGTCAATCAGTGTTGCTTCCTAAGTGGACAGTATGATTTCACAGAAGTGTGATTGACTTGGAGTTACATTGTGTTGTTTAAGTGTTCCCTTTATTTTTTTGAGCAGTATATAAAACAACCCAAGATTCAAGACTTTGTGCTTTTCAGCTAAAACAATGATATAGAATTCTTTCCACCGACAAAATGTTGAATATTTGGGGCATACAATCATCGAAGCTCTGGAGATTTTTTTGTGAGGATACAGAATCAATAGACCATTTGCTATGGTATGGGAAGGCCAGCATCCCGGAGTCGCCTCTTCACTGTTGACATTGAGACTGGTGTTTTGCAAGTACTATTTAATGAAGCTGCCAGTTGAGGACTTGTGAGGCGTCTATTTCTCAAACTAGACACTAATGTACTTGTCCTCTTGCTCAGTTGTGCACTCCTCCCACTTCTCTTTCTATTTCGGTTAGAGACAATTTGCGCTGTTCTGTGAAGGGAGTAGTAGACAGCATTGTACGAGATCTTCTGTTTCTTGGCAATTTCTCGCATGGAATAGCCTTCATTTCTCAGAACAAGAATAGACTGACGAGTTTCAGAAGAAAGTTCTTTGTTTCTGGCCATTTTGAGCCTGTAATCGAACCCACAAATACTGATACTCCAGATACTCAACTAGTCTAAAGAAGGCCAGTTTTATTGTCACGTTCTGACCAGTAAATGGGTTATTTGTTATTGTAGTTTGGTCAGGACGTGGCAGGGGGTGTTTGTTTTATGTGGTTCGGGGTTTGTTGGACTATGTATTATGTAAGAGGGGTGTTTGTTTAGAGTGTTCCGTGGTTTTTGGGCTATGTTCTTGTTAGTTTATTTCTATGTTAGTTCTAGTCTTTCTATGTCTATGTTAGTTAATGGGGTTGCTTCTAATTGAAGGTCTTATTTAAGAGGGGTGTTTTTGTAATGGGATTTGTGGGTAGTTGTCTCCTGTTTAGTGTCTGAGCACCTGATAGGACTGTTAGTGTCGTTCATTTGTTTTGTATACGTGATTTGTTTGTTTTTCCTTCTTCACATTAAAAAGAAGATGAGTATACACGTTCCCGCTGCATTTTGGTCTGATCTTTACGACACCCGTTACAGATCTACCCACCACCAAAGGACCAAGCAGCGGAGGAATGAGCAGCAGGTGGACTACAGGGAGTCGTGGACATGGGAGGAAATTCTGGACGGGGCTGGAGCTTCCGGCAACAGTGCCTCGTCCAGAGTGTCCGGCGACAGTGCCCCGTCCAGAGCTTCCGGCGACAGTGCCCCGTAGAGAGATGGCCCACAGTCCGGAGCCAGCAGAGACGGCCCACAGTCCGGAGCCGAGAGACGGCCCACAGTCCGGAGCCGAGAGAGACGGCCCACAGTCCGGAGCCGAGAGAGACGGCCCACAGTCCGGAGCCGAGAGAGACAGCCCACAGTCCGGAACCGGCACAACGAGAGTCGCCCTACAGTCCGGAATCGGCGCAGCGAGAGTCGCCCTACAGTCCGGAATCGGCGCAGCGAGAGTCGCCCTACAGTCCGGAATCGGCGCAGCCAGAGTCGCCCTACAGTCCGGAATCGGCGCAGCCAGAGTCGCCCTTCAGCCCGAGGTCTCCAGCGACGCGCATCAGCCGGAGGTCTCCAGCAACGCACATCAGCCCGAGGTCTTCAGCGATGCGCCATAGCCCAGAGACTTCGGGAGGGGTAACATTTAATAAGTATTTAGCGGGGGTGGACAGGTTAGGTTGGGGAGTAAGGCCGGAGCCTGAGCCACCTCCATAGTAGGTGGGTTGGGGAGGGGGGTGTAGCACAAGAACCGTCGGTGACGGTGGCCACCCTCCCCTTCCTTTAGTTTGGGATTATTTTTGTTTTGGGGTTATTTTTTTATTTATTTTTGTTTAAGGTGCATCCGGGGTCTGCACCTTTGGGGGGGGGGGGGGGGGGGTACTGTCACGTTCTGACCAGTAAAGGGGTTATTTGTTATTGTAGTTTGGTCAGGACGTGGCAGGGGGTGTTTGTTTTATGTGGTTCGGGGTTTGTTGGGCTATGTATTATGTAAGAGGGATGTTTGTTTAGAGTGTTCCGTGGTTTTTGGGCTATGTTCTTTTTAGTTTATTTCTATGTTAGTTCTAGTCTTTCTATGTCTATGTTAGTTAATGGGGTTGCCTTTCAATTGGAAGCAGCTGCCTCTCGTTGTTTCTAATTGAAGGTCTTATTTAATAGCGATGTTTTTGTAATGGGATTTGTGGGTTGTTGTCTCCTGTTTAGTGTCTGAGCACCTGATAGGACTGTTAGTGTCGTTCGTTTGTTTTGTATACGTGATTTGTTTGTTTTTCCTTCTTCACATTAAAAAGAAGATGAGTATACACGTTCCCGCTGCGTTTTGGTCTGATCCTTACGACACCCGTTACATTTATTGCTTCTTTAATCAGGACAAAAGTTTTCAGCTGTGCAAACATAATTATAAAAGGGTTTTCTAATGATCAATTAGCCTTTTAAAATGATAAACTTGGATTAGCGAACACAACGTGCCATTGGAATACAGGATTGATGGTTACTGATAATGGGCCTCTGTACGCCTATGTAGATATTCCATGAAAAAATCTGCCGTTTCCAGCTACAATAGTCATTTACAACATTAACAATGTCTACACTGAATATCTGATCAATTTGATGTTATTTTAATGGACAAAAAAAATTGCTTTTCTTTCAAAAACAAGGACATTTCTAAGTGACTCCAAACCTTTGAACGGTGGAGTATGGTGCGTAGAAATCCGAAGAGGGTGGCCAGCAGAGATAGGTGGGATGTGCTGAGGGAAGCTGAGGGTTGGGATGTAGAATTGGAGACAAATGGGAGTGGAGTTTCTGGGCGGGGGATCAAATATAAAAAATCAAAATAAAACAAACAAAAAGTAAGTTTAAATGACACTGAGGGGCAGTGTTTGCCTGTTGTCTGAGGCTGATGCCGTGCAGGTGTTTGTACACATGTATATACACACTCTCATTCAAATGCACACGTGCACATACACGGACACACACACACATGTAAACAGTGCCATACATGCACTCAAACATATTCAGTTGACCTTGCTGTTATGATTTTTGTTGTCTTTAGTTTTTTGTATTGTTGTTTTCTGTTTTCCTTTGTCTATTTCTTTTTTTTCTTTTGTTCATTTTCTTGGTTATGGGGGGTGGGGAATGTTTTGTTTTTTTGTTTTCTCTGGGGGGGTCTCGGATGGTTGAGGGGCAGCTCTTGGGAAACTGTGGGGGGGGATCTTGGAGGACTGGTAGCCTGGCGGTTGGGAGCTTGGGCCAGTGGCTGATGGATCGCTGGTTCGGGTCCTTGTTTTTGACCTTGTGGGAGATCTGTCGACGTGCCCTTGAGCAGGGTGTTGACCCTGGTTGCTTCTGTGTGTTGCTCTGGATGGGAGTCTGTTAGATGACTAATGTGATGTAGTTGTTGAGCGGCTTCACTGCAAGTCTATTGTATGTTTTAGATACTCAATAATAACAACAACAACAACAAATAATAATTACCAAAAAGGTTATAAACTGTTATGTTTTTGTTAACTTATTTTTGTTTTAATGTGTTTTGTTAACATCCTTGAATCGTCAGGTAGTAGTTGGAGATATGGTCTAAAATGCACAATGATTCAATGTGTTGATTTTATTTAAAACGGAAGGAACTGGGGGAAGATGTACGTAGAATAACGCCATATTTATTGTGTTGAAAGCATAATATGATAACAGTTGAAAGGCTTTATTCGAGTGGTCTTGGTGTTGAGGATGGATTTGACACACTTTTCTGCTCTTTTAATAGGAATATTTTTAAGTAGGGCTGCATTTATTCTGTGGACTACTGGGATATTGAATGTTTTGGGTTACATCGATATTATTACAATTTCTATGTATCGCTGTGCAAGCAAACCCAATATGAAAACAATTCTATGTGTAATTAGAGAGGTGAATTAGAATAGACTACAGACTTTACTGGTCAAAGCTTATTGTTTGTCATTCTGCCAGTCTTTTTTCTGAAAAGAAAATCCAGTGGCACTGGCAGAACCATGAGCTCACAGAATCTCATTGTGTTTGCTTCTTGTAATGATATAACCCTTAACCTCATTGCCACATTGCTGTTGTATTGTCCACTGGGTAAAGCTAATAAATATTATACTACTGATGTTAATTTAAAAGATTAATGTATGACCATATAAAACATCAAATCTATGAGAGGGTTCCCAAATACACAGATTATCCATTATATTGACCAGATACTCTAACAATGAAAATAAATTACTTCAAAAATGGAAGGCAGTCGGGAGGAGGCATGATCGGGTGGGACCATTCTAGCCAATGAGAGGGCACAACCGTTTCCACTAGTTACCACTGATACAAAGTCAAAATTAGCCATTATTGTAAAAAAAAAAATATGTAAACTAACATTAGGTTTTTAGTCATCATTTAAGGTTATCGTTAGGCATAAGGTTAGTAGTGTGTTTAGGGTTGTGTTTAAAATCACATTTAAAGAAGATATATTGTAAAAAGAGGCAGGGTTTATGACCTTGTGGCTGTGGTGACTAGTAACGACTTGGCCCAACTCCCATATAAAGTGTTTTTTATTACTTTTATAGATAACTTTGACACCTTCTGGAAACAGAAGATACTCTACAGGAATGACGGAGTCCATCCAAGTCATCTTGGCTCCTGGATACATTTCAAGGCTGTGTTGAAACAATGACTTATCAATGACCCAAGACCAGCTCAGCTAATCCCCACCATTGTGACAATGAGTCATCATAATGCTGCATTAAATGTGCATTATCCTAAGGGCGTTGGCAGACACAATGTAAGTAACTTAATTTATGTCCCCCGAATTGCCCTGAATACCTTTGTTAATCCTACTGCTATTTGATACAGTAATCATGAGCCTATGAACCAGAGTTACACTGTTAGCACAGAGAGTTACTGTTAGCACTGTGCCCTAGTAGGTAAGACCACTTTGTGCAGCTCACCCTGCACTATCAAGTCTACTTCTGATAAGCTTCCCAGTAAAGCATTAAAAACAATCAAACAACGCAGAAAAGTGCAAAAAAAATTGCCCATATTAACATATGCAGCCTGAGAAACAAGTTACATGAAATTAATAACTTGCTTGTAACAGATGACATTAATATTCTGACTATCTCTGAAACTCACTTAGATAATACCTTTGATGATACAGTGGTAGCAATACATGGTTATAACATCTACCGAAAAGACAGAAATGCCAACGGAGGTGGTGTTGCGGTCTATATTCAGAACCACATTCCTGTAAAGCTTAGAGAAGATCTAATGTTAAATACTGTTGAAGTAATATGGCTACAGGTTCATCTGCCTCACCTAAAGCCCATTCTTGTGGGAAACTGCTATAGACCACCAAATGCTAACAGTCAGTATCTGGATAATATGTGTGAAATGCTTGATAATCTATGTGATATCAACAAAGAAGTATATTTTCTGGGTGATTTAAATATTGACTGGCTCTCATGGAAACAGAAGATACTCTACAGGAATGACGGAGTCCATCCAAGTCATCTTGGCTCCTGGATGCATTTCAAGGCTGTGTTGAAACAATGACTTATCAATGACCCACTAAAGAAAAAACTTCAAACTGTAACCAGTGCCTGCAACCTGGTTCAGGTTGTCAGTCAACCTATCAGGGTATTTACAAACAGCACAGGAATGAAATTACATTTACATTTACATTTACATTTACATTTACGTAATTTAGCAGACGCTCTTATCCAGAGCGACTTACAAATTGGTGCATTCACCTTAAGATATCCAGTGGAACAACCACTTTACAATAGTACATCTATATCTTTTTTTTGGGGGGGGGGGGGGGGTTAGAAGGATTACTATATCCTATCCCAGGTATTCCTTAAAGAGGTGGGGTTTCAGGTGTCTACGGAAGCTGGTGATTGACTCCGCTGTCCTGGCGTCGTGAGGGAGCTTGTTCCACCATTGGGGTGCCAGAGCAGCGAACAGTTTTGACTGGGCTGAGTGGGAACTGTGCTTCCGCAGAGGTAGGGGGGCCAGCAGGCCAGAGGTGGACGAACGCAGTGCCCTTGTTTGGGTGTAGGGCCTGATCAGAGCCTGAAGGTACGGAGGTGCCGTTCCCCTCACAGCTCCGTAGGCAAGCACCATGGTCTTGTAGCAGATGCGAGCTTCAACTGGAAGCCAGTGGAGTGTGCGGAGGAGCGGGGTGACGTGAGAGAACTTCGGAAGGTTGAACAACAGACGTGCTGCGGCGTCCTGGATGAGTTGTAGGGGTTTAATGGCACAGGCAGGGAGCCCCGCCAACAGGGAGTTGCAGTAATCCAGACGGGAGATGACAAGTGCCTGGATTAGGACCTGCGCCGCTTCCTGTGTAAGGCAGGGTCGTACTCTGTGAATGTTGTATAGCATGAACCTACAGGATCGGGTCACAGCCTTGATGTTAGCGGAGAATGACAGGGTGTTGTCCAGGGTCACGCCGAGGCTCTTAGCACTCTGGGAGGAGGACACAATGGAGTTGTCCACCGTAATGGCGAGATCATGGAAAGGGCAGTCCTTCCCCAGGAGGAAGAGCAGCTCCGTCTTGCCGAGGTTCAGCTTGAGGTGGTGATCAGTCATCCACACTGATATGTCTGCCAGACATGCAGAGATGCGATTCGCCACCTGGTTATCAGAAGGGGGAAAGGAGAAGATTAATTGTGTGTCGTCTGCATAGCAATGATAGGAGAGACCATGTGAGGATATGACAGAGCCAAGTGACTTGGTGTATAGCGAGAATAGGAGAGGGCCTAGAACTGAGCCCTGGGGGACACCAGTGGTGAGAGCACGTGGAGCGGAGACGGATTCTCGCCACGCCACCTGGGAGGAGCGACCTGTCAGGTAGGACGCAATCCAAGAGTGAGCCGCGCCGGAGATACCCAACTCGGAGAGGGTGGAGAGGAGGATCTGATGGTTCACAGTATCAAAGGCAGCAGATAGGTCTAGAAGGATGAGAGCAGAGGAGAGAGAGTTAGCTTTAGCAGTGCGGAGAGCCTCCGTGACACAGAGAAGAGCAGTCTCAGTTGAATGACCAGCCTTGAAACCTGACTGATTTGGATCGAGAAGGTCATTCTGAGAGAGATAGCAGGAGAGCTGGCCAAGGACGGCACGTTCAAGAGTTTTGGAGAGAAAAGAAAGAAGGGATACTGGTCTGTAGTTGTTGACATCGGAGGGATCGAGTGTAGGTTTTTTGAGAAGGGGTGCAACTCTCGCTCTCTTGAAGACGGAAGTGACGTAGCCAGCGGTCAAGGATGAGTTGATGAGCGAGGTGAGGTAAGGGAGAAGGTCTCCGGAAATGGTCTGGAGAAGAGAGGAGGGGATAGGGTCAAGCAGGCAGGTTGTTGGGCGGCCGGCCGTCACAAGACGCAAGATTTCATCTGGAGAGAGAGGGGAGAAAGAGGTCAAAGCATAGGGTAGGGCTGTGTGAGCAGGACCAGCGGTGTCGTTTGACTTAACAAACGAGGATCGGATGTCGTCGACCTTCTTTTCAAAATGGTTGACGAAGTCATCAGCAGAGAGGGAGGAGGGGGGGGAGGAGGATTCAGGAGGGAGGAGAAGGTGGCAAATAGCTTCCTAGGGTTAGAGGCAGATGCTTGGAAGTTAGAGTGGTAGAAAGTGGCTTTAGCAGCAGAAACAGAGCAGGAAAATGTAGAGAGGAGGGAGTGAAAAGATGCCAGGTCCGCAGGGAGGCTAGTTTTCCTCCATTTCCGCTCGGCTGCCCGGAGCCCTGTTCTGTGAGCTCGCAATGAGTCGTCAAGCCACGGAGCAGGAGGGGAGGACCGAGCCGGTCGGGAGGATAGGGGACATAGAGAGTCAAAGGATGCAGAAAGGGAGGAGAGGAGGGTTGAGGAGGCAGAATCAGGAGATTGGTTGGAGAAGGATTGAGCAGAGGGAAGAGATGATAGGATGGAAGAGGAGAGAGTAGCAGGAGAGAGAGAGCGAAGGTTGCGACGGCGCAATACCATCTGAGTAGGGGCAGAGTGAGTAGTGTTGGAGGAGAGCGAGAGGGAAAAGGATACAAGGTAGTGATCGGAGACTTGGAGGAGAGTTGCAGTGAGATTAGTAGAAGAACAGCATCTAGTGAAGATGAGGTCAAGCGTATTGCCTGCCTTGTGAGTAGGGGGGGACGGTGAGAGGGTGAGGTCAAAAGAGGAGAGTAGTGGAAAGAAGGAGGCAGAGAGAAATGAGTCAAAGGTAGATGTAGGGAGGTTAAAGTCACCCAGAACTGTGAGGGGTGAGCCATCCTCAGGAAAGGAACTTATCAAGGCGTCAAGCTCATTGATGAACTCTCCAAGGGAACCTGGAGGGTGATAAATGGTAAGGATGTTAAGCTTGAATGGGCTAGTGATTGTGACAGCATGAAATTCAAAGGAGGCGATAGACAGATGGGTCAGGGGAGAAAGAGAGAATGTCCACTTGGGAGAGATGAGGATTCCAGTGCCACCACCCCGCTGGCCAGATGCTCTCGGGGTGTGCGAGAACACGTGGTCAGACGAGGAGAGAGCATTAGGAGTAGCAGTGTTTTCTGTGGTAATCCATGTTTCCGTCAGCGCCAAGAAGTCGAGGGACTGGAGGGTAGCATAGGCTGATATGAACTCTGCCTTGTTGGCCGCAGACCGGCAGTTCCAGAGGCTGCCGGAGACCTGGAACTCCACGTGGGTCGTGCGCGCTGGGACCACCAGGTTAGAGTGGCAGCGGCCACTTGATGTGAAGCGTTTGTATGGCCTGTGCAGAGAGGAGAGAACCGGGATAGACCGACACATACTTGATAGGCTACAGGAGAGGCTACGCTAATGCAAAGGAGATTGGCATGAAAAATTAACTAAACAAATCAAATCAAATTTATTTTTATATAGCCCTTCGTACATCAGCTGATATTCTCAAAGTGCTGTACAGAAACCCAGCCTAAAACCCCAAACAGCAAGCAAAGCATGTGAAAGAAGCACGGTGGCTAGGAAAAACTCCCTAGGAAAAACTCCCTAGAAAGGCCAAAAACCTGGGGAAGCGAGAGAGCAGGGCCTCCCTCACTAACAATTCACTGAAACACTAAAACACTCAAATATAACTTTTCTAGCTACCACTAGAAATTAAAATTGATGTAAACTACAGTGGTTCAATGTTTCCAGGAATAGGCTCAAACTTAGTTTATTCCGCTAGCTAACTTGGTACAGTATTCTTCCGTGAAAACCCACCTAGTGCACCGTGTCCTATGACACCGTAGCTAACTAGCTAACTAGCATGCTAGCATCCTATAACACACGGTTAGCACCAATACTTGGTAACAACAAGCTACCAATGGATCATTCGTGTCTGTGTCTAGTTCATAACGCAGAAGTAATTAAACGTTGGCTAGCCTGTTGGGGCTAGGGGGCAGTATTGAGAATTTTGAAAAAAATATGTGCCCATTTTTAACTGCCTCCTACACCAACTCAGAAGCTAGGATATGCATATTATTAACAGATTTGGATAGAAAACACTCTGAATTTTCTAAAACTGTTTGAATGGTGTCTGTAAGTATAACAAAACTCATATGGCAGGCAAAAACCTGAGAAAAAATAATAATTTTGTGGCTGTACTATTTTTTTGAGTTATTGTTAATAGATAACACAGTGAGAAAGGATTCATTTCGCACTTCCTACGGCTTCCACTAGATGTCAACGATCTTTATAAAGTTGTTTGAAGCGTCTATGATGAACAGAGACCGGATGACAAGGAAGAGAAGTTGACCTCCCTGGGATGTCGTCACTTCATTATTGGCTGCACCTGCGCAATCATGTGATGCGAGACATTTTTCAGAAACGTTTTTCAAGACACAGGAGAGGTCGGGTTGAAACATTACTGATGTTTCACGTTAAAAATGGCTCTAAAGATTGATGCTAAACAACTTGGAGTTTGGACAAGTTATGAACATCAATTATGAACTTTGTTGAAACAAACCACATTTGTTGTGGACATGGGATTCCTGGAAGTGCAAATGGATGAAGATAATCAAAGGTAAGGGATTATTGACAATAGTAATTTTGATATTACATGGTTACAAGATGGTGCTAACCTGTATAGCCTAGCCTATTGTTCTTAGCACAGCACCCGGTTTATTGCAAATTGTGATTTCCCAGTAAAGTTATTTTGAAATCTGGCAATGCAGTAGCATTTACGAAATGTTAAACTTTAATTATTTGAATGACAATATTATAATTTACCAATGTTTTCGAATAGTAATTTTGTAAATTGTAACGTTGTTCACCGGAAGCATTTCAGAGAAGAAAAAAAATCTGCATTTCACCGCTACTGTAAAATGCTGTTTTTGGATATAAATATGAACTTGGTGGAACAAAAAATGCATGTATTGTATAACATAATGTCCTAGGAGTGTCATCTGAGGAAGATTGTCAAAGGTTAGTGCATAATTTTAGCTGGTTTTAGCTTTTGGTGACGCCTGTCTTTGAATTGACAAAACATTACACACAGCTATTTTCAATGTACTCTCCTAACATAACCTAACTTTATGCTTTCGCCGTAAAGCCTCTTTGAAATCGGACAATGTTGTTGGATTTAGGAGATGTTTATCTTTCAAATGGTGAGAAATAGTTGATTGTTTGAGAAATTGAAATTATTAGATTCTTGCAGTTTTGAATTTCCCGCCATGGTCTCTTGACAATGAATCCCATTACCGGGCACCGATCCCCAAGAGGCTAGCTAACACAAAGTCAGTCCTGCTAGTTACACAAGTGGACTACACATCTAGAATGTTCAGAGAGTTAAGCTTACGTTGCAAATATCTTATTGACTAAAAATGATACAGCTAGCTGGTAGGGTTAGCTAGCTAGCAGTGGGCGCGTTGTAGACTGTTAGAAAATGAAGCTGGCTAGCTAACCTCGATAGTTACTCTGTACTACGCCTTTATCTTGATACAAAGACAACTATGTAGCTAGCTAACATTACACTAGTCAAATCGTTAAGTTGTAATGTATATAGTTTCTACAGTACTGCTAACTGGTAAAGTTGGCTTGCTAGCAGTGGCTGTGATGTTATGGTGTTGACGCCGTTTCGGAAAACGGCGCGAACGAACGAATACAGCTGGCTAGCTAACCTTGTTAGTTCCTCAGAGCTACACCTTTATCCTTGATACAAAGACAGCAGATACAACTATGTAGCTAGCTAACAATACACTAATCAAATCGTTCCAATGTAATGAAATGTAATATTACCCTCGGAGCGAGGTGCAGCACGACCACTCACTCCGGCATCCGGAAGAAATCATCTACATGTATTGATCACACCTTTACTAATGCTGCAGAAATTTGCTTTAAAGCAGTATCCAAATCCATAGGATGTAGTGATTACAATATAATAGCCATATCTAAGAAAACCAAAGTTCCAAAGGCTGGGCCTCATAAGAGGTCATACAATAGTTTTTGTAGTGATTCATATGATGTAAAGAATCTGTGGTGTGTAATGAGGAGCAATCAGACTCTGCACTTGACACATTTATGAAATTGCTTATTCTAGTTACTAATAAGCACGCACCCATTAAAAACATATTCAGGATCGGTGGGTCCGCCACGGGACGGTTGAGCTAACGTAGACTGATGCGATTAGCATGAGGTTGTAAGTAACAAGAACATTTCCCAGGACATACATTTTACATTTTAGTCATTTAGCAGACGCTCTTATCCAGAGCGACTTACATGTCCCAGGACATAGCCATGTCTGATATTGGCAGAAAGCTTAAATTCCTGCAGTCTTGAGACAATATTTTGAACAGAAATTCAATGGATCAGTCTATCACTTTGCACATACACTGCTGTCATCTAGTGGCCAAAATCTAAATTGCACCTGGGCTGGAATAATACATTATGGCCTTTCTCTTGCATTTCAAAGATGATGGTACAAAACAAATACAAAAAAACGGTTAGTTTTTTCTTTGTATTTTCTTTTACCAGATCGAATATGTTATAATCTCCTACATTCATTTCACATTTCCACAAACTTCAAGTGTTTCCTTTCAAATGGTATCAAGAATATACATATCCTTGCTTCAAAGCCTGAGCTACAGGCAGTTAGATTTGGGTATGTCATTTTAGGCGAAAATTGAATTAAAGATCCTTAAGAGGTTTTTCAGAAAATGACTGTAAAAACTGTTAAATCCCCTTGGGTTGATGAGGAATTGAAAAATTGTATGGTTGAGAGGGATGAGGCAAAAGGTATGGCAAATAAGTCTGGCAGCCTGTCACAGGGGTCATTGAATGGAGACCAAGGCGCAGCGTGGATAGTGCTCATTCTTTGTATTTAATGAAATCACTTTAACAACAAAACAACCAAAATGACCAACAACAGTCCCGTCAGGTACACTAGACTAAACGGAGAACAACCACCCACAAAACCCCATGAAAAACAGGCTGCCTAAGTATGGCTTCCAATCAGAGACAACGATAGACAGCTGCCTCTGATTGGAAACCATACCTGGCCACAACATAGAAAATGACAACATAGAATGACACTCTAGACAACCCACATAGAAAAGAGAAAACCCAAAACACATAGACAAAACACCCCCCTGTCACGCCCTGATCAATCTACTAGGGAAAAATGACCTCATACCAGGGTCAGGACGTGACAGCCCAACTGATTGGTAAACGTACTGCAAATTAAGAAATCATGTGACTAAGCTAAATAAAAATAAACTAAACTATGAAACAAAGATGAAATAAAGAATGATATCCAAACCCTTCGGAGCACCTTAAATACATTTTTTTGGAAAAAAGCCAACTCAGCTCCATCAATAATTTAATCAGATGGCTCATTTATCACAAAGCCCACTGATATTGCCAACTACTTTAATGTTTTTTTCATTGACAAGATAAACAAACTTAGGGATGACATGCCAGCGACAAACGCTGACACCACACATCCAAGTATATCGGACCAAATTATGAAAGACAAGAATTGTACTTTTGAATTCCGTGAAGTCAGTGTGGTAGAGGTGAGAAATTATTGTTGTCTATCAACAATGACAAGCCACCGGGGTCTGACAATCTGGATGGAAAATTACTGAGTATAATAGTGAACGATATTGCCACTCCTATTTGCCACATCTTCAGTTTAAGCCTACTAGAAAGTGTGTGCCCTCAGGCCTGAAGGTAAGCTAAAGTCATTCCGCTACCCAAGAATAGTAAAGCCCCCTTTACTGGCTCAAATAGCCGACCAATCAGCCTGTTACCAACCCTTAGTAAACTTCTGTAAAAAATGGTGTTTGGCCAGATACAATGCTATTTCACAGTAACCAAATTGACAACAGATTTTCAGCAAAGACACTCAACAAGCACAGCACTTGCAGAAATTACTGATGATTGGCTGAGAGAAATTTATGATAAAATGATTGTGGAGGCTGTCTTGTTAGACTTCAGTGCAGCTTTTGACATTATCGATCATAGTCTGCTGCTGGAAAAAACGTATGTGTTATGGCTTTACACCTCCTGCTATAACGTGGAAGCCTCTCAAACATAATCCAGGTACAAGCAGGAATTCCCCAGGGTAGCTGTTTAGGTCCCTTGCTTTTTTCAATCTTTACTAATGACATGCCACTGGCTTTGAGTAATGCGGATGACTCAACACCATACATGTCAGCTACAACAGCAACTGAAATGACTGCAACACTCAACAAAGAGCTGCATTTAGCTTCAGAATGGGTAGAAAGGAATAAGTTAGTCCTAAATATTTCCAAAACTAAAAGCATTGTATTTGGGACAAATCATTCACTAAACCTTGAAACTAAACTACATCTCATAATGAATAATGTGGAAATTGAGCAAGTTGAGATGTCATGGTGAAAACATATTGATACAACAGTAGCTAAGATGGGGAGAAGTCTGTCCATAGTAAAGCGATGCTCTGCCTTCTTAACAACACTATCAACAAGGTAGGTCCTACAGGCCCTAGTTTTGTCGCACCTTGATATGTGGTGGTCGCACCTTGATTCAGTCGTGTGGTCAGGTGCCACAAAAAAGGACTTAGGAAAATTGCAATTGGCTCAGAACAGGGCAGCACGGCTGGCCCTTGGATGTACACAGAGAGCTAATATTAATGATTTGCATGTCAATCTCTCCTGGCTGAAAGTGGAGGAGAGATTGACTTCATCACTACTTTTATTTATGAGAGTTATTGACATGTTGAATGCACCGAGCTGCCTGTCTAAACTACTGGCACACAGCTCGGACACCCATGCATACCCCACAAGACATGCCACAAGAGGTCTCTTCACAGTCCCCAAGTCCAGAACAGACTATGGGAGGCACACAGTACTACATAGAGCCATGACTACATGGCAGAGCACATCAAGTAACTGACGCAAGGAGTAAAATTAGATTTTAAAAAAACAGATAAAAAAACACCTTACGGAATAGCGGGGACTGTGAAGCAACACAAAGATTGGCACAGACCCATGCATACACACACACACACACACACACACACACACACACACACACACACACACACACACACACACACACACACACACACACACACAAGATAACATACGCACTATACATACACATGGATTTAGTACTGTAGATGTCTGGTAGTGGTGGAGTAGGGGACTGAGGGCACACAGTGTGTTGTGAAATCTGTGAATGTATTGTAATGTTTTTAAAATTGTATAAACTGCCTTCATTTTGCTGGACCCCAGGAAGAGTAGCGGCTGCTTTGGTAGCAGCTAATGGGGATCCATAATAAATACAATTAGGGTGAAGCATGATGGTGGCAGCATCATGCTGTGGGGATGTTTTTCAGCGGCAGGGACTGGGAGACTAGTCAGGATCGAGGGAAAGATGAACGGAGCAAAATAGAGAGAGATCCTTGATGAAAACCTGCTCCAGAGTGCTCAGGACCTAAGACTGGGATGAATGTTCACCTTCCTACAGGACAACAACCTCAAGCACACAGCCAAGACAACGCAGGAGTGGCTTGGGGACAAGTCTCTGAATGTCCTTGAGTGGCCCAGCCAGAGCCCGGACTTGAACCCGTACTAACGTCTCTGGACAGACCTGAAAACAGCTGTGCAGCGATGCTCCCCATCGAAGCTGACAGAGCTTGAGAGGATCTGCAGAGAAGAATAGGAGAAACTCCCCAAATACAAGTGTGCCAAGCTTGTAGTGTCATACCCAAGAAGACTAAAGGCTGTAATTGATGCCAAAGGTGGTTCAACAGTCCTGAGTAAAGGGTCTGAATACTTGTGATATTTCATAAGAAAAATAGATTTTTATTTTATTTCTAAAAACCTGTTTTTTGCTATGTCATTATGGGGTATTATGTATAGATTGATGAGGGGGAAAAAACGATTTAATCAATTTTAGAATAATGCTGCAACATAACAAAATGTGGAAAAGTCAAAGGGGTCTGAATATTTTCTGAATGCACTGTAGCACAGAACCATCCTGTCAGCTGGCCTCAGATCGACAGGTTAGCTGGTTTGCTACAAAGGCCAGAGGGTAATTCTAGTAGTTTAAAAAATGCTAAGGTAGCTAGTTAGGTATTCTTTTTAAACGCTAAACCAGAATACACACGTGAAATACACAATATCAAACTAACAAGGCTATAATATCTACTTGCTAGGTTAATGCATGGAGAAATGTGCCTTGAAGGAGGACATCAAAGCTTGCGACTGGATGTGTAGTTCTGTATGATAGCCACATTAGCAGCTAACTAGCATTTAATTTTTGGGGAGTAATTACAGCCGAATATATTGATAAAAGTTACCTTCTCCGAGAGAGATTTGCACCGTTATCAAAACATCACGCCAGGGTAAGCCTACACCAAACACAGACCTTATATGAAGTTGTTCAAAAATCCCAGACGAAAAATGAATGGTGAAAAAATGATTGGAACCACTTCCGTGTTTTACCGCTAGGTTTTATGGGTATTATGACTCATACTGTGGTACTCAATATGGCCGAGTCTAACTGAACCACAGAGTGAATGGCAAATACTTCCAGCTGATTGCAAGGAAATGTGCTTCGGTCGACCACATTCGGCTATTGTTTACATATTGTAATGTAACAGGCAGCAAGCGCTGCTTGAACCCTCAACCTATCCCGAAGCCCAGTGCACCATCGACTGTGCCACAAAAGCATGCTTGAGTAGCAGAGTCAATATCCACGCTTATAAACCAGGGTCGCTACAATATTGTGCATCATGTGCAATGAGTCAAGAGACAAGTGAAAGAACCCACCAGCGGCGCAAAAAGTCAGGTAAGCAACACTTTTTAGGGTAAATTTTTTGTTGTTGTGCCCACACAGCTGAAACAGGACTAGTAAAGGCCCATTCTGATTTTTCAGGGGGTGCTGCAGCACCCTCAGCATCCCTAATTCCCGCGGCTGTCCACCTCCTACCACCAAAGGAACAACAGCATGGACAACCGGTAAAGTAACCTCAAATATCATTTTATTCAACATTCTGGCTTGCTGAGACTATTGCAGCTTTTTTTTACAGCAACTTTTTTCAGACTGATATCCATGGAGTAACCATGGTAACAGTCTGATGTTTGGGCAAGGATAAAAGGTGAACCACTTTCCTGGTAGGACTATCAGTTATCCCAAGTTGAACTCAGAATGTACTAAATTTAACTCCTCAAACCTGTTTCGAAGTATATGCCTCAGAATGGCCCGGTTCCAAAACGAATACATTTTTCACCCCTCGCAAACTACGCCTACCTGGGCGCCGGGCCAGATTAATATAATCCCCTCATGGATGGAGTTTACCTCCTTTCGTTTCAGCTCAGCTCGCATTAAACTAATTTTGGCAACTCTGTAACAAAAACCGGTGTACATTGTAGCTTTTAGAGAGAGATTACATTGTTACAGCCTTGGGTTGTTGACATGCTGTACAGTTTTGACTAGGCTATATTCTGCGCTTTGGAAAGAAACGTACCAGTATGTCAATTGTATTTTATCACACATTAAATTGTAAGAATTGTAAATACATAAGGACTAATCATGTATTCAGGCTGCGTAGTGTTTCAAATATATCTTATCAGCCACCAGGGATCATCCTATGCGACCACAGCGTTTGAAATGACCCTCTATTGACTTATTCATGTAGGGCTACACTCTTAGAGAAAAAGGGTTCCTCGGTTGTCCCCATCGGAGTACCCTTTTTGGTTCCAGGTAGAGCCCACCCTTTTTGACTCCAGGTAGAACATCTACCTGAAACCAAAAGAGTTCTTCAAAGGGTTGTCCTATGGGGACAGCCGAATAACCCTTTAAGGTTCTAGATAGCACTTTTTTCCCCTAAGAACGTAGTTTAAATGCTAATGTTGAGTTCTTATAATGGGAAACATGTATAAGGAAAAAAGGAATATCTGCAGCATTTGGTTTGATCAATATCCTCATCACTTGTTGTCTGGTAGGCCTACTGCCTGACTGACATAATAATAGATAGGTTAGAACACTAAGACCATGCAAGGAGCAGGGAAATTACAACATCAATATGTCATATAGATCGATTATTTGATTACTTAAAAAAAAGTAAAAAATCAATACTTTATTTCTGTATCTCTCTCTTTCTTTCTCTCCAGTCTTCTCCCTGCTAGTGCCACAGTAGGGGGCCCTCCTCTCCCCCTAGCAGCTCACCTCTAACCCTCTGTTCCCTGTCCCTGAGCCTGGCTGACCATGCTGCAGGAGGGGGCCAAAGCCTGGAGCAACGGCTCGGAGGCCTACAGCATAGACCCTGAAGAGACGGAGGAAGGGGACATGGTATGTGGGGAGGATGAAGACGAAGTGGAGGAGATGATGGACCTCAGTGACCTGCCCAAGCCCTGTTCGTCTTCAGGGTCCACGAGGCCTTGTTCGAGGAGGACCGCCACCGGGTGAGACTAGTGGGGATGTCACTTCCTGTTTCAGATGTGCCACACCTTCTGGTTGACTTGTAGGCTAAACTAAATTAAGGCCGTTAGGAAGCAATTCACCCGAAATGTTGTTTTGATTTAGCGTGTGTGCATGCATGCATGCGTGTGTTATGTATCTGACTATCCATGTGTGTGTTACCTTACATGAGTTCTGTTCGTCTCCCAACCACAGATTCAGTTCTCCACAAATAGCATGATGTCATTACCTATCGAGAAATTGCACCCCACACAGCCTATCCCCAGCCTGGCCAAATTCAGTCATCTCTCCCACAGTGGCTGCCAATGGCCCAGGAAGCACACCTGCTGCTACAAGGTTTATTGGTGACACATATGCCAGGAAACATCCCATGCTGGGGTCTGATATAATGACTCACACCCTACCCCTAGATGAGCCACTTGCCATATTCAGTCACATTATATCATTGTATGCATGCACATGTGGTTAGCTTGGCCTTAGCATGTGCATGCATGCACTGATGAAGTTCTTTCATGAACACACACACACAGGCTCACACACATGCAAAATCAAGCACACACGCATTCAAGCACACACACACACACACACACACACACACACACACACACACACACACACACACACACACACACACACACACACACCACCTAAGCTGAACCTATGGGCCCTGTGCCCCTCTGTGACACAGTTGGTGGATCAAGGCCTGCCACATCTTTATCTTCTAGGGATGACACACAGCCCAGGCTGTCTAAAATAAAATACTTTTTAATTTTCTGCCCCTCTAATCCAATTAGGCTGTCCCAGCATCCATCCCTCCATCTGGCATGCCTCACATCCCCCTCTCTTTCTCACTCCCTCTCTCTCTTGATTCTTTACCTCTATATTTCACTCACCCAGTTCCCGCTCTCATTACCTCACTCGCTCCTTTCAATTCCCCCTGCACTCTTTTTTTCTCTCCTTTTCATTCTCTCTTTCCCTCTCTCTGTCTCCTTGGACAAATGATAACCAACACACAAGCAGGCAACAAAAAAATGGCACACAAATAAATGAATCTCTCTCATTTTGTGAATTTGGTTGTTTGTACACCCTTTGCTCCTTGTAGTTGATTCTGCCCCCCTTCCCTCCCCATCCTTTGATTCCTTTTAAGTAGAAATGCCACCCCCTCACACTTCAATTAACGGATATCAATACATTGTCACCGTACACTGCATTTGAATAGGCCTGACTAAAAATAACAATTTCAACACTTATTTGAAGATTCGAAAACTGGGAACGAAATGAGAAGGTAACCTTTCAAAGGTTAAGGAAAAAAACTCTCGATGCCCCCACGTGAATGTTGTAAGTAAGAGAGTAGGTGGTCATTTTTGGTCATTGTATCCATTAACAAACATAATAACACATACGTGGAATTAACATACAGTACGCATCAAGGGGGGGGGGGGTACTGTCATGACTTCCGCCGAAGTCGGCTCCCCTCCTTGTTCGGGCGGCGTTCAGCGGTCGACGTCACCGGCCTTCTAGCCATCGCCGCTCCATTTTTCATTGTTCCATTTGTTTTGTCTTGTTCCCGGCACATCTGGTTTACATTCCCTAATCAACTGAATATATATATATATATTCCTCTGTTCCCCCCATGTCTTTGTGTGGGATTGTTTTGTTACGTGTTTTGTATTGACGCGCCTAGCTGGTTTTTCCCAGGATTATGTGTCAACCCGGAGTATGTTTAATTGTTAAACATTTTTGCTTATTTGTGATTTTGTCGTGCTTTGCACTTTTGCCTTTGGCTGGAGGTTTGTTGGACACTGTTGCATCCGTCTGTTGTTTGCTTCTGCCGAATTAAGTGTGCGCCTGATCACAACTCTCTGCTCTCCTGCACCTGAATTCAACACCAGTAGCGTATACGCTGACAATGTATTTCAAGGCCTACCTTCAAACTCAGTGCCTCTTTGCTTGACATCATTGGAAAATCAAAAGAAATCAGCCAATACCTCAGAAAAAAATTGTAGACCTCCACAAGTCTGGTTCATCCTTGGGAGCAATTTCCAAATGCCTGAAGGTACCACGTCCATCTATACAAACAATAGTATGCAAGTATAAACCCCATGGGACCATGCAGCCGTCATACCGCTCAGGAAGGAGACGCGTTCTGTCTCCTAGAGATGAACGAACCTTAGTGCGAAAAGTGCAAATCAATCCCAGAACAACAGCAAAGGACCTTGTGAAGATGCTGGAGAAAACAGGTGCAAAAGTATCTATATCCACAGTAAAACGAGTCCTATATCGACATAACCTGAAAGGCCGCTTAGCAAGGAAGAAGCCACTGCTCCAAAAACACCATAAAAAGCCAGACAACCGTTTGCAACTGCACATGGGGACAAAGATCGTACCTTTTGGAGAAATGCCCTCTGGTCTGATGAAATAAAAATAGATCTGCTTGGCCATAATGACCACCGTTATGTTTGGAGGAAAAAGGTGGAGGCTTGCAAGCCGAAGAACACCATCCCAACCGTGAAGCGTGGGGGTGGCAGCATCATGCTGTGGGGGTGCTTTGCTTTAGGAGGGACTGGTGCACTTCACAAAATAGATGGCATCATGAGGAGGGGAAATGATGTGGATATATTGAAGGAACATCTCAAGACATCAGTCAGGAAGTTAAAGCTTGGTCGCAAATGGGTCTTACAAATGGACAATGACCCCAAGCATACTTTCAAAGTTCTGGCAAAATGGCTTAAGGACAACAAAGTCAAGGTATTGGAGTGGCCATCACAAAGCCTTGACCTCAATCCCATAGAAAATTTGTGGGCAGAACTGAAAAGGTGTGTGCGAGCAAGCAGGCCTACAAACCTGACTCAGTTACACCAGCACTGTCAGGAGGAATGGGCCAAAATTCACCCAACTTATTGTGGGAAGCTTGTGGAAGGCTACCCGAAACGTTTGACCCAAGTTAAACAATTTAAAGGCAACGCTACGAAATACTAATTGAGACTATGTAAACTTCTGAACCACTGGAAATGTGATGAAAGAAAGAAAAGTTGTTATTCTGACATTTCACATTCTTAAAATAAAGTGGTGATCCTAACTGACCTAAGACAGGGAATTTTTACTAGGATTAAATAGCAGGAATTGTGAAAAACTGAGTTTAATGTATTTGGCTAAGGTATATGTAAACTTCCGACTTCAACTGTAATATCTTTGTTGCTTCCATTCCCAAATCTCTATTGCATTGATTCTTTCTCATCTGTAAGAACTCACATTCCAATTCCAGCCTGTCTCCTACTTACCAGCAAGACAACATTCTAGTCAGTCACACACCCCCCTTTCTTCTCCACACACACACACACACACACACACACACACACACACACACACACACACACACACACAGACACAGACACAGACACAGACACACACACACACACACACACACACACACACACACACACACACACACACACACACACACGTGGCATGTGTGGGCTAGTCTGCCACTGTAATCAGGTACTGTAGGGCTCTGTAGTCGGAGCAAGACGTTCCATAGCTTTATCAAATGCTCTTAACTGCTGGGACTCCAAAGAGCTTTTCCCCCCAGCTGCATTAGCAAAGGGAAAAACCTAGTGACACACTTTCTTTATCTGAATTACATTTCCGTGACCTACTCTCAGCAGAAATGGAAAGGACTTAGAATTTTTGTATTTATTTTTTTGCTTTTTTTTTTGTTGCATTTTCCAATTAAGCACCCTCAAAACAAAAGTGAAAAGATATTAGACAACAATAGGACAAAGTGACGGTAACAGACGAGCGTAACAAACTTTTTTTTAAACGTAATAGTACCTGCTCAAAAAAATAAAGGGAACACTAAAATAACACATCCTAGATCTGAATTAATGAAATAATCTTATTAAATACTTTTTTCTTCACATAGTTGAATGTGCTGACAACAAAATCACACAAAAATAATCAATGGAAATCCAATTGATCAACCCATGGAGGTCTGGATTTGGAGTCACACTCAAAATTAATGTGGAAAACCACACTACAGGCTGATCCAACTTTGATGTAATGTCCTTAAAACAAGTCAAAATGAGGCTTAGTAGTGTGTGTGGCCTCCACGTGCCTGTATGACCTCCCTACAACGCCTGGGCATGCTCCTGATGAGGTGGCGGATGGTCTCCTGAGGGATCTCCTCCCAGACCTGGACAGTCTGTGGTGCAACGTGGCGTTGGTGGATGGAGCGAGACATGATGTCCCAGATGTGCTCAATTGGATTCAAGTCTGGGGAACGGGCGGGCCAGTCCATAGCATCAATGCCTTCCTCTTGCAGGAACTGCTGACACACTCCAGCCACATGAGGTCTAGCATTGTCTTGCATTAGGAGGAACCCAGGGCCAACCGCACCAGCATATGATCTCACAAGGGGTCTGAGGATCTCATCTCGGTACCTAATGGCAGTCAGGCTACCTCTGGCGAGCACATGGAGGGCTGTGCGGCCCCCCAAAGAAATGCCACCCCACACTACGACTGACCCACCGCCAAACCGGTCATGCTGGAGGATGTTGCAGGCAGCAGAACGTTCTCCACGGCGTCTCCAGACTCTGTCACGTCTGTCACATGTGCTCAGTGTGAACCTGCTTTCATCTGTGAAGAGCACAGGGCGCCAGTGGCGAATTTGCCAATCTTGGTGTTCTCTGGCAAATGCCAAACGTCCTGCACGGTGTTGGGCTGTAAGCACAACCCCCACCTGTGGACGTCGGGCCCTCATACCACCCTCATGGAGTCTGTTTCTGATCATTTGAGCAGACACATGCACATTTGTGGCCTGCTGGAGGTCACTTTGCAGGGCTCTGGCAGTGCCCCTCCTGCTCCTCCTTGCACAAAGGCGGAGGTAGCGGTCCTGCTGCTGGGTTGTTGCCCTCCTACGGCCTCCTCCACGTCTCCTGATGTACTGGCCTGTCTCCTGGTAGCGCCTCCATGCTCTGGACACTACGCTGACAGACAAAGCAAACCTTCTTGCCACAGCTCACATTGATGTGCCATCCTGGATGAGCTGCACTACCTGAGCCACTTGTGTGGGTTGTAGACTCCGTCTCATGCTACCACTAGAGTGAAAGCACCGCCAGCATTCAAAAATTACCAAAACATCAGCCAGGAAGCATAGGAACTGAGAAGTGGTCTATGGTCACCACCTGCAGAACCACTCCTTTATTGGGGGTGTCTTGCTAATTGCCTATAATTTCCACCTGTTGTCTATTCCATTTGCACAACAGCATGTGAAATTTATTGTTAATCAGTATTTATTCCTAAGTGGACAGTTTGATTTCACAGAAGTGTGAAGTGTGATTGACTTGGAGTTACATTCTGTTGTTTAAGTGTTCCCTTTATTTTTTTGAGCAGTATATATACAACCATACATAAAAGTCATAATAAAGAGTAAAATAAAAAATACTAATAATGAGACATTGGATCATATGGTCACCTGCCGTAAGCTACATATTATACATTACGTGTGAAACATTATATAAGGATTATCTAGAGATTCAATCAATGTGATGTGGGGGGAGATTATCCATATAGTCAATGAAAGGTTGCCAAATTCTATAAAATGTCTTTAACTTATTCCTCAAGCAGTAAGTGATTTTCTCCAGTGGGATACAACTATTAACTTCCGATAGCCACATTGCAAATGGCAGGGAGGAATTCGATTTCCATTTCAAGGCAATACATTTCTTAGCAATCGCTAGCAATATTTCTGTTAGCTTTATAGTATGGCCTTGCCTAAGATTGGTGTTAGTAAAGTTACCCAGTAGACAGACCTCCGGGTCTAAAGGGAATGCAACCCCGTGAATTGAGGATATGGTATCGCATACCCCCTGCCAGAAACCGTGTAGTTTTGAACACTGCCAAGTGGAATGGAGGAATGTTCCTTCATCTGAGCCACATCTAAAACATAGGGAGGAGATATCAGGGTTGAACTTGTGTAGTCTAGATGGGGTGATATAGAGCTGATGGAGGAAATTAAACTGGATCAGTCTGTATCTGGAGTTCAATGTGGATGTAACACCATCCCTGCATAGGTCACTCCATAGACCCTCATCAAGATCAATACCCAGATCTCTTTCCCATCTAAGTCGGGGTTTATCTAGCTCAGGCAGCGTTAGTCCTAACATAAGAGCATCGTAAACACGGGAAATGGTCTTGAACAGTGGTTGGTCTGCGTGGCAGAGTTGTTCAATAGGTGACATCATAGGTAGGTTCCATTGTCATTTGAGAGTCACCCTAATAAAGTTTCGTAGCTGTAGGTAGCTAAAGAAGTCCCTGTTAGACAAGTGGTATTTCCGTTTCAGCTGATCAAAAGACATAAGAACTCCCTCCTCATAACAGTGTTCCAGAAGAGTGATCCCCTTATCAGTCCATGGTCTAAAGTTACTATTCTGGAAAAACATAGGGATCAGTCTGTTGTTCCATAAAGAGGTTTTAGGGGAAAGAAATCCCTCTTGTCTGAACAGCTCATGCAGTTTGCACCATGCCAGGACAGAATGTATGAATAAAGGGTTGTCTGTGATGGTTTTTATAGATTTTCTGTCCCATTTGTAAAACAATTCTGCCCCTGTGTCATCATTTACCTCAAGCTTTTCAATGTTCAACCATGAGGGAGAGGGACCATTGTCAAACGTCTGAGCCAGAAACCTAGACTGTGCAGCCCAGTAGTACATTTTAAAATTGGGGAGGTTTAAGCCCCCTTGACCGTAATCCAGGGTCAGTTTGTCCAGGCTAACCCTCTGGGTTTTGCCATGCCAGATAAACCGTCTGGTCAGCTTGTCGAGAAAGGAAAAGAATGCTGTGGGCACAGGGATAGGGAGAGATTGAAACAAATATAGAAATCTGGGCAGGACATTCATTTTAATCACACTGATTCTACCCAGTAGAGTGAGGGGCAAGTCCATCCACTTACACAGGTCACCCTCCACCTTTTGCAACAAGCTGGCCAGATTGAGTTTATAGAGGTTGTTCAGGTTACCATCCACCATTATGCCCAAATATGTGAAGCCCAGAGGCGACCATCTAAAAGGAAACTTGTGCTTGATGGTATGATGGTCAAAGACAGACAACGGTAAGATTTCGCTTTTATCAAAATGAACCTTATATCCAGAGAAAGAACTATAACACTGTAGTAGGATCTGGTTAAGTACCTCCATAAGGTAGGGTACCAACAGCTCCCTAAATTCTCTATAGAACTCTAGAGGGAAGCCATCCTCCCCAGGAGATTTATTAGAAGGTAAGTATTTAATGGCTTCCAACAACTCAGGAGCTGAGAAGTGTTCACTCAGGCGCTCTCTGTCTTCCTCTGACAGGCATGGGAGGTTGAGAGAGGAGAGAAAGGAGTCAATCTCTGATAGATCATCACTTACCTTCCTCTGCTTTCAGTTGCCATGCCAATACTTTGTGAGCTTTCTCTCCAAGCTCGTAATAACGCTGTTTTGATTTCGTAATGGCCCTCTCAGCTTGATATGTGTTCAGAATATTATATTTCAGTTTTTTATTTACCAAAAGCCTGTATAGATCTTTAGTCGGGCCTCTTTGGTAGGTTTTCTCTAGCCCGTAGATTTCAGATTCAAGGACATTCAGTTCCGCACCGTGTTTTCTCTTCAACCCTTTAGTATAGGAAATGATCTGTCCCCTCAGATAGGCTTTCAATGTTTCCCAAAGAATGAAACTGTCAGGAGCGGAGGGTTTGTTTGTCAAAGTAAAAATATTGATCTGCACTTTGATAAATGCACAAAATTCAGGTTGCTTTAGGAGTGTAGAATTTAGTCTCCATCTATATGCTCCATTTACCTTGGTAGGAATGGAGATTGATAATGCCAGAGGAGAATGGTCACTAAGCAATCTGGCGAGATACTCCATATCTAGCACTCTATGAAACAGTTGGGTCGATAGTAAAAAGTGATCTATGCGTGTGTGCGTAGAAACACAATGTCAGCCTTTAATTTCTTAAGGTATGTATAGACTCTTTTCCTTTTAATCAGGCTGTTAAGACCTTTTACGTTGAATGTGACATATTTTAGTGGATTAAGCATAGGTTGGGTTTCAAATATGTAACCGAATGGAAATCTCTCATATGTAAATAGTCAGGAAATGTTTCAACTTTGGTTTGAAGGCAGAAGTGACCTGTGTGTCTCTTCAGGAAGGAAACCACAATAAACATGGAAAAAAGAAGGGAAAAAAATCCCAAACACCCCGATTGTCAGACTAAAACAACAATCCCAACAATCAAACATGAATGCACTTGTAGAGATACGTTGCTGCTCGCTTTCCATCTTGCTCTTACTAGCTAAACCTTGGCGTAAACTAAAACCTGCGAGCTCTCTAAATTGAAAACAAACGTTGTGAATAGACATTTATGGCTGAATATTTACTGCCCACGGTAAGGGCTGCTTGAGTCTCTTTTCGGGAGAGGAGAAACATAAATGGTGGGAAAGCAGTGGGCCTAAGCCCACTTATTTGCCTCGCCCAGTGGATATTGACTAAACCAAAATATACTCTCCTGTAAATGTAATAGAACTCACTCCGTTAGTTGAAAATGTACAAATCAATAATAGCGACCGGATAGCGAGGAAAACGGATCCAAATTCCAAGAAGATATCAGCAGTTCAGTCCAGATAAGAGAAAACAAACAAACTGGATCTTATCCCCCAGAGAGACCGTTTTCAGACGCGGTTCAATTCTTTGAGAAAAGTGAACACTTCTCCCGGTGTGTTGAAGATATGGCTTCGGCCTTTGTATTGAACTTTCATCCGCGCAGGGTGGATGAGGTAGCCGGTGATGTTCTTCTCCTTCAGTGCTTTGGCGGCAGGTTTGAACTGCTTGCGACGTCTGGCGAGATCGGCACTCATATCCGGGAAAAGGCTGACCCTCTTGCCATCGATGGTGATGTCCCCTTTGGCTCTTGCGAGTTGCAGTATCTTCTCTCTGTCTTGGAAACGGAAGAACCTGACCAGGACGGCCCGTGGGGGCTCATCTGGCCGGGGTTTCGGTGCTGATGTTCTGTGGGCGCGTTCGATTTCCAGCGGCTTGGTGAAGTTGATTATGCCTAGGACATCCGGGATCCATTGAGTGAAGAACCGGGTCACGGCCCTCGCTGTCCTCTTTCAATCCCACCACACGGATATTACTACGTCTGCTCTGGTTCTCCATCTGGTCTCCTTTGTTTTTCAGGTAGGCATTGTCCTTCTGCAGTTGTATCAGAACCTGGTCATGTCGAGCGGCGGTATCTTCAACTGTGCTAATGCGCAACTCGGCCTCAGTCGTTCAGCCGATTTCTTGTCAATTTTCATAGAAAGACCTTTGTTACCATCCTGAATTTCCCGGAGGAGAGTAGCCAGCGAGCCTGCCGAGAGCAACAGTCTGGAACTGTCGTCTGAGTTATGAGGGCTAATGCTAATCTTGCTAGCTGTGGCGTTATCGTTATCTTGGGAATCAACTACGTTTTGGTCGTCCTTCTTGCCTCTCGGTCGGAGGTCCATGGCTCTTTGGGAAGGTAAGTACTTGACAATTTATCAGCCGATGTTAGAATATTATTTCAACGTTGTTATTTAGGTAATAATAGAATAACTTTGAAGAGCTTGGTTTGTCAATGTCTGCTCAGCTCCGCGGCATTACGTGCTCCTCTAGATTTTTTTTTATAACGCTTCGTAATTCTACCTAGAAGTTATGGCGGCCCAGTCTTTCCTCCCCGTCGTTATAGAGTGATAGCCTCATGGTAATTCTTTATTTTACAGCCCAATTTCAGCTGGTACTTACCTGATATTTACATAGAAACTATGTGGGAATAATGTCTAGAGCAAAGAATTCAACCCAATTGGTAACTACCAGTACCAAATGGTACATAGAATATAAAATAGAGAATAGAATAGATTAGTAAGCATTGAGCTGTAAAACAAAGCTCTTACACAACTAATTTATTTAGTTTGTATTTTATATTAATTGCCCTAGATTAGCTGCACTTGTTATTACACCGATATAAATGTCAGTCTTAGAAGGTCACACATGATGTGGCTATGCTGGTGAGGGGTGTGTGAGGGAGTTTTTGGTTAGTAATAGAGACAAGAATGGGAAGGGTGGAGGTGGAGGGGAGGAGGTAAAGGTCAGTAAGGCTATTAAGACTTCCCATTTCTTATACAGTCCATGCCAGCAGCCTAATCAGCCTACCGCAAGGTTTTCAGATGCTCTCAGTGCGGCTGACAGGAACAATACTAGTAGGCTACTTTCACTGCCTATCATGATTAAAGTAGAACCCCCATCCCAAAACCATAAGACAATGAATGCTCTTTGTGGTGCAGACATACTGCAATAAAACAGTAGCGGAGCATTGGTAGTGCAAAAAAAAGTTAGTTATTAGTATCTCCATACAATGTAGTGCTTTGAACACCAGGAAAATCCAATACATAGTAGGTATATTAAGTTTAACTATACTGAATACTTTTTCCATCTGCACAAAAAGATTATTTAGCTCAAATTTTGTCCACAAATTTGTTTACATCCCTGTTAATGAGCATTTCTTCTTTGTCAAGATAATCCATCCACCTGACAGGTGTGGCATATCAAGAAGCTGATTAAACAACATGATCATTACACAGGTGCAGTAAAAGGCCACTCTAAAATGTGCAATTTTGTCACACAACACAACATGCCAGAGATTTCTCAAGTTTTGAGGGAGCGTGCAATTGGCATGCTGACTGCAGGAATGTCCACCAGAGTTCTTGTCAGATAATTGAATGTTCCTTTCTCTACCATAAGCCACCTCCAACATAATTTTTTAGAATTTGGCAGTACGTCCAACCGGCCTCACAACCGCAGACCACGTGTAACCACGCCAGCCCAGGACCTCCACATCCGTCTTCTTCACCTGCGGGATCATCTCAGACCAGCCACCCGGACTTCTGATAAAAATGTGGGTTTGCACAACCGAATCATTTCTGCACAAACTGTCAGAAACCGTCTCAGGGAAGCTCATCTGCGTCCTCGTCATCCTCACCAGGGTCTTGACCTGACTGCAGTTCGACGTCGTAACTGACTTCAGTGGGCAAATGCTCACCTTCGATGGCCACTGGCTTGCTGGAGAAGTGTGCTTTTCACTGATGAACCCTGGTTTCAACTGTACTGGGCAGATGGCAGACAGTGAGTATGGCGTCGTGTGCGTGAACAATTTTCTGCTGTCAATGTTGGGAACGGAGTGCCACGTGGTGGCGGTGCGGTTATGGTATGGGCAGGGATAAGCTAAAGACAATGAACACAATAGCATTTTATCGATGGCAATATGAATGCACAGAGATATCGTGATGTGATCCTGAGGGCCATTGTCGTGCCATTCATCCGCTCCGCCGTCACCTCATGTTTGAGCATGTGTCACGTCCTGACCAGTATAAGGGTTAATTGTTACTGTAGTTTGGTCTGGACGTGGCAGAGGGTATTTGTTTTATGTGGTTCGGGGTGGTGGTTTTTGTAGAAGGGCATTTGATTTATGTATTCCGGGGTTTTTTTGGGCACTGTGTCATATTCATGTATTTCTATGTTTTGTCTAGTAAATCTGTTTCTATGTTTAGTTAATTGGGGTTGGGACTCTCAATTGAAGGCAGGTGTTGTCTCTTTGCCTTTGATTGAGAGTCCAATATTAGGGTGTGTTTGGGTTTGTATTTTGTGGGAGATTGTTTCTTGTTTTGCCTGGTTCTTGGTTTGCTGTGTGTGCCTTACAAGACTGTCTAGTTCGTTTGTGGTTTTGTTTACGTGTTTATTTTGGTTTTTCCTTCTTTGTCCTTAATAAAGAAGATGAGTATACACTTCCCTACTGCATTTTGGTCCTCTATTCCCGACGACAACCGTTACAGCATGATTATGCACGGCCCCATGTCGCAAGGATTTGTACACA
The DNA here is from genome assembly GCF_965601325.2 of Salmo salar. Classification (NCBI taxonomy): domain Eukaryota; kingdom Metazoa; phylum Chordata; class Actinopteri; order Salmoniformes; family Salmonidae; genus Salmo; species Salmo salar. Next base: position 8,019,094 of record NC_138299.1, on the reverse strand, counting down.
GTTCCTGGCCTGCATACTCACCAGACATGTCACACATTGAGCATGTTTGGGATGCTTTGGATCAACATATAGTTTGGGATGCTCTGGATCGACGTATACGACAGCGTGTTCCAGTTCCCACCAATATCCAGCAACTTCGCACAGCCATTGAAGAGGAGTGGAACAACATTCCACAGGCCACAATCAACAGCCTGATAAACTCTATGCGAAGGAGATGTGTCGAGCTGCATGAGGCAAATGGTGGTCACACCAGATATTGACTGTTTTCTGATCCACGCCACTACCTTTTTTTTAAAGGTACCTGTGACCAACAGATCTGTTTTCCCAGTCATGTGAAATCCATAGATTATGGGCTAATTAATTTATTTCAAATGACTGATTTCCTTATATGAACTGTAACTCAGTAAAATCTTTGAAATTGTTCCATGTTGCATTTATATTTCGTTCAGCAGTAACATCATCGCCCTGATGGCATTGTATTGTCATTGTGCACTGTGCCATGTAACCCTCAACTCCTCATTACAATTAGTCAGAGTGGTTAGGGTCAATTTGATTTGAAAACAGTCAATTCAGGGAGTAAACTGAAATTCCAATTTAATAATTGAAAACATTGCTTTTATTTTCAATGACTTCACAATAGACCGAAGAGGATAAACAATTACAAAAGTTCATACCTTATTTTTATTTCATCACTTCCCGATTTGATCGAAACCCTGCAATTCGTGCTATAGTACGCTATAGTGAAAGCACAGCATTGACTGTTTGTACAGTTGGGGAGCAGCAGAGCCATATAGAGCAGAGGTCAGTGTTGTGGTCTGTGTTTGTTTGTATCTAAAACCGAGAGATTAAAGCCAGTCTGAAGGATAAAGATAATATTGGATGGAGCTGCTGTGCTGCGTGTGTTATGTTGTCCGTCTATTTTTGGGTTTCTGTCCCGTAGGGGAAACGTGCGGGAGGGCGCACAGAGAGCTGAAGGTCACCCATGATGCACTGTTGCAGAGTGTGTCCATCGTCCATTCCTCTGGAAGACTTCTGGAAGTCTTTGGTGAGGTAAGCCTTACTCATAGTCAAGTTTATGGTCTTGTAATGGCTGATCTCAGCATCCACAAGGAAATCTTGAGCACGTCTGTCACAAGACATAATGACTGCCCATACAAAAAAACACATCAAAATTGCAGTTTAAAATAACGTCTTCACCTCAATTGTGAATTGCAGTTTCACATGGGAAATTTCAATAAATGCTACCTTGTTGAAGTTCGATAACCAACGTTTTATGCAGGTTGTTGTTTTTGAAGGAGGGGATGACATTTAAAGTACACTGTTATTGTGTCCTTTGGAAAGGACATCGTCTTGTTCTTTGCTTATGCCTTTTGCCGCTGCAATTTGCCTGGCAGGGAGTCTTGCTGGAGGATTAAAATTCTATGTATTACACTCTCTGTTCTTCTCTTTTTCTATCTCCCCCTATGTCTCTTTCTCTCCACTTATCCCTGTCTTTATCCACCTCTCGTGTCCTTAATTACTCTCCATCTCTCTTTTATCCCTTCTCTCTCAAGCTCTATTTATTCCTCTCCTGTCATTTCAATCTCTCTGCCTCTCTCTCTCTAAAGGTACAGTCTATTTTTATTTCCCTGGCATGTTAGCTACAGATGAAGTCGGAAGTTTACATAAACTAAGGTTGGAGTCATTAAAACTCGTTTTTAAACTCCTCCACAGATTTCTTGTTAACAAACTATAGTTTTGGCAAGTCGGTTAGGACATCTACTTTGTGCATAACACAAGTACATTTTCCGACAATTGTTTACAGACAGATTATTTCACTTATAATTCACTTTATCACAATTCCAGTGGATCAGAAGTTCACATAATTTGACTGTGCCTTTAAACAGCTTGGAAAATTCCAGGAAAATTATGTCATGGCTTCAGAAGCTTCTGATAGGCTAATTGACATAATTGACATAATTTGAGTCAATTGGAGGTGTACCTGTGGATGTATGTCAAGGCCTACCTTCAAACTCTGTGTCTCTTTGCTTGACATCATTGGAAAATCAAAAGAAATCAACCAAGACCTCAGAGAAAAAATTGTAGACCTCCACAAGTCTGGTTCATCCTTGGGAGTAATTTCCAAACACCTGAAGGTACCACGTTCATCTGTACAAACAATAGTACGCAAGTATAAACACCATGCGACCACGCAGCCGTCATACCGCTCAGGAAGGAGACGCGTTCTGTCTCCTAGAGATGAATGTACTTGTGCAAATCAATCCCAGAACAACAACAAAGGACCTTGTGAAGATGCTGGAGGAAACGGGTACAAAAGTATCTATATCCACAGTAAAACGAGTCCTGTATCGACATAACCTGAAAGGCCGCTCAGCAAGGAAGAAGCCACTGCTCCAACCCCACCATAAAAAAGCCAGACTACGGTTTGCAACTGCACATGGGGACAAAGAGCGTACTTTTTGGAGAAATGTCCTCTGGTCTGATGAAACAAAAATAGAACTGTTTGGCCATAATGACCATTGTTATGTTTGGAGGAAAAAGGGGGAGGCTTGCAAGCCGAAGAACACAATCCCAACCATGAAGCACAGGTGTGGCAGCATCATGTTGTGGGGGTGCTTTTCTGCAGGAGGGACTGGTGCACTTCACAAAATAGATGGCATCATGAGGAGGGGAAATGATGTGGATATATTGAAGCAACATCTCAAGACATCAGTCAGGAAGTTAAAGCTTGGTCGCAAATGGGTCTACCAAATGGACAATGACCCTAAGCATACTTCCAAAGTTCTGGCAAAATGGCTTAAGGACAACAAAGTCAAGGTATTGGAGTGGCCATCACAAAGCCCTGACCTCAATCCCATAGGAGATTTGGTGGCAGAACTGAAAAAGTGTGTGCGAGCAAGGAGGCATACAATCCTGACTCAGTTACACCAGCTCTGTCAGGAGGAATGGGCCAAAATTCACACAACTTATTGTGGGAAGCTTGTGGAAGGCTACCCGAAACATTTGACCCAAGTTAAACAATTTAAAGGCAATGCTATCAAATATTAATTGAGTGTATGTAAACTTCTGACCCACTGGGAATATGATGAAAGAAATAAAAGCTGAAGAAAATCATTATCTCTACTATTATTCTGACATTTCACATTCTTAAAATAAAGTGGTGATCCTAACTGATCTAAGACAGGGATTTTTTACTTGGATTAAATGTCAGGATTTGTGAAAAACTGAGTTGAAATTTATTTGGCTAAGGTGTATGTAAACTTCCGACTTCAACTGTAGATCTCGTAATGGCATCGTAAAAACAGGAGAGAGACTTAAAAGGAATGGGAACACATTCTATCCTTAAGCAAAGTTCCATCCATTGCATTTATGTGCCTGTGGGTTTCGTAAATAACAATGCTACTTCTCTGTCTGCTTGCCTCGTGAAAATGACACACTTAGTCTTGGAACACTGGGCTGTCTTTAACATTTGTTTATCCTCTTGTCTTTCCAGCTGCTGGCTATTCAGGCTGACATACAGTGCATTTGGAAAGTATACAGACCCCTTACAGACGTTACAGCCTTATTCTAAAATGGATTAAATAAATAAAAAATCTTTATCAATCTACACACAATACCCCATAATGACAAAGTAATAACAGATTTTTAGACATTTCTGCAGATTTATTCAAATAAACAGAAATACCTTATTTACATAACTATTCAGACCCTTTGCTATGAGACTCGAAATTGAGCTCAGGTGCACCCCGTTTCCAATGATCATCCTTGAGATGTTTCTACAACTTGATTGGAGTCCACCTGTGGTAAATTCAATTGATTGGACATGATTTGGAAAGGCACCCAGCTGTCTATATAAGGTCCCACAGTTGACAGTGCATGTCAGAGCAATAATTAAGCTACAGTTTGATGTCGAAGGAATTGTTGATTCAACAAAGGTGCTTCAACAAAGTACTGGGGAAGGGTACCAAGACCTTTCTCCAGCATTGAAGGTCCCCAAGAACACGGTGGCCTCCATCATTCTTAAATGGTAGAAGTTTGGAAAAAACCAAGACTCTTCCTAAAGCTGGCCACCCGGCCAAACTGAGCAATCAGGGGAGAAGATAACCAAGAACCAGATGGTCACTCTGACAGAACTCCAGAGTTCCTCTGTGGAGATGGGAGAACCTTCCAGAAGGACAACCATCTCTTCAGCACTCCACCAATCAGGCCTTTATGATAGAGCGGCCAGAAGGAAGCCACTCCTCAGTAAAAGGCACTTGTGTCACGTCCTGACCAGTAAAGGGGTTATTTGTTATTATAGTTTGGTCAGGACGTGGCAGGGGGTATTTGTTTTATATGGTTTTGAGTGTGTGTTTATGTTGAGGGGCGTTTTATTTATGTTTCCGGGGTTTTTGGTTTAGTTCTATGTTGTACAGTTCTATGTCTGTTTCTAGGGTGTTTATTTCTATGTTTAGTATTTGGGATTAGGGCCTTCAATTGGAGGCAGCTCGTTATCGTTGCCTCTGATTGAAGATCCTATAATTAGGAGTTTGTTTGTTTTGGGGATTGTGGGAGATTGTTCTTTGTATTGCTGTGAGCCTACAAGACTGTTTGTCGTCCGTTCATCGTTTTCTTGTTTTGTTTCGTGTTTAATAAAAATGAGCATTCACATACCCGCTGCGCCTTGGTCCATCCATTACGACGACCGTGACAACTTGACAGCCCGCTTGGAGTTTGCCAAAAGGCACCTTATTAAAGGACTCAGACTATGAGAAACAAGATTCTCTGGTCTGATGAAACCAAGATTGAACTCTTTGGCCTGAATGCAAAGCGTCACGTCTGCAGGAAACCTGGCACCATCCCTACAGGATGTCCTTGAGTGGCCCAGCCAGAGCCCGGACTTGAAACCGATCGAACATCTCTGGAGAGACCTGAAATAGCTGTGCATCGACGCTCCCCATCCAACCTGACAGAGCTTGAGAGGATCTGCAGAGAAGAATGGGAGAAACTCCAAGTACAGTTGTGCCAAGCTTGTAGCGTCATACCCAAGAAGACTTGAGGCTGTAATCACTGCCAAAGGTGCTTCAACAAAGCACTGAGTAAAGGGTTCTGAATACTTATGTAAATGTGATATTTTCTGGGGGGTTTTTATATACATTTGCAAAAAATTCTAAAAACCTGTTTTGCTTTGTCATTATGGGGTATTCTGTGTAGATTGATGAGGGGGGGAAACGATTTAATCCATTGTAGAATAAGGCTGTAACGTAACAAAATGTGAAAGGGTTCTACATGGAACCCAAAAGGGTTCTACCTGGAACCAAAAGGGTTTTACCTGCAACCAAAAAGGGTACTTAAAAGGGTTCTACTATTGGGGACAGCCGAATAGCACTTTAAGGTTCTTAGATAGCACTTTCTAATAGTGTACATTACGCGTTATAATGCATTTTCAAGGAATACTCTTCCTATCATTTGGTCAGTACTGGTCTTCCTTGGCTGTGCACTCATCCAGGTTTGTCCTCTGCACCTTGCTTCTCTTGTTCTCGCTATCTCTTTCTCGTTCTTGCTTTTTCCCTTTTCCCCATGACTCTCTCTCTCACTCTCCCCCCTCCTTTCTCTGTTTCTCTCTTTCTCGTTCACTCTCCTCTCTTTAACGCTCTATGTTCTTTCTCTCTCTGCTCTCTCCATTCACTCCTTTCTTTCTTTCTTATTCCTTTACCCTCCCTCCCCACATGCTCCCTTTCTCTATTGCTGTCTCCCCCTGGCTCCCTGTGCCTGTACTTGGCTGCTTTGTTTTATTATTAGCTCGACCTAAATTATGGCAGCTGCAGTGGCGCCAGGGGGTGGCTGAGCAGGGCCGAGTGAGGAAGTGTGGCACTGGCAGCCTCTATCGCTGCGAGGTCACAGTGATGGTGTGTGTATATGTGTGTGTGTGTGGGGGGGGGGGGGGGGGGACAGTGCTGTTTTTAGGCATAAGCGACATACGGGAGCCCCCAACCAAAAAAGGAAGTCAGTCGGGGTCTCAACTTACTGTTAGTTAGGATAGTAGAATACACAACGTTCAATTTTGAAATTTGGTAGCACATCAGCAGTTTTCCTCATGTTATGTCAGTCTCTGACTGTCATTCAATTAGCCCATGTCCGCTAACAATTTATACACTGCTCAAAAAAATTAAGGGAACACTAAAATAACACATCCTGAATGAATTAAATAATATTATTAAATACTTTTTTCTTTACATAGTTGAATGTGCTGACAACAAAATCACACAAAAATAATCAATGGAAATCCAATTTATCAACCCATGGAGGTCTGGATTTGGAGTCACACTCAAAATTAAAGTGTTTAACCACACTACAAGCTGATCCAACTTTGATGTAATGTCCTTAAAACAAGTCAAAATGAGGCTCAGTAGTGTGTGTGGCCTCCACGTGCCTGTATGACCTCCCTACAACGCCTGGGCATGCTCCTGATGAGGTGGGGGATGGTGTGCTGAGGGATCTCCTCCCAGACCAGGACTAAAGCATCCGCCAACTCCTGGACAGTCTGTGGTGCAACGTGGCGTTGGTGGATGGAGTGAGACATGATGTCCCAGATGTGCTCAATTGGATTCAGGTCTGGGTAACGGGCGGGCCAGTCCATAGCATCAATGCCTTCCTCTTGCAGGAACTGCTGACACACTCCAGCCACATGAGGTCTAGCATTGTCTTGCATTAGGAGGAACCCAGGGCCAACCGCACTAGCATATGGTCTCACAAGGGTTCTGAGGATCTCATCTCGGTACCTAATGGCAGTCAGGCTACCTCTGGCGAGCACATGGAGGGCTGTGCGGCCCCCCAAAGAAATGCCACCCCACACCATGACTGACCCACCGCCAAACCGGTCATGCTGGAGGATGTTGCAGGCAGCAGAACGTTCTCCACGGCGTCTCCAGACTCTGTCACGTCTGTCACATGTGCTCAGTGTGAACCTGCTTTCATCTGTGAAGAGCACAGGGCGCCAGTGGCGAATGTGCCAATCTTGGAGTTCTCTGGCAAATGCCAAACGCCCTGCACGGTGTTGGGCTGTAAGCACAACCCCCACCAGTGGACGTCGGGCCCTCATACCACCCTCATGGAGTCCGTTTCTGACCGTTTGAGCAGACACATGCACATTTGTGGCCTGCTGGAGGTCATTTTGCAGGGCTCTGGCAGTGTTCCTCCTGCTCCTCCTTGCACAAAGGCGGAGGTAGCGGTCCTGCTGCTGGGTTGTTGCCATCCTACGGCCTCCTCCACGTCTCCTGATGTACTGGTCTGTCTCCTGGTAGCACCTCCATGCTCTGGACACTACGCTGACAGATACAGCAAACCTTCTTGCCACAGCTCGCATTGATGTGCCATCCTGGATGAGCTGCACTACCTGAACCACTTGTGTGGGTTGTAGACTCCGTCTCATGCTACCACTAGAGTGAAAGCACCACCAGCATTCAAAAGTGACCAAAACATCAGCCAGGAACCATAGGAACTGAGAAGTGGTCTGTGGTCACCACTCCTTTATTGGGGGTGTCTTGCTAATTGCCTATAATTTCCACCTGTTGTCTATTCCATTTGCACAACAGCATGTGAAATTTATTGTCAATCAGTGTTGCTTCCTAAGTGGACAGTTTGATTTCACAGAAGTGTGATTGACTTGGAGTTACATTGTGTTGTTTAAGTGTTCCCTTTATTTTTTTGAGCAGTGTATGTTGCTCGGTTAGTTATCCTAACCAGCTGTCTAAACCTTGTAGTAATCATAGCCGAATTACTGACCGTGTTCCTGACCTCCAGGGGGGCCCCAAGTCACTCTCACTCAGATATCATATGAACATGGCAAAATGTGTAGAACTGCAGGAAATTTGCTTTGAAACTGTGAAATGTTCTCGCCATCCCATGGCAAAATGCGTAGAATTGCAGGACATGCCAACCAAAGAAACAGCTCTGGGGGTTGTGTGTGTGTGTGTGTGTGTGTGTGTGTGTGTGTGTGTGTGTGTGTGTGTGTGTGTGTGTGTGTGTGTGTGTGTGTGTGTGTGTACCCTGTACAGACAGACTTTACGATACGTTGCCGGTAAAGAAAATCAGGCAATGTTTTTAAGAGATCAGTTCATACAGTCTCATTTACCACGTTATTGCCAGGATAAGCCTATTATATCTCCTGTGCACACGCCTGCAAGTTTAGGAGTGGGAGTAGATATGGGCCGTTGTGGGTGGACATCTATTTGAATAAATCAATTTTATATACACCATAACAAAGAAATCCATTATTCATTTGTTGTAGGCAAGTCATAGGAAATATTATAAGACTAATAAAATATATTTTCAAAAGAATAGAATGGCATATTTTGAGTTGAATGATGTTTCTGGTCTGTGCAGCCTATATGCTAAATGTCTGCACCATGGATATGAAATCAATAGTTAAACTATTTTGTTTATTAAACAGACAAGAATATAATGAAAAATAACAGAATAAAATACAAATAATATTTTTTTCACAGAACACTTTCCATGGAACCGCAGTCATACAGTAATAAAAAAAAGGTGATAGTTTGAAACAGAGCCCAAGCTTTTTTGATCCACATTTCATCTCTTTCCTACCCTCACTCTGTTTTGTTAGGGAGCAGGCATAGGGTCTTACGTTGAGTAGGCTTATCTTCATCATGATACCGATAGAAAATAATAAGAATCTACACTACTGTTCAAAAGTTTGGGGTCAGTTAGAAATGTCCTTGTTTTTCAAGAAAAGCATATTTTTTGTCCATTAAAATAACTTAAAATTGATCAGAAATACAATGTAGGCATTAGAAAACCCTTTTGCAATTATGTTAGCACAGCTGAAAACATGTTCTGATTAAAGAAGCAATAAAACTGGCCTTCTTTAGACAAGTTGAGTATCTGGAGCATCAGCATTTGTGGGTTCGATTCAGTGTAGACATTGTAAATGTCTTCCGGAGGACGTCCTCCAACTTATCTGAGCTCTTGCAGCATGAACTGACATGTTGTCCATCCAATCAAAGAATCAGAGAATGAATCTAGTACTGAAAGCATAAGCTACAGCTAGCTAGCACTGCAGTGCATAAAATATGGTCAGTAGTTGACTCAAAGAGAAAGACAATACTTGGAACAGTTTAACAAATAAATGTATTAAAAAATGAGAGAGATATTTTGTTCACTTTGACTTGGCCTACTTAACTAGCGAATGCAGCTAGCTAGTTTATCCTACACAAACACCCGGCTCAAACAGAGAGGGATGCAATGTTAGCTAGCTGGTTATGGCTATCCAACACTAGAAGTCTTCCAAGTCAAGGAACGATTTTGGTTTTATTGACTTATTGCCACCGTCGCCCGCCGGTGTAACTGCTAAACTGTTTGCTGCTGACCGTACACTGTATTGCATGATTTTAGCGGGTTTACTAACGAGTTAGTTATAGTATCTATGGTTTTTTAAATCGTTTTTTGAGTGGGTTCTTAAAATTGTAACGTCTTAAAGTAATGATGGACTGTCATTTCTCTTTGCTTATTCGAGCTGTTCTTGCCATAATATGGACTTGGTCTTTGACCAAATAGAGCTATCTTCTGTATACCACCCCTACCTTGTCACAACACAACTGATTGGCTCAAACGCATTAAGGAAAGAAATTCCACAAATGAACTTTTAACAAGGCACACCTGTTAATTGAAATGCATTCTAGGTGACTACATGAAGCTGGTTGAGATCATGTCAAGAGTTTGCAAAGGTTTCATCAAGGCAAAGGGTGGCTACTTTGAAGAATATAAAATATATTTGGATTTGTATAACACTTTTTAGGTTACTACATGATTCCATATGTGTTATTTCATAGTTTTGATGTCTTAACTATTATTCTACAACGTAGTGTCCAAACTTTATTTATTTAAATAATATATATATTTTATTTTATTATTTTCCCCTAACCCTACCACCCCTCCCCTAATTGGAGTAAACTAATGGACAACAACACTTAAGCTTCTACTTCCAGCTAATACATACTATATACATTTTACGTTATCTTTTTTATGTTTTTAATCCCATCTGTCAGCTACCCTCAACCCCTCCCATTTATCTCTGAAGACCATCTAAATAGATTTCTATTTGCCATATATTTTTTACTTTGCTGTTTCACAAAAGTTCAGAACCTATATACATTTTACGGACACAGTATACAGTTGAAGTCGGAAGTTTACACACACCTTAGCCAAATACATTTAAACTAACTTTTTCACTATTCCTGAAATGTAATACTAGTAAGAATTCCCTGTCTTAGGTCAGTTAGGATCAACATTTTATTTTAAGAATGTGAAATGTCAGAATAATAGTAGAGAGAATGATTTATTTCAGCTTTAATTTCTTTCATCACATTCCCAGTGGGTGAGAAGATTACATACACTCAATTAGTATTTGGTAACATTGCCTTTAAATTGTTTAACTTGGGTCAAACATTTTGGGTAGCCTTTCACAAGCTTCCCACAATAAGTTGGGTGAATTTTGGCCCATTCTTCCTGACAGAGCTGGTGTAACTGAGTCAGGTTTGTAGGCCTCCTTGCTTGCACACGCTTTTTCAGTTCTGCCCACAAATTTTCTATGGGATTGAGGTCAGGGCTTTGTGATGGCCACTCCAATACCTTGACTTTGTTGTCCTTAAGCCATATCTTTGGAAGTATGCTTGGGGTCAATGTCCATTTGGAAGACCGATTTGCGACCAAGCTTTAACTTCCTGACTGATGTCTTAAGATGTTGCTTCAATATATCCACATAATTTCCCCTCCTCATGATGCCATCTATTTTGTGAAGTGCACCAGTCCCTCCTGCAGCAAAGCACCCCCACAACATGATGCTGCCACCCCCGTGCTTCACGGTTGGGATGGTGTTCTTCGGCTTGCAAGCTTCCCCCTTTTTCCTCCAAACATAACGATGGTCATTATGGCCAAACAGTTCTATTTTTGTTTCATCAGACCAGAGGACATTTCTCCAAAAAGTATGATCTTTGTCCCCATGTGCAGTTGCAAACCGTAGTCTGGCTTTTTTATGGCAGTTTTAGAGCAGTGGCTTCTTCCTTGCTGAGCGGCCTTTCAGGTTGTCAATATAGGACTTGTTTTACGGTGGATATAGATACTTTTGTACTTGTTTCTTCCAGCATCTACACAAAGTCCTTTGCTGTTGTTCTGGGATTGATTTGCACTTTTCGCACCAAAGTACGTTCATGTCTAGGAGACAGAACATGTCTCCTTCCTGAGCGGTATGACGGCTGCGTGGTCCCATTGTGTTTATACTTGTGTACTATTGTTTGTATCGATGAACGTGGTACCTTCAGGCGTTTAGAAATTGCTCCCAAGGATGAACCAGACTTGTGGAGGTCTGCAATGTTTTTTCTGAGATCTCGGCTGATTTCTTTTGATTTTCTAATGATGTCAAGCAAAGAGGCACTGAGTTTGAAGGTAGGCCTTGAAATACATCCACAGGTACACCTCCAATTGACTCCAATGATGTCAATTAGCCAGCCTATCAGAAGCTTCAAAATCCATGTAATAATTTTCTGGAATTTTCCAAGCTGTTTAAAACTTCTTTGGGATAGGGGGCGATATTTTGACGTCTGGATGAAAAGCGTGCCCAAGGTAAACTGCCTGCTACTCAGGCCCAGAAGCTAGGATATGCATATAATTGGTATATTTGGATAGAAAACACTCTAAAGTTTCTAAAGCTATTAAAAGAATGTCTGTGACTATAACGGAACTGAAATGGCAGGCAAAACCCCCAGGACAATCCATCCCCCCCAAAGAAAATGTCATCCTACCACTGATTTCAATGCCTGGCACTTTTATAATAGGGTGAAATCGTGACCGATTGCAGTTCCTAGGGCTTCCGCTAGATGTCAACAGTCTTTAGAAAGAGTTTCAGGCTGGTTTTTGGAAAAATGAGCCAGAAATTGTAGTTTTTCTAGGTGGCTCCCATTTTGGCTGTAGTGTTTCCAAGCTCATGACTGAGAGCTCATTCTTTGGTATTTTTCTCCGGTAAAGACAATAACGATTCTCCGTCTTAAATTGTATCGTTTATTTGCGTATTAGGGTACCTAAGTATTGATTATAAATGTTGATTGACTTGTTTGGATAAGTTTATTGGTAACGTTTGGGATTCATTTTGTATGCATTTTGAAGGAGGGAAACCGAGTGGATTATTGACTGAAGCGCGAAAGCTAAACTGAGTTTTTATGGAAATAAAGAAGGAATATATTGAACAAAAGGACCATTTGTAATGTAACTGGGACCTTTTGGAGTGCCAACAGAAGAAGATCTTCAAAGGTAAGGCATATATTATATCGTTATTTCTGACTTTCGTGTCGCAACTCCCTGGTTGAAAATGATTTGTTATGCATTTGTGTGCTGGACGCTGTCCTCAGATAATTCCATGGTTTGCCTTCCCCTGTAAAGCCTTTTGTAAATCTGATACGGCGGCTGGATTAACAACAAGTTAAGCTTTATTTTGATGTATTGCACTTGTGATTTCATGAAAGTTTAATATTTATAGTAATTTAATTTGAATTTCGCGCTCTGCAATTTCACCGGATGTTGGCCATAGCCTACTTCATGAGAAGCTCTGGTCTCTCACTTAAAATATCCCTCTTCTTTCTCTAGACCAGGATGCAAAGTCTGCAGCCAGACCCTAAGGCTCAGTACAGCACGTCCCACCTATCCCAAAGAAGTTAAAAGCACGGTCAATTTAGTGTATGTTAACTTCTGACCCACTGGAATTGTGATACAGTGAATTATAAGTGAAATAATCTGTCTGTAAACAATTGTTGGAAAAATTACTTGTGTCATGCACAAAGTAGATGTCCTACCCGACTTGCCAAAACTATAGTTTGTTCACAAGAAATTTGTGGAGTGGTTGAAAAACAATTTTTAATGACTCCAGCCTAAGTGTATGTAAACTTCTGACTTCAACTGTATTTTACATTAGTTATCTTGTTTTTTTAGTCCCACCCTTCAGCTCCACTCAAACCTCTCACCTCACGGCTGTCTGAAGAATGGGACCAAGGCGCAGCGTGTGTATCGTTCCACATTATTATTATAACTGTGAAACTATGCAAGACATACAAATAAACTAATAAACAAAACAACAAACCGTGACGAAGAGGTGCAACATACACTTACTCAAAATAATCTCCCACAAACCCAGGTGGGAAAAACAACCACTTAAATATGATCCCCAATTAGAGACAATGATGACCAGCTGCCTCTAATTGGAGATCATCCCCCCCCAAAAAAACATAGAAATACAACAACTAGAACCCCACATAGAAATACATAAACTAGACAAAACCCCCAACATAGAAAAAAGAAACGAGAACCAACATAGACATAAATAAACTAGACAAAACCCTCTGTCACACCCTAAACTACTCTACCATAGAAAAATAAAAGCTTTCTATGGTCAGGACGTGACAGTACCCCCCCCCCCAAAGGAGCGGACTCCGAACGCACAACCCCAAACAACAACAAAAAAACAGGGAGGGTTAGGGTGGGTGTCTAATGTTGGTGGCGGCTCTGGTGCAGGACGAAGAACCTTTACATCACGCGGATCCTCCTGCATCGGAGGCGGTTCTGGTGCGGGACAAAGAACCCTCACATCCTGCTTATCCGCCAGCATAGGAGGCGGCTCCGGTTTGGGGCATAGCCCCCGCTCCGCTAGATGATCCCTCCGCTTTCGTGTCACCGGACCGCGGATCATCGCCGGAGGCTCGGGACTGCAGACCGCCGCTGGAGACTCCGGACTGCAGACCGCCGCTGGAGACTCCGGACCGCGGAACCGCCGCTGGAGACTCCGGACCGCGGGACCGCCGCTGGAGACTCCGGACCGCGGGACCGCCGCTGGAGACTCCGGACAGCGGACCGTCGCTGGAGTCTCCGGACTGGGGACCGTCGCTGGAGACTCCGGACTTGGGACCGTCGCTGGAGACTCCGGACTGGGGACCGCCGCTGGAGACTCCGGACTGCGGACCGTCGCTGGAGACTCCGGACTGGGGGCCGTCTCAGGAGGCTCCGGACTGTGGGCCGTCTCAGGAGGCTCCGGACTGTGGGCCGTCTCAGGAGGCTCCGGACTGTGGGCCGTCTCAGGAGGCTCCGGACTGGGAACTGTCGCCGGAAGCTCTGGACTGGGAACTGTCGCCGGAAGCTCTGGACTGGGAACTGTCGCCGGAAGCTCTGGACTGGGAACTGTCGCCGGAAGCTCTGGACTGGGAACTGTCTCTGGAAGCTCTGGACTGGAAATGCGCACTGGAGGCCTGATGCGTGGGGCTGGCACAGGTGGCTTCAGACTGGTAACACGCACCTCAGGGCGAGTGCGTGGAGCAGGACCAGGACACACCGGACTGGGCAGGCGCACTGGAGGCCTGATGCGTGGGACTGGCACAGGTGGCGCCAGACTGGTAACACGCACCTCAGGGCGAGTGCGGGGAGCAGGAACAGGACACCCCGGACTGGGCAGGCGCACTGGAGGCCTAATGCGTGGGGCTGCCACAGGTGGCGCCAGACTGGTGACACGCACTTCAGGGCGAGTACGAGGAGCAGGCACAGGGCGTACTGGGCTGTGGAGGCACACTGGAGACACCGTGCGTATCACCCCAAAACATGGTGCCTGACAGGTCACACGCTCCCTCAAGCGAGTGCGTGGAGGAGACACAGGATGTACCAGACTGGGGAGGCGCACTGAAGGCCAGATGCATGAAACTGGTGCATATGACACCGGACTGGTGTCACGTTCCTCAGCACGCCCGCTCTGCAGCGCTTTCAATGCCACCACCTCTCTCCATAAAAGCTTTCTATGGTCAGGACGTGACATTTCATCTATTTCTTAACATCATCCATTTTTTTTATTATAGTTGCCATATATTTTTCAATTGTGCTGAGATGTTTCACAAAAGTTCAGAATCTTTCTATTCTCATAGTTTCTACAGATTGTAAATACATTTTTTTCTAAAAGTATTATTTTATTGTTGATCGATTAACTATGACTTTTAGAATCACAGTGCTATTTGCAGAGTTAGCTCCAGGTAAATGTTGCAATTCTTCAACTATTCCTGAACCTGCGACATAAAACAAGCTACATATGGACAGTACCAAAACAGAGCCAGCAAAATCTGCAGAGCTGGGATGGTTGTATCCCCATATATATAGCGTTCTATTGATAGCAAGAATTTTGTATAATCATTTAAATTTAAAAACTCTTAAGTTTTGAATCCGTCGTCGTTTTGCGAATCAGTTCATATACCAAGTGCCATGGAATCAGTAAATCGAAAATCTATTCCCAACTATTTTGCAATCTATATGGCACAGCTGTAAATGTTTTGGTACTTAAATTAAACTGGTATACTTTTTTATTTATCACAATTTTCTTCAACCAATGTTGGTCTATAACGCAGGGCCGACAGAGAAGTTCCTTACTATTTCCCCTATGCCTCTTCCATTTTTATGGTAATGTTGCAATTAGTTGGTTGTACTTTTGAGTAGAGCAGACATTTCTATACATTTTTGTTAGCTGCATGTGTGGCATAACTCCACCAGTCCTATTTAGGATATCATTTACAAAGATTATACCTTTCTAAAAAAATGTATTTCCCATTATAAAAAAATAACTAAATTAGTTTATTTGAGTAACCATCATTTTTGTTGTATTATTCGAAAAGTATTTAGACCCCTTGACTTTTTGTTAATAAAAATGGTTTCAATTGTTTTTTCCCCTCATCAATCTACACACAATACCCCATAATGACGGCGCAAAAACAGGTTTTTAGAGATTTTTGCAAATGTATATAAAAAACTGAAAGTACATTTACATAAGTATTCAGACCCTTTACTCAGTACTATGTTGAAGCACCTTTGGCAGCGATCACAGCCTTGAGTCTTCTTGGGTATGACGCTAAAAGTTTGGCACACCTGTACTTGGAGTTTCTCCCATTCTTCTCTGC
This sequence comes from Salmo salar, assembly GCF_965601325.2. Classification (NCBI taxonomy): domain Eukaryota; kingdom Metazoa; phylum Chordata; class Actinopteri; order Salmoniformes; family Salmonidae; genus Salmo; species Salmo salar. The sequence continues at coordinate 8,003,126 of NC_138299.1, read as the reverse complement.
AGATCCTCTCAAGCTCTGTCAAGTTTCATGGGGAGCGTCGATGCACAGCTATTTCAGGTCTCTCCAGAGATGTTCGATCGGTTTTAAGTCCGAGCTCTGGCTGGGCCACTCAAGGACATCCTGTAGGGATGGTGCCAGGTTTCCTCCAGACGTGACGCTTTGCATTCAGCCCAAAGAGTTCAATCTTGGTTTCATCAGACCAGAGAATCTTGTTTCTCATAGTCTGAGTCCTTTAGGTGCCTTTTGGCAAACTCCAAGCGGGCTGTCATGTGCCTGTCAGAGTAACCATCTGACTTCTGTCAGAGTAACCATCGAGTTCTTGGTCATCTTCTCCCCTGATTACTCAGTTTGGCCAGGCAGCCAGCTCTAGGAAGTCTTGGTTTTTCCAAACTTCTTCCATTTAAGAATGATGGAGGCCACTGTGTTCTTGGGGACCTTCAATGCTGCAGAAAGGTCTTGGTACCCTTCCCCAGTACTTTGTTGAAGCACCTTTGTTGCTCTGACATGCACTGTCAACTGTGGACTCCAATCAAGTTGTAGAAACATCTCAAGGATGATCATTGGAAACGGGATGCACCTGAGCTCAATTTCGAGTCTGCAACGGGTCTGAACACTTATGTGAATAAGGTATTTCTGTTTTTTTTTATTTTTAATGCATTTGCCAAAATAAAAAAATAACTGTTTTTGCTTTTTCATTATGGCTATTGTGTGTAGATTGATGAGGAACAATAATATTTAATACATTTTAGAATAAGGCTGTAAAGTAACAAAATGTGGAAAAAGTCAAGGGGTCTGAATACTTTCCAAATGCACTGTAGGTAAACTGGGTTATGACTAAAGAGTTAATCAGGGTGATTTTTCCACAAATAGACAGGTATTTTCCTTTCGGTGGTAGCAAGATCTTAACAATTCTTGCTCAATTTCTAATTTAATGTATTGTAGTTAAATCATTTCTTTCCTACAGGATATGAAAACTGAGTATGTCCACATCACCATCAGACCATTTTGTTTGTAAACTACACGGTAATGTAAAAGTTGTATTTTTTTGTGATCCAATACACTTATCATAATTTGGTTGTAATCCAGAGAGGTTACAAAAAGTATCTAGATCCTCAATGAGGCTGTGCAGTGTTCCAAGTTGTGGATTTAAAGAAAACATAAATCATCAGCGTACACCTTTGTTTTTAAGCCCTGGATTTCCAGCCCCTTGATATTATTGTTGGATCTGATTTTAATAGCTAACATTTTGATGGCCATAGTAAATAGACATGCCGATTGTGGAAACTTGACTGTTGAATTGTTTCTGAGAAGTAGCTATTATTTACTATTTTACACATAGGGTTACTATACATAACTTTAACCCATTATATAAGAGATTCTCCAAAACTGAAATATTCCGGGCATTTATGTGTAAATTCCAGGCGTACTTTATCAAAAGCCTTTTCAAAGTCAGCTATGAATACCAGGACATTTTTGATAGTGTTCTAATGTTTCCAGTACTTGTCTTATATTATCTCCAATGTATCGTCTATGTAAAAAAAACTTTTGATTAGAATTAATAATATCAGACAATAACTTTTTCATTCTATGCTCTATGCATTTTGCTATAATTGTTTTGAAGCGTAAGGGGCCTCCAATTTTTTAATTGGACTGGATCTTTATATTTACCACTTGGGTCCTTTCAGTAATAATGAAATTAGACCTTCTTGTTGAGTATCTGCTAATCTACCATTTCTATAATAGTGATTAAAACATGCTAATAACGGTCCTCTGAGTACATCAAAAAAAGGTTTGGTATACCTCAACTGGTATGCCATCCAGCCTAGGAGTTTTCCCGGACGTAAATGCTTTAATTGCATCAAGTTCTTCCTCTGTAATTTGGCCTTCACGTAAGTGTTTCTGTACAGCTGTTAATTTGACATTATTCATAGAAAAACATACATACAATTAACTTCGGTTAGTGGAGATAGAGAAGACTGAAACAAAAACATATGCTTAAAGTACTTTGCTTCCTCTTTCAAAATATAGTTTGGTGAATCATGGGTGACTCCATCATTTGAAACAAGTTTCAGTAAATTCTTTGTGGTAGCATTTCCATGTTGAAAGTGAAAAAATTATTTGGTGCATTTTTCCCTTCATTCCATCCAGTTCACTTTATTTTTACAATATATTACACTTAATCTTTCTTGAATAAGTTTGTCCATTTATTTTTGTTTTTCCTCTAACTTATTCTGTGCCTCTCTGGTACAGTTTTTATTGCTATCTAACTGTACTGTTAGTCCTTCTTCTCAGGGATCAAGGTAAGACCCAGATGCAGACCGTGTCAAAGTAATAATGTTTATTACAGCAACAGGGGCAAAGGTACAGGATGGAAGGCAGGCTCAGGGTCAGGTCAGGGAGAGGTCGGTAATCCAGAGGTGGGGCAAAGGTACAGGACGGCAGGTAGGCTCTGGGTCAGGGGTCGGCAGAGTGGTCAGGCGGGTGGGTACAGGGTCAGGACAGGCAAGGGTCAAAAGCCAGGAGGACGAGAAAAGAGAGACTGGGGAAAAGCAGGAGCTGACACAAAAACGCCGGTAGGCTTGACAAAGAAGACGAACTGGCAACAGACAAACAGAGAACACAGGTATAAATACACAGGGGATAATGGGGAAGATGGGTGACACCTAGAGGGGGTTGGAGACAATCACACAGACAGGTGAAACGGATCAGGGTGTGAAACTTCTATTTCTTTTGTTAATATGGACTCTTTTGACCTAAATTGCTTTTGCTTTAGAGATGAGTATTGAATTGCATGGCCTCTAAAGACACATTTAAAAGTGTCCCATAAAATAAGGGGATCTGATGTACCTATGTTATGTCAGAAAAAGTAAGTTGTAAATTCTGCTGTCCTAGTTAAAAACAAGTTATAATCCAATAGGCTTTGGTTAAATTTCCAATATTCTCGCCCTCGTAGAAAATCAATTATTTGATAGTCTGACCACATTCTGTCCCCATCAACACTTTTTAAAACTTTTGGTGCCAGCGAGAATGACATAAGGTAGTGAAGACGACTAGCTTAATTGAACCCCCGCCATGTATATCTCACTAGGTCAGGATATTTAAGCCTCCATATATCCACTACTTACAATATATCCATGATATTCCTGATTTCCTTAAGTGCATGAGGGTGATAGTTTGTCGTATAATTTCCTTTACAGTCTATTGCGGTACAGTACCAGTCAAAAGTTTAGAAAGACTTACTCATTCAAGAGTTTTTCTTTATTTTTAATCTTTTCTACATTGTGTGAAGACATTAAAACTATGTAGTAACCAAAAAAGTGTTAAATCAAAATATATTTTAGATTCTTCAAAGTAGCCACCCTTTGCCTTGACAGCTTTGCACACTCATTGCATTCTCTCAACCAGCTTCATGAGGTAGTCACCTGGAATGCACTTCAATTAACAGGTGTGCCTTGTTAAAAGTTCATTTGTGGAATTTCTTTCCTTCTTAATGCGTTTCAGCCAATCAGTTGTGTTGTGACAAGGTAGGGGTGGTTTTCAGAATATAGCCCTACAGTATTTGGTAAAAGACAAAGTCCATATTATGGCAAGAACAACTCAAATAAGCAAAGAGAAATAACAGTCCATCATTACTTTAAGCCGTGCTTCTAGTCCCTCGGCAAATTTGCAGTATTTTGTTTTTTCTGTGCTATATTACAACAGCCGGGAAGAACTTTTGGATATCAGAGTGGCGGTAACCAGCATTACCAGTATTACGACCAGGAATACGACTTTCCCGAATCAGATCCTTTGTTCGTACCCCCCAGGGCAATTGAACTGATTCCAGAGGCTGACCTAAAACATCGCCGGCGGAGAAGAGGTACTCGGAGTGGACTTCTAGTCCGACTCAGGAGGCGTGCACACCACCCACCGCTTCCGAGTATATTACTCGCTAATGTTCAGTCTCTGGATAATAAAGTTGATGAGCTGAGGGCGAGGACTTCCTTCCATAGGAAGGAAGTCCTCTGTTTCACGGAAACATGACTCTCTCTGGATTTACTGTCTGGGTCCGTACAGCTAGTTGGGTTCTCAGTTCATCGCACAGACAGGAATAAATATCTCTCCGGGTGTATGTTTCATGATTAACTACTCATGGTGTGATTGTGATAACATACAGGAACTGAAGTTCTTTTGTTCACCCGACCTAGAATACATCAGAATCAAAGGCTGACCATGTTACCTCCAAAGAAAATTCTCTTCGGTTATAGTCACAGCTGTGTATATTCCCCCTCAAACCGATACCAGGACGGCCCTCAAAGAACTTCACTGGATTTTATGCAAACTGGAAACCACATATCCTGAGGCCGCTTTCATTGTATGTTGTATGTTCCTGTATGTTTTTAACATTTGCTTACCGCCCCAATAGATCCACAGACAATGCAATCGCCATCGCACTGCACACTGCCCTATCCCATCTGGACAAGAGGGACACCTATGTATGAATGCTGTTCATTGACTATAGCGCAGCATTCAACACCATAGTCCCCTGCAAGCTCATCATTAAGCTTGAGGCCCTGGGTCTGAACCCCATCCTGTGCAACTGGGTCCTGGACTTCTTGACGGGCTGCCCCCAGGTGGTTAAGGTAGGAAACAACACCTCCACTTCCCTTCACTTCGCTGATCCTCAACACTGGGGCCCACAAGGTTGCTTGCTCAGCCCCTTCCTGTACTCCCTGTTCAGCCCCTTCCTGTTCCCTCTACGTGGCCACATGACTGTGTGGCCACGCACGCATCTAACTCAATCATCAAGGTTGCAGACGACACAACAGTAGTAGACTTGATTACCAACAATGACGAGGCAGCCTACAGGGAGGAGGTGAGGGCTCTGGGAGTGTGGTGCCAAGAAAATAACCTCTCACTCAACGTCAACAAAACAAAGGAGATGATCGTGAACTTCAGGAAACAGCAGAGGGAGCACCCCTCCATCCACATCGGAAGGACCGCAGTGGAGAAGGTGGAAAGCCTCAAGTTTCTCAGCGTACACATCACTGACAAACTGAAATGGTCCACCCACACAGACAGTGTGGTGAAGAAGGCACAACAGCACCTCTTCAACCTCAGGAGGCTGGAGAAATGTGGCTTGGCACCTAAAACCCTCACAAACTTTTACAGATACACAACTGAGAGCATCCTGTCGGGCTGTATCACCGCCTGGTGCGGCAACTACACTGCCCGCAACCGCAGGTCTGTCCAGAGGGTGGTGCGGTCTGCCCAACGCTTCACCGGGGGCAAACTTCCTGCCCTCCAGGACACCTACAGCACCCGATGTCCCAGGAAGGGCAAGAAAATCATCAAGGACAACAACCACCCGAGCCACTGCCTGTTCACCCCACTACCATCCAGAAGGCAAGGTCAGTACAGGTGCATCAAAGCTGGCACCGAGAGACTGAAAAACAGATTCTATCTCAAGGCCATCAGACTGTTAAATAGCAATCCCTAGCACATTAGAGACTGCTGCCTATATACATAGACTTGAAATCACTGGCCACTTTAATAAATGGAACACTAGTCACTTTAATAATGTTTACATATTTTGCATGACTTATCTCATTTGTATATACAGTGAGGGAAAAAAGTATTTGATCCCCTGCTGATTTTGTAAGTTTGCCCACTGACAAAGAAATTATCAGTCTATAATTTTAATGGTAAGTTTATTTGAACAGTGAGAGACAGAATAACAAAAAACAAATCCAGAAAAACGCATGTCAAAATTGTTATAAATTGATTTGCATTTTAATGAGGGAGATAAGTATTTGACCCCTCTGCAAAACATGACTTAGTACTTGGTGGCAAAACCCTTGTTGGCAATCACAGAGGTCAGACGTTTCTTGTAGTTGGCCACCAGGTTTGCACACATCTCAGGAGGGATTTTGTCCCACTCCTCTTTGCAGATCTTCTCCAAGTCATTAAGGTTTCGAGGCTGACGTTTGGCAACTCAAACCTTCAGCTCCCTCCACAGATTTTCTATGGGATTAAGGTCTGGAGACTGGCTAGACCACTCCAGGACCTTAATGTGCTTCTTCTTGAGCCACTCCTTTGTTGCCTTAGCCGTGTGTTTTGGGTCATTGTCATGCTGGAATACCCATCCATGACCCATTTTTAATGCCCTGGCTGTGGGAAGGAGGTTCTCACCCAACATTTAATGGTACATGGCCCCGTCCATCATCCCTTTGATGCGGTGAAGTTGTCCTGTCCCCTTAGCAGAAAAACACCCCCAAAACATAATGTTTCCACCTCCATGTTTGACGGTGGGGATAGTGGTCTTGGGGTCATAGGCAGCATTCCTCCTCCTCCAAACACGGCGAGTTGAGTTGATGCCAAAGAGCTCCATTTTGGTCTCATCTGACCACAACACTTTCACACAGTTGTCCTCTGAATCATTCAGATGTTCATTGGTAAACTTCAGACGGGCATGTATATGTGCTTTCTTGAGCAGGGGGACCTTGCGGTCCTTCACGGCGTAGTGTTAGCAACTGTCTTCTTGGTGACTATGGTCCCAGCTGCCTTGAGATCATTGACAAGATCCTCCCGTGTAGTTCTGGGCTGATTCCTCACCGTTCTCATGATCATTGCAACTCCACGAGGTGAGATCTTGCATGGAGCCCCAGGCCGAGGGAGATTGACAGTTCTTTTGTGTTTCTTCCATTTGCGAATAATCGCACCAACTGTTGTCACCTTCTCACCAAGCTGCTTGGCGATGGTCTTGTAGCCCATTCCAGCCTTGTGTAGGTCTACACTCTTGTCCCTGACATCCTTGTCCCTGACATCCTCTTTGGTCTTGTCCATGGTGGAGAGTTTGGAATCTGATTGCTTGATTGCTTCTGTGGACAGGTGTCTTTTATAAAGGTAACAAACTGAGATTAGGAGCACTCCCTTTAAGAGTGTGCTCCTAATCTCAGTTTGTTACCTGTATAAAAGACACCTGGGAGCCAGAAATCTTTCTGATTGAGAGGGGGTCAAATACTTATTTCCCTCATTAAAATGCAAATCAATTTATAACATTTTTGACATGCGTTTTTCTGGATTTTTTTAATGTTATTCTGTCTCTCACTGTTCAAATAAACCTACCATTAAAATTATAGACTGATCATTTCTTTGTCAGTGGGCAAACGTACAAAATCAGCAGGGGATCAAATACTTTTTTCCCTCACTGTACTGTATTCTATTCTACTATATCTTAGTCTATGCCGCTCTGACATTGCTCGTCCATATAGTTGTATATTCCTTTACTTAGATTGGTGTGTATTGTTGTGAAATTGTTAGATATTACTTGTTAGATATTACTGCACTGTTGGAGCTAGAAATACAAGCATTTCGCTACACCCGCAATAACATCCGCTAAACACGTGTATGTGACCAATAAAATTTGAAGGTCAGTCAATCTGGAAAATTTCAAGAACTTTGAAAGTTTCTTCAAGTGCAGTCGCAAAAACCATCCAGCGCTTTGTTGAAACTGGCTCTCATGAGGACTGCCACAGGAAAGGAAGAGCCAGAGTTACCTTTGCTGCAGAGGATAAGTTCATTAGATTTAACTACACCTCAGATACCAGCCCAAATAAATGCCTCACAGAGCTCAAGTAACAGACACATCTCAACATCAACTGTTCAAACGCTGCATGAATCAGGCATTCATAGTCGAATTGCTGCAAAGAAAGCATTACTAAAGGACACCAATAAGACAAAGAGACTTGCTTGGGCCAAGAAACACGAGCAATGGACATTTGATCAGTAGAAATCTGTCCTTTGGTCTGATGAGTCCAAATTTGAGATTTTTGGTTTCAACCGCTGTGTCTTTGGATGATCTCCGCATGTCTGGTTCCCTACATGAAGCATGGCGGAGGAGGTGTGATAGCGTGGGGGTGCTTTGCTGTCTGTGATTTATTTAGAATTCATGGCACACTTAACCAGCATGGCTACCACAGCATTCTGCAGCAATGGTTTGCGCTTAGTGGGACTATCATCTGTTTTTCAACAGGACAATGACCCAACATACCTCCAGGCTGTGTAAGGGCTATTTGACCAAGAAGGAGAGTGATGGAGTGCTGCATCAGATGACCTGGCCTCCACAATCACCAGACCTTAAACCAATTGAGATGGTTTGGGATGAGTTGGACCGCAGAGTGAAGGAAAAGCAGCCAACAAGTGCTCATCAGAAGCAATAAGAAGGAAATAAATTCAACAAATTAACTTTTAACAAGGCACATCTGTTAATTGAAATGCATTCCAGGTGACTACCACATGAAGCTGGTTGAGAGAATGCCAAGAGTGTGCAAAGCTGTCATCAAGGCAAAGGGTGGCTACTTTGAAGAATCTAAAATATATTTCGATTTTTTTAACACTTTTTGGTTACTACATGATTCCATATGTTTTATTTCATAGTTTTGATGTCGTCACTATTATTCTACAATGTAGAAAATAGTAAAAAATAAAACCATTCCTAAATAGGCATAGGCCTACATAATTATGATTTGAAACAATCCACAGCCAAAAAAAATTAAATAAGCATTTTGGTGAAATATTTTGAATTATTTTACTTAGACAGGAGTAATTATATAATTTTGCTGAAACATCAATTTACTTTAGGGTAATCCAGCCTCCTAACAGTGCACTGTGCACCCGCCAACTTTCCTTTCCAATTCACAAGAGGCTGTAACCAGAGGTCTGTATATAATGACGAGATGCTCATGTCTCCGACCTAACAATGGGAGTTTGTGTCCCAAAGGTGCGAAGGCAGGCGACAAGCTTAGGTCTGCATATTATGCCCATAGAAACGCATTGAGCTTATTCTGGACAGATTTTGGCAAGAGTGAGACCTTTCGCTTTGCCTCTTCTCTGCTGAAACTGTCACCAGAGAAAGCATCTGAGTGAGTGAAACAGCGCCCCTATATATGTAGCCCCATGTATGTGATTCTGTCTAGCCAGAAATAATATGACATGCCATACTCTTGGTTCGTTTTGTTCACTCGGATGCTTTAACTGAGATTGATGTGTCTTTCTGTCGGTGCACATCTCACACCATGCCCAAACCGGACTCGCGCGTGTGTCCACCATCGTGCGCAAATTGATTTAGTCCCCCCACACCAAACACGATCACGACACGCAGGTTGAAATATCAAAACAAACTCTGAACCAATTATGTTAATTTGGGTACAGGTCGAAAAGCATTAAGCATTTATGGCAATTTAGCTAGCTAGCTTGCAGTTGCTAGCTAATTTGTCCTATTTAGCTAGCTTGCTGTTGCTAGCTAATTTATCCTGGGATATATACGTTGAGTTGTTATTTTACCTGAAATGCACAAGGTCCTCTACTCCGACAATTAATCCACATATAGAACGGTCAACTGAATCGTTTCTAGTCATCTCCCTTCTTCCAGGCTTTTTCTTCTTTGGACTTTATATGGCGATTGGCATCTAACTTTCATAATAAGGTGTATTACCACGACCGACCGAACAAATTCAGTTCATCTTTCAATCACCCACGTGGTTATAACTAATGAGGAGATGGCACGTAGGTATCTGCTTCTATAAACCAATGAGGGGATGGGAGAGGCACCGTGTTCAGCGTCAAAAATAGAACTGACTTCTATTTTAGCGCATGGCAACGCAGACGCTCATTGGCACTCGCGAGCAGTGTAGGTGCAATGATTGAATAACATGTATGTGTACATTTATTTTGCAACGCTCGCAAACGCGACGCGTGGTCAGCATGTCAGCCAAATAAATAATCAATATTTCAATATTTTATTTGGACGGGCAGGGCCACCTGAGGCCCGCCCATAACGCCGACCCTGGTACAGTCAACTTTAGGGACAGTTCTTTGTGTACTTCTGTGGTCTGAAGTAACCTTTTATGAGTGGATCATCTATTAGTGTGACAATTTTAGGTCCCCTATTAATCAAGGATCTGGTGAGGGGAATGACGGTTGAATATCCAGGACACTCTCAAAATATATTTAATTGCAATTCATAGAGTAAAAATATTCATTTCACAGATATATTTGCAAGGAGGATAAACCCCTCTGAGAACACTGGATTAATGAGGGTAGATGATGGTTTTATTCCAAATAGATTTTAAGATGAGTTTAGAAAATGCTGACTGAGATCATTTGAAATTAGGACGAAAACTCTAAAGGCGAGCACATCCTCAATCTACTCATATTTTTGTAAGGATCTATGTGTAGCTGGTGCAGAGGAGTCAGGCGCAGGACAGCAGAGATGAGTAAATAAAAGTAACTTTACTCAAAGTCATCAAAATATAAGAGATTTTCCAAGCCCACAAATACGGACCACAATAGAACAAACAATCACTCACAACCAAACATGGGGAACAGAGGGTTAAATAATAAACAGGTAATTGGGTGAGTGAAACCAGGTGTGTAAGACATAGACAAAACAAATGTAAAATGAAAAGTGGATCAGCGGTGGCTAGAAGGCTGGTGACGTCGACCGCCGAACGCCGGAGAGGGACCGACTTCGGCGGAAGTCGTGACAAATTTATAATAATTGCATGATATTACTAATAGAAAGTAGTACTATGATAATGGATCAAAAGGTGTAACACCATCCCATTCGATTATATTCTATTCCATTCTACTCTAGCAACATAGTGCTTCTTAGTCAATTCACACTCTACCACTGGGGTCACAGCCTCAGGCTGGTCAGAACCAGATTGAGCCACCCCAGTTAACAGTGCATAATATCTGGCTCGCATGGACAATGTGCCCTGTGGTAAATTACATGACACACAGACAGACAGACAGCTCACTCCCTCCAGCCTATTGCCTACTCATCATGGCTTATGACAACCTTTATTGTCTTAGCTAGTGAATGATGAAACGGAGAGCTTGTGCTGGAGTTGAGGAGTGTGAGGTAATGCAATACTGAAGTCTGTCGGAAGTTTGGGCCAATCAGATGAAGTTAAGAGAGAGAATGCACATGTCACATGATATCATCATAATGAGTAAGGGAGATATGAAAATTGTGGTAAGTTATTGTACTACAGGCAGCTTCTGCAAGGTCCACAACATATTAGCAGGCTATACTGGATTTGTCTGGATTGTTCTGTTTGCACCAGGCACTTTACGATCAAATGCATTTGTGGGAACATTATAATGACAAAATACTACTGTAGCATATAGACAGCCAACCCCATAAACAGATATTCAATAGGGTCACTACACATGTTGTGGGAAAGGATGGGTATATAACATGAGCATGCATATCACTTTGAATTTGAGTAAACACAAACTGACTTATTTCATTTGATTGAGCATGGTGCGTTCCATGTCAGAGAGAAAGTAGCCTAGGCCTATTCTACAGAACCAAGACATTATCAGATTCAATTCCAGGCTATTTTTGTGGACTGTGCTATAGGCAGTCCTGATTATTATTGTTGGGAGAAGTAGGCCTAGGATACATAATTTCAGAGTTCTTTTCGCAGTTATGTTCATGGGCTAAACGAGAAGGAGAAATAAATAAAGGGAGGCAGTTAGAAAAGCACCGTAGGCTACAAGCTGCAGTGCCTCCTCCCTACAGCGTCGCTAAACGAACAAATGAGGCATGACGTCAGTGCTGTGCCTGAGCGCGCGCTGGTTGGTGCGCTCGCGAGCGTTTCTGACGGTCGTTCTGTATTGGAGCAGTGTCGGAGTGTGAGAGTTTACAGCTGCAGCATCACTTCCTATAGCGCACCCAAACTGCGAGGACACCGCATCATCCAAAGCAAACCCATTGGAGTGTACAATCACCTGCGAGGCTGTGACTGCACTTTCTCTGAAGCAGACAAGAACCCAACGAAATATTTTATTTATTTATTAGCTACGAAAGGGAATGCCATCGATAAATATGAAACTGGAGATGGTGACCATCATCGCCTGCGAGGTAGATACCGACGTGTTTACGTCCGACAAAATGCAGGTAGGCCAACAGTTTCATAAAACCCCACGTTCAATATTTTGATTATATTTGTAGTTTTGTGCTCCGAATTACGCACGACCGGATTTTCTGCATGGCCCAAAGTGCCTGTCTTGATGACGTTTTATGGAGTCACCCGTTCACCATGGATATTTATCAATGAAACCGCAGTTCGTCAAGATGCACGTCCTGAATGCGCATGGATGTCCTCGATTTCATCATTGATTGACGTTTGTGGGGTTGCAGAAGTGGGGACGGGAGGGCGGACAAAAAAGCCTCATGCAGTAGCCTATACTTTTTTTTTTACTGTATGCGCTTCAGACTACATCTCACCACAGGTCAGTTTTGGTACGCAAGTTACATGATTAAATGCAAAGCGGGGGAAGGGGGGGGGGGTATCGAATTGAACTTGAGGAGGAGCGCTGAACGAAATTCAGATTTCTTTTAGACGCAGTGTCGGAGTCGGACCCCCCTCAACCCTCCCCTTTTCAGCATTGCAGGGGCGCCAGATAGCTAGAGTGCTACTTTAGTGGGCGCATCCATCGAATCCAACGGTCACAGGGCAGACGATGTCGGTACTTATATGCCCAAACGTTGTAGCCTTGGAATAAGAAAGTGCTAATAATTCATTGAAATGCCGCACATATGTTGTTCAAATGGTGCATTGTGGATCAAGGCTGGCAATTGTATTGTCCATTGCAGAGAACAGCTCGTGCCGTGCAAGAACAACAAGGTATTAGGAGACTAAGTCTTTCCTAAATACAGTTATGCAGTCTGAACAGAGGTCTTATGCTATGGAAAAGTAAACAGTAGCTCTGCCATGGCCTCAATAAACACAAACATTATGCATGTGTGCTCGTGCACACACATCTCCGACTCCAAAAACAAAGCACCTTTTTTTTTTACATTCAAACCTGAGCTCTACATATCCTAACTCTTCACCTCACTGACTCCCAAAACCCTACTACCACCTTTTGCCTGCGGATGCTCGTGAAATCATGCAATGCAAGGGAGCGCGCGCAGGCTCATGTTGGAATAGGATGGCACAAAGAACAGGACTAATCCGTGTTTCTGGCAGTCTGGTCACGAGAGGACAGGGGTTTGGGGGAAAGATTAGCGGGGCATGCACGTGGTTGGGGAACACTGATTGAGATCATCTCTCCCAGGCAGCTTGCGGTTTGGTTCGTTGTTTTCAAATATCATTCAAGGAGACCTCATCTGTTGTCTGTGTGTTCTTTCTCTCTCCCTTTATTCATCCAAAGCAGTGGTCACCAACCTTTTCTGAGTCAAGATAATTTCCGCAGTCAAAAAGCAAGCTGAGATCTACTGCTCAGATTTTTACTTTTTACATTAACCTCACACAAAGAGTTTTGTAGGAATGAGGAATGGGCAGTAGGCCTAATACATTGTCACAGCATATTGGCTATATGATTGGCCTGCCAATATTGTTAATCAGACCATATTATATTTCAAAAGTCGAGCTTTGATAACAAAATAGATCAATTGGTTTAGCACTTGTGAGGCACTGTGGAGCATGAATTGAAATGGCTTGCGAAAGTTTTCACCCCCTTTGGCATTTTTCCTATTTTGTTGCCTTACAACCTGGAATTAAAATGTTTTTTGGGGGGGTTGTATCATTTGATTTACACAACATGCCTACCACTTTGAAGACGCAAAATATTTTTTATTGTGAAACAAACAAGAAATAAGACAAAAAAACTGAAAACTTGAGCGTACATAGCTATTCACCCCCCCCCCCCCCCCCCCCAAGTCCATACTTTGTAGAGCCACCTTTTGCAGCAATTACAGCTGCAAGTCTCTTGGGGTATGTCTATAAGCTTGGCACAACTAGCCACTGGGATATTTGCCCATTCTTCAAGGCAAAACTGCTCCAGCTCCTTCAAGTTGGATGGGTTCCGGTGGTGTACAGCAATCTTTAAGTCATACCAAAGATTCTCAATTGGATTGAGGTCTGGGCTTTGACTAGGCCATTCCAAGATATTTAAATGTTTCCCCTTAAACCACTCGAGTGTTGCTTTAGCAGTATGCTTAGGGTCATTGTCCTGCTGGAAGGTGAACCTCCGTCCCAGTGTCAAATCTCTGGAAGACCAAATACAGGTTTCCCTCAATAATTAATATTTGCTGGTCTGTGGTGTATAATGAGGAGCAACCAGATGATGCACTTGACACATTTATGAAATTGCTTATTCCAGTTACTAATAAGCATGCTCCCATTAAAAATGACTGTAAAAGCTGTTAAATCTCTTTGGATTGATGAGGAATTGAAAATGGTATGTTTGATAGGGACGAGGTAAAATGTATGACATAACTCTGGCAGCCCAATCGATTGGCAAACGTACTGCAAATTAAGAAATCATGTGACTAAACTAAATAAAAATTAACTATACTATGAAACAAAAATAAATTATATAAAGAATGATAGTAGAAAGCTTTGGAGCACCTTAAATGACATTTTGGGAAAAAAGGCAAACTCGGCTCCATCATTCTTTGAATCAGATGGCTCATTCATCACAAATCAATTGCTAAACCCACTGATATTGCCAACTACTTTAATGACTTTTTCATTGGCAAGATAAGAAAACTTAGGCATGACATGCGAGCAACAAACGCTGACACTACAGTTGTGGCCAAAAGTTTTAAAAATGACACAAATATTAATTTTCACAAAGTCTGCTGCCTCAGTTTGTATGATGGCAATTTGCGTATACTCTAGAATGTTATGAAGAGTGATCGGATGAATTGCAATTAATTGCAAAGTCCCTCTTTGCCATGCAAATGACCTGAATCCCCCAAAAACATTTCCACTGCATTTCAGCCCTGCCACAAAAGGACCAGCTGACATCATGTCAGTGATTCTCTCGTTAACACAGGTGTGAGTGTTGATGAGGACAAGGCTGGAGATCACTCTGTCATGCTGATTGAGTTCGAATAACAGACTGGAAGCTTCAAAAGGAGGGTGGTGCTTGGAATAATTGTTCTTCCTCTGTCAGCTGTGGTTACCTGCAAGGAAACACGTGCCATCATCATTGCTTTGCACAAAAAGGGCTTCACAGGCAAGGATATTGCTGCCAGTAAGATTTCAACTAAATCAAGCCATTTATCGGATCATCAAGAACTTCAAGGAGAGCGGTTCAATTGTTGTGAAGAAGGCTTCAGGGCGCCCAAGAAAGTCCAGCAAGCGACAGGACCGTCTCCTAAAGTTGATTCAGCTGCGGGATCGGGGCACCACCAGTACAGAGCTTGCTCAGGAATGGCAGCAGGCAGGTGTGAGTGCATCTGCACGCACAGTGAGGTGAAGACCTTTGGAGGATGGCCTGGTGTCAAGAAGGGCAGCAAAGAAGCCACTTCTATCCAGGAGAAACATCAGTGACAGACTGATATTCTGCAAAAGGTACAGGGATTGGACTGCTGAGGACTGGGGTAAAGTCATTTTCTCTGATGAATCTCCTTTCCGATTGTTTGGGGCATCCGGAAAAAAGCTTGTCCGGAGAAGACAAGGTGAGCGCTACCATCAGTCCTGTGTCATGCCAACAGTAAAGCATCCTGAGACCATTCATGTGTGGGGTTGCTTCTCAGCCAAGGGAGTGGGCTCACTCACAATTTTACCTAAGAACAGATCCATGAATAAAGAATGCTACCAACACATCCTCCGAGTGCAACTTCTCCCAACCATCCAGGAACAGTTTGGTGACGAACAATGCCTTTTCCAGCATGATGGAGCACCTTGCCATAAGGCAAAAGTGATAACTAAGTGGCTCGGGGAACAAAACATTGATATTTTGGGTCCATGGCCAGGAAACTCCCCAGACCTTAATCCCATTGAGAACTTGTGGTCAATCCTCAAGATGCGGGTGGACAAACAAAAACCCACAAATTCTGACAAACTCCAAGCATTGATTATGCAAGAATGGGCTGCCATCAGTCAGGATGTGGCCCAGAAGTTAATTGACAGCATGCCAGGGCGGTTTGCAGAGGTCTTGAAAAAGAAGGGGCAACACTGCAAATATTGACTCTTTGCATCAACTTCATGTAATTGTCAATAAAAGCCTTTGACACTTATGAAAAGCTTGTAATTATACTTCAGTATTCCATAGTAACATATGTCAAAAATATCTAAAGACACTGAAGCAGCAAACTTTGTGGAAATTAATATTTGTGTAATTCTCAAAACTTTTGGCCACGACTGTACAGTCTTTCTGACCAAATTCTGAAAGACAAGCATTGTACTTTTGAATTCCGTAAAATGAGTGTGGAAGAGGTGAAAAAATGATTGTCTATCAACAATGACAAGCCACCGGGGTATGACAATATGGGTGGAAAATTACTGAGGATAATAGCGGACGATATTGCCACTCCTATTTGCCATTTTTTCAATTTAAGTCTATTAGAAAGTATGTGCCCTCTGGCCTGGAGGTAAGCAAAAGTCATTCCACTACCCAAGAATTTTAAAGCCCCCTTTACTAGTTCAAATAGCCAACCAATCAGCCTGTTACCAACTCTTAGTAAACTTCTGGAAGAAATTGTGTTTGACCAGATACAATGTTATTTTATAGTAAACAAAATTACAACAGACTTTCAGCACTCTCATTGAGAAGGACAGTCAACAAGCACAGCACTTAAACAAATGCTTTGTTAGACTTAAGTGCAGCTTTTGACATTATCAATCATAGTCTGCTGCTGGAAAACTTGTGTTATGGCTTTACACCCCCAGCTATATTGTGGATAAAGATTTACTTGTCTAACAGAACACAGAGGGTGTTCTTTAATGGAAGCCTCTCCAACATAATCCAGGTAGAATCAGGTATTCCCCAGGGTAGCTGTTTAGGCCCCTTACTAACGACTTTGAGTAAAGCCAGTGTGTATGCGGATGACTGAACACTATACACGTCAGTTACGACAGCAACTGAAATGACTGCAACACTTAACCTCTATGGGCTAGGCGGGACGAATTCGTCCCACCTACGTAACAGCCAGTTGAAGCCTGTGGCGCGATTTTCAAATACCTTAAAAATCCTATTACTTCAATTTCTCAAACATATGACTATTTTACAGCTATTTAAAGACAAGACTCTCGTTAATCTAACCACACTGTCCGATTTCAAAAAGGCTTTACAACGAAAGCAAAACATTAGATTATGTCAGCAGAGTACCAAGCAAGAAATAATCAGACACCCATTTTTCAAGCTAGCATATAATGTCACAAAAACCCAGAAGACAGCTAAATGCAGCACTAACCTTTGATGATCTTCATCAGATGACACACCTAGGACATTATGTTATACAATACATGCATGTTTTGTTCAATCAAGTTCATATTTATATCAAAAAACAGCTTTTTACATTAGCATGTGACGTTCAGAACTAGCATACCCCCGCAAACTTCCGGCGAATTTACTAACAATTTACTAAATTACTCACGATAAACGTTCACAAAAATCATAACAATTATTTTAAGAATTATAGATACATTACTCCTCTATGCACTCGATATGTCCGATTTTAAAATAGGTTTTCGGTGAAAGCACATTTTGCAATATTCTAAGTACATAGCCCGGCATCACAGGGCTAGCTATTTAGACACCCAGCAGGTTTAGCACTCACCAATATCAGATTTACTATAAGAAAAATGGTCTTACCTTTCCTGTTCTTCGTCAGAATGCACTCCCAGGACTTCTACTTCAATAACAAATGTAGGTTTGGTCCAAAATAATCCATAGTTATGTTCCAACAGCGACGTTTTGTTCGTGCGTCCCAGACACTATCCCAATGGTAAATAACGGTCGTGCGCACGGCGCATTTCGTGACAAAAGATTTCTAAATATTTCATTACCGTACTTCGAAGCATGTCAACCGCTGTTTAAAATCAAATTTTATGCAATTTTTCTCGTAAAAAAGCGATAATATTCCGACCGGGAATCTGCAATTAGATAAACAGCCGAAGGAAAATATATCACTGGGTCGAATCGGGCACGCGCCTAATTCCATTGTCCTCTGATGGGCCACTTGGAAAAGAAGGGAGAAGTATGTCCATAATAAAGCTCTGCTCTGCCTTCTTAACAACACTATCAACAAGGCAGGTCCTACAGGCCCTAGTTTTGTCGCAACTAGACTACAGTTCAGTAGTGTGGTCAGGTGCCACAAAGAGGGACTTAGGAAAATTGCAGTTGGCTCAGAACAGGGCAGCACGGCTGGCCCTTAGAAGTACACGGAGATCTAACACTAATGATATGCTTGTCAATCTCTCATGGCTAAACGTGGAAGAGAGATTGACGTCATCACTACATGTTTTTGTAAGAAGTGTTGACAAGCTGAATGTACCAAGCTGTCTGTTTAAACTACTAGCACACAGCTCGGACACCCATGCATACCCCACAAGACATGCCACTAGAGGTCTCTTCACAATCCCAAAATCCAGAACAGACTATGGGAGGCGCACAGTACTACATAGAGCCATGACTACATGGAACTCTATATGGAACTCTTTTCCACATCAGGTAACTGATGCGAGCAGTAGAATCAGATTTTTTAAAAACAGGTAAAAATATACCTTATGGAACAGCGGGGACTGTGAAGAGACACACACAAATGTACAGACACACGCATACATTGTAATATTGTTGTATGGTGGTATTATACATGTTGTATATGGCAGCAGCTAATGGGGATCCCTAATAAATACAAATACAGGAGAAGCATTTGAACATCTTTTTTTTAATCAAAATGCTTTTTTTGGCAGTAATGCATTCTGGAACATGTGCACTTTCATGTGCCTTAATAACTAACTTGTATTCCATCTGTAAATACAAATAAAATTGTTACATTACGAGCTGGTTTAGCCACGGAAAAAGACAGGAACCTTTCCGCTAGCCATGATTTACTGACATAATGGATGGGCTGGACATGCCAGGAGATGAGTGTGGATTGGTCTGCTATGTAGCATGCTTCTGTCTATAACCTGAGCTGCTCAGTATGTGTTGATAGTCCTTTCTACCGCAGCTTTTTTGAGAGATATAACATTAGCCATCGAGAACTTACACGTGTAAGAGTCTAGCTACATTTTCCGATATTATACGTTTCAAATTTTGTCAGGAAGTCGTTTTCATTTCAAGTTAAAGCGTACTGTTAGCTAGCAAACGTTAGCTTGCTGGCTCGCTAGCTAACATTACATGTATGATCTGTGTAGTAATATTATTCGAATCAGAAACAGTTTGCATTGCTAGTTATAGCCTAATGTTAGTTAGCAAACATTGAACCTAGTTGGTTAGCTTTATCTACCTGCCGATTCATACTACAGCTATGACACTGTTTGTATCGGTAGTAGTATGAGTTGAGATTATTCCTGTTCATTGTTTAGCTAGCTAGCTACATGTCTAAACAAAAGACTCCACTTTACCAGATTATTACATGACCATCAAGTTAGCCAGGTGTGTTTGGGGGTGATTATGGCCATCTATTTTATTTCATGAACATGTGTACATGTCTAAACAATAGTGACCCATCCACTTAGCTAGATGTGGCTGGGGGGGTGGTTATAGCATTTCCTTCACATGTCCCATCAATTTAAATAAGTATATCTGGGTAAGCATCATCTAATAATGATCAAATGTTTATCAAATATTTTTATCTGGACATTTACTGTTTTTGATATTAATACTTTAAAAGTAACCATTTCAATGTACTGTTTACACCTTCTGTATCCTGTGAATGTGAATTTGATATCAAATTCACATTCACAGGATACAGAAGGTGTAAACATTACATTTACCAGAAACGGTAATGTGAAGAACATGGCCTGCACCAAAGGCAGATTAGGATATAGGCTAAGGACTAGATAAAGTGTATTTTTACCTGGAGTTTTACCTTATTTGTAGGCTACTATTTTTACCACTTTTAGTCTTGTTAACTACACTACTTACTCTGTTTAGCATATGGCCTCACATGTGAATCCTTAAAGAGATGTTTAAGAGGGTGTGAACGATGCTGAATGGGTGGAGACTATGAAGAGCTCTGCAGTAGGTGTACCGGTCCATTCAAGGCCCATTTTCTCAAAAGTGGGGTTACAAGTTTATCAACTTTCAAAGCAGAATTATTTTCCCATTGTTCCTCAACTGCAGTGCATGATAGACTATTTTATAGTCTTTACTTTTATCCAATGTAAAAAACACCATTAAAAATGTTGCTACATAGGACTGAATCCAGGTGGAGGGTCACAAATAACTTCCCCTTATAGTGTGGCTCAGGTGGTAGAGCATGGCACTTGCAACGCCAGGGTTGTGGGTTTGATTCCCATGAGGGACTACTATAAAAATGTTGCTCTGGATAAGAGTGTCTGCTAAATGACTAAAATGTAAAAACAAATGTAAATGATGCACAAACACACTCCACATACATTATATAGGATCACGTGCACATGCTCTCTCTCTTTCACAGTAGTGACAGGATGGAAAAAGGTCATTGTTGTGTATTCCCTCTGTCAGCAAACCTCCATCCATCCAGACTAAATCCCAGGCCTGTACAACCCTACTTTCTTTCTATCAGCATTTGTGGTTTGCCTGTCTGTTCCCAAGCCTATCATCATAACAATGGCAGCTGTCTGTGTCACTTGTACCTCTGACTATCGCCCTGGAAACTCAGGGGAGAGCTTTGAGGAGCCACATCTTTGTTTGATGCCTAGCCAGCTCACTTGAACTCCTGTATGGTCTATGTTTTTGCTGAGGTCTGTGTTTTGGTCTCTTGCCTATTTATCAAGCACGTACCAATGGCATATTCAATGTGGATGTGTCAAAACGTCATGTATGAAATTATATTTGACTGAAAACATGGAACATTTGGATTGCTGTTTGGCTTGCTTTAGTAAGGTCATCGTATCATCTTCAAAAACCTGCATTGATAAAATTCTATCCATATTTCAAACAATCAGCAACCTATTAGCAAGGTTGCACTCAGCGAGCCCTCACAGAGTGCAAGCATTTGCTCGATGATATAACTATTCTGAAACAGCTCTGTAGAGGTTTGTATGGCTATAGTAGAGATATAACAAACCGCGTGTGTCAGTCAAACCGGTATAGGAGAGGGGGAAGAGTGGCGGATGAAGCGGGTGGCCATATTATGTTCTGTCCAGGTGGGAAACCAGATCTGGCCCTGGCAGGTGGACAAGGCCTAGGCCCCTGGTGCACCTGTGTATAACTCTGATAGCCTAGTCCAGAGTAGGGGGCTCAGGTGTTCACCGCTCTCAGTCTGTGGATATGTCGATCTGGGCCACGGTCGTCTCATATTCCCCCGAAACCTTAGAGAGACTCTGGGTCTCAGGTGTCACGTAAAAGGTTAGGACAATGTCCGCTGGAGTGACGTAGAAGAAAAAAACACAAAGAATAAAAGTCTATCATTGGCGTTGTGTCGGGATACAAGAGCCAAGACAACAGGGTTGTGAGATGATAAGGTGAAGGCTAAAGAAAAAGCTTTTTATCCACTGAAGTAGAGATTATTTGGGATCAATGGCAGGATGACATGAAGTCTAGTAACTTGATGTTTTAGGTCTGTTTTAGCTACCACTTTGTTGCCATGTAAAAGCATAAACTGAAATTAACGTTTCAGAGCTTTCATTTGGATAAGGCATCAGTGCCTTTACATCACACAGTATGCCAATAGAACCAGCCCCATTTAAAAAAAAAAAAAAAAAAATCAAGGAGCAAATTCTATTCATATTTATGAAATTGTTCATATTTTGAGTCTCTCCGCTAGTGTAACCGATGTGAAATGGCTAGTTGGTTAGCGGGGTGCGCACTAATAGCGTTTCAATCAGTGACGTCACTCGCTCTGAGACTTTGAAGTAGTTGTTCCCCTTGCTCTGCAAGGGCCGTGGCTTTTGTGGCGCGATGGGTAACGATGCTTTGAGGGTGGCTGTTGTCGATGTGTGCAGAGGGTCCCTGGTTCGAGCCCAGGTAGGGGCGAGGAGAGGGACGGAAGCACTAGCAAGGGCCATTGTAAACTCAACGGAGTCATTCAATTTGTGTAGTTGGAGTCCTACCATCATGTTTGGTGCAATACTTAAAATAATATCACGTGAACGATGGCTTACAGTAGGCGTTAATGTTGTAGCCGAGGATATGGATACTGGATATAGTCGTCTGTCAATCTGTCAGTTAAATAACCTCTACAGCGCTCCATAGTACTGAATTACAGCATTAAAAAGAGACGGCACAAATCTTCAGACCAGGCCATTACTAGGCCTAGTTCACAACCAAGGTGACACACAAAGCGACACGCTTTGCTGCTGAGGCATAAGGTGAGAGTAACCCACCATCACAGCATCTTCTGGAGGATGTTGTCAGGGTTACCATTGGAAGTTTGGGTTGGATATTGATGATTATGAAAGAAATTGTCTTCCACAGTGAAATACCTAAATGACAGATTGGTAATAGGATTCATTTCTCCCCACAGCTATAAACTGATTTCAATCTATGAAGTACGGAGCGAGTCCTCAGAGGCCGTTACTTACGTCTCGCCCATCAATATCATCAGTGTTTCCAATTTAACAATTTTGTTGCTATATTTAGGGAGTTTTCATACCCCTCCAATGACTTTTATTGGTGAAAGATTCTAGTGACAAATGTAGCTACTTTTCAGGCTGCCTTTGGGGAGTTTTGACACAGAGGGTTTCTATGGTTTTGATAGCATTTAGTGAATTTTCCCACTAAATTCTGCCTCAAACTAGAGTGGGAGAAACTGATTGTGCAACAGAAGTCACAGCAACGGCACACACAGGCAGAGAAGCACAAGGGGAGGGGGTGTGCGGCGGGAGAGGGGGGCGAAAACGCTATTCGGGGACTGCAGCAGCAAGGCAAATTGGTGCAGTGACGTTGTCGCGGCAACAGCAAAGCGTAATCTAGCGATTTCTAGCGACAAATCAAGGGGCCAATAGCGGATCTCACTGAAAAATGGTTGGCAACACTGGATACTGTTCCCACTCCCGTATTGATGCCACAGAAATTACATGACCGTTTTGGCTGCTTTTTAGTTGCCCGCTTTGCAGCGCTGAAGGCTAGGCTAAGAGCATAGGGCAGCTAGGTCTGAAGCATTAGCATATGAGGCTCTAGGTAGCCTTACTGTCATATTGTTGTTTTGTAGCGCTGAAGGCTAGACTAACATGCTGACTACACTAGCCACACGCACCAGACGCGATCATGAGACTCAGGTCAAAATACAAAAAACAACTGTGAACCAACAATATTAATTTGGGAGCAGGTCGAAACACACATGAAACATTCATGGACATTTAAGTAGCTAGCTATCTGTTGCTAGCTAGTTTGGCCTGGGAGATGAACATTGGTTTGTTATTTTACCTGACATGCATATGGTCCTCTTTTTAGCTGGTTCTTTGTAGAATTTTGACTTGGAGTCATACAAAATCGTGGGTTTCTCTATGCCAACGATTAATCCACAGATAAAAAGGAAAATCTAGTTTGTTTTTAGTTATTAATTAATCTTTCAAGCATCCACGTGGGTTTGTATATTCCTGATCCATGTTCTATTTTAGCGCTTAGCTACACAGATGCTCTTTCACGTGTGTGAGCGGTGTGGGTGAAATTATGGAATAACGTGTGTGACCATTTATTTTGCAACAGTCCAGACCAAATCTGAGCCAATCATAGATGTCTATGTATTACAGGTTTGGACAGCACATTACAGCACTGCAGAGTACAGTACAGTTCAATACATTATAGTCACGTAGAGTACAGTAATGTATAGTTCATTACAGTACATTAGAGTAAAGTACAGCATATATTGTACTGTACCCTACTTTACTGTACTGTTCTCTAATGTACTCTACTGAACTAAACTCTACTGTGCTGTACTGTAATGTGTTGTCCAAACTTGTGAAACAAATACTTCCGGTCTGGACTGACCAAATGTTGTCTTGTTTGGGGGCGGAGCTCATTCAAATAATACCCAGCTTGCTTTGCAAGTGTTGTTTTTTTTACATTTCATTTTACATTTTGTGCTTTTAGCAGATGTTATTTTTCAGAGTGACTTACAGTCAGTGGATAAACAATCACATATCACAGTCAGAGCAACAAAAGCCTTTCTGTAACTGTTACTGAGAATGTTATTGTAGTTGAAGAGTTGTTTTTATAAACAAATGTTGGTCTGAAAACTTTGAAAATGATCAATGCTAGTTTTAAAGCTTAAAAAAAAAGTTACATAAGTGCATGTGACAGATGGGAGGCAACTTTTCCTCTAAGCTGCGCGGGTGAGCCCACCTCCTGGACTGCCGCACAGAATAAATGCCATGTTGCGCAGAGACGCAAGAGTTCAATCTTTACTAAGTTCGCCTCATTAGTTTACACTACATAGATCAACGTTTTTTTCTGTGATCGAATCAACATGATATCAGCCCCTTTTCAATGCAACAAACCAAGACAAATCTAACTTTGCAATATTGAGGATGTGATTTTGCTGTAGACAGAGCCAGAGCAACGGAGTAGAATTCTATTGGCAGGGGTGGCCCATGAGCTGTCTTTCAGTCACCCACGATTGAATGCACTTTTCAGATCAGATCAAATTGTGCGTGTGCACATTTGTTGATATTATTTGCTCCTTAGTGAGTTATTAGCCCAGTTATAGATAAGTATTGGTCAGCAATGGGGAGTTACTGTTTCCTACAAGTGCAAGAGGTAAAAGGAGCAGTGTTGTATTTTGAGACAATATGCAAATAAGCTAATAGTTAGAGGGGTAGCCTACATTGTCTAATTCTCTGTATGGTAATAATAATTAATTGTCTTTTGTAAAGTGGTTTCTTGCATCATGCAACACAATGCAATGTACAGTCACCTATTTGGCACATGGTGTTACAGACCAAGTAAAAAATCATGAATTAATGTCAAGCCCTACATAATGTAAGAGCGTTTTAAAAGTCTCATGCAATCAGTGGCGACCAGTCATTCATGGCCCCACATTTTTTGAGGGGGGGAGGCTTGCCTGTTTTGCATGTTATTTTGGCATTAATACGTGTCGCATATCAGTTTGCAAACAATGTAAAAATTATATATATATCAGTGAGTTAATAAAGCCTCATACAAACATGGTCTCTTTTTTGTTTTCTTGAGTAAAGCAGCTCCAAAATGCAGGTGTTTCAGCCTAGCTCAGTGCTTTCTGTGGTGGGGCGAGCCAGCAGGAAAATACGGAGCATTGTGCCGTGATTGGCTCAGTGTTCTGTCACTAATGGGGACACTACGTTAAATTCTAACCCCTTGGGTGCTGCCATAGAAGTGTCCATCCAAGAAGGCTCAAGGTCATTGGCCACAGATAAAATGTCAAATCACGTTATATCTACAGTAGCTTTGATTGGACTGATCTTAGCTAGCAGTCATCATCATGAATCAAGTCAACAATCTACTGGCAAATCCTTTTTAATCTTTGTCATATGAGAAATAATTAAGAGTAATGAAAGATAAAATGTATCGGTGCTCATCGGCCATAAACATTACACAACAAGTTGGAAATCGCAAATTTAACAATGAGTGGTTTGGAAGGAATCAGTGGCTAACTGATTTACATGCTAAAATCACCACTGCATGCAATGTAGGCAGTGAACACCACATATAGGCTACATCATAGAAATCAAAGCTATTTCCATGTGAAAATGTTATGGGATTTGCTCCATTGGTTTTGTTGGTAGGCCTATTATGCTCAAATAGCCACAATAGCCTATTGGCTACTGTCTAAAACTGTAAGGGTAAAGCCTCAGTGTTAACTGTACACACAAAATTCTCACAACGTTCCAAGTTTCTGCTCCCAAGACCAAACATTTGCTCTGTGCCCCAAAACATTAGAGGGAACATTGATGGGAGGAATATAATGTTTTCTGCATTGACATTGTCATGGGCGTCGTAAGGATTGGACCAATGCGCAGCGGGTAAAGTGCTCATCTTCTTAATTTATTAGAATTAACACTTAAACAAAAGAAACAAAACGACGAAACAGTCCCATAAGGTGCACAGACTATACAGGAAATAACCACCCACAAAACACAAGTGAAACAAACCTCAACTAAATATGGCCTCCAATTAGAGACAACGACAACCAGCTTCCTCTAATTGGAGGTCCTACCAAAAATCCAACATAGAAATAGAAAAATAGATTTAAACATAGAAATAGAAAACATAACCTAAACCAAAAACCCCAAAACAAACACCCCCTGCCACGCCCTGACCAAATTACAATGACAAATAACCCCTTTTACTGGTCAGGACGTGACAGTACCCCCCCCCCCCCAAAGGTGCAGACCCCAAATGCACCTCAAAAACAAAAACCCCACAAAAACAACCCCAAACTTGAAGGGAGGGTGGCCACTGTCAACGACGGTCCCTGTGCTACACCCCCCCCCCCCCCCTTCCCAATCCTCCCACTACAGAGGTGGCTCTGGCTCTGGGCGTAGCTCCCGTTCAGAAGACTCTGGGCTGCGCGGCGTCGCTGGAGGCCCCCGGCTGAGAGGCGTCGCTGGAGGCCCCCGGCTGAGAGGCGTCGCTGGAGGCCCCCGGCTGAGAGGCGTCGCTGGAGGCCCCCGGCTGAGGAGCGTCGCTGGAGGCTCCGGGCTGAGGAGCGTCGCTGGAGGCCCCCGGCTGAGAGGCGTCGCTGGAGGCCCCCGGCTGAGAGGCGTCGCTGGAGGCCCCCGGCTGAGAGGCGTCGCTGGAGGCCCCCAGCTGAGAGGCGTCGCTGGAGGCCCCCGGCTGAGGAGCGTCGCTGGAGGCTCCGGGCTGAGGAGCGTCGCTGGAGGCTCCGGGCTGAGGAGCGTCGCTGGAGGCCTCCTGCGTGGAGCTGGGACCGGTCTCCCCACCAAAACACACAAAACAAACACCTCCTGCCACGCCCTGACCAAACTACAATGACAAATAACCCCTTTTACTGTTCAGGACGTGACAGACATGTAGAAATAAATGATTGTATGTATGGTTGAAATTTGGCCAAAGAAACAATGACCCAAAAAATACGTACTGCATTTTCAACATCCATAAAATACGTTCTTTAAAAGTCGGGAAGAGATGTATTTTCAACTTTCAATCAGAACCAAAAAATAAATGTGATTTAAACGTTTGGAAAAGACGTCAAAAAAAGTATTTTTAACTTAATTTTGCTCACTGGGTAAGGCCAAGTGAGCAAAAGTAAGTGCCACTAGGCTGATGTTTGTTTTTGGTTTTGGTTTGTTATAGTCTGAAGCATTAGCACATGAGGGAAAAGCTATCCACTCTGAGGTAAATGCTCATTATAGCGTCTGGTGGAGTTGTCCAGACTAGTCTGTGGTTAGTGGTTCCCAGAGGCGCCAACCTCAGGCCTCACCCAGTGTGTCAATCTTCCCACTGGAAGACTCAGACAGTAAACAAGCGTTAGTCTGGGCACTAACACCCTCCTCCCTGCTCTACAAGCCAGTACCAGGGGATAACATTTTGCTAACACCAAACAAACACTCCCATCATTCACTATGACACGCATTATTTTACAACCGTGAAATTCTAATCTAGACTCTTTCAAAGCTACCCTTTCCTACCAACTGCCACCTTATTGTCTGGTAGGTGAGATTAGAGATATCTCCTCTGACTTGAGGAAGTGTAGTTTGTATGCGTGCGTGAGAGTGTGTGTGTGTCCGCACACACAAAGATAACAGGTGGATCACTCAACTGCTCCCATCATCCCCTGACCTGCTTTGATTGGCTCCAGCTCAGCCAACAGGGGGACTGTAATTAAAAAAGATTGTTGGCACACTTAAGAGAGATTAGCTTAATTATTTCAGCACACTCTATTTTTAGTTTAAAGTCCTTACTGAATCCCTCCGGGCGGCATGGCCTAGATTGTTGGTTTTCACCCAAATCTCCCGCAGTGGATGAGAGTCTCTTCAGTTTGTCCTTAAGTAAAGCCCTGCCTCAACGCTCTGATTACTAGCTGACTTGGCAGATATCGGTTTTTGGCTAGCCGTCCAGGGTCATATTAGGGCACACTCTAGCAAAATGTTTTGCAACTGAAAACTAAAAAACAGTGTTTCTTATTGGACATGTTCAGGTAGGCCCTCTCTGTTTCAGTCCTCTGTCTTCCATTTGGTGCTTAATGAAAACGACCCAGGCTATAAACAAGTTACAAACTGGTAGACGACAGTGCTCTCTCCACTCTCTTGCTATTGAACGCTCCCCCGCCTTCTGATTTAACTCGATTATGTAACGCAACATGTCAGCCGATGGAGTGTGCCGCTGCGGAAGTGTTTTACGATGTCTCACATCGTGTGATCTATAAAATGACAGTAGGCCCATTAGTCGAGAGGCTTTTATTTGGATGAGTGTCGCTCATGCATTTAGCAGACATGGAGGATCAAGGCAATGTTATGGTGAGATGACAACCATCAGTTTATTTCCACTTAAAAAGCATGTTCAAGGCTTCTGTCACCAGAAAACATTTAGTCAACATTATGTTGACCTTGCAAATATTAAATGTCTGAAACTTTAATACAGATCACTACCTATTTTTAAATGTTTATATATATATATATTCAAGCAGTAGGGAAAATTACGGCTTGAACTTTGCTATATACTTCTATGTTTACAGAATCCAGTGCAGCCCTGCTGTTTCTGTATTATTCTGGTTTGACTGCTGCATGTGTGTGTGTGTGTGTGTGTGTGTGTGTGTGTGTGTGTGTGTGTGTGTGTGTGTGTGTGTGTGTGTGTTTGGTTTTACTATCCTTGTGGGGACCAGAAGTCCTCACAAGGATATTAAACAAAGACAGGTGGGGACATTTCGCCAGTCCCAACAAGGAAAAAGGCTATTTTAGGTTTAGGGGTTAGGGTTACAAATATGGTTAGAGTTAGGGGTTAGGATTAGGTTATGGGTTAGGGTTAGAGAAAATAAGATTTTGAATGAGAATCAATTGTTTGGTCCACACAAGGATAGTAAAACAAATGTGTGTGTGTGTGTGTGTGTGTGTGTGTGTGTGTGTGTGTGTGTGTGTGTGTGTGTGTGTGTGTGTGTGTGTTTACTCGGCTAGCAGAGCAGTATGGGCCCGGCTAATCGTCACTGAGCCACATGCTAACAAACTCAATCATACTTTTACATAACACAGCATACAGCCACATAGTGAGTGTATGTGTGTTCCTCTCTCATCCACACGGACACTGTAGAGACAGCTAATTTAAATTCCATTTCTAACTAATTTCCTGTCTTCCTATCTGTGTCATCTTGGTGCTGATGAATGTGAGTCAAGGCGGTGTCCCGTTGTTACAGCCATGACAGCTTTTCCATTACCATCAGGAAAATGACCGTCTCATTACCCACAGGGCAATCTGCTAAAGGATGGGATTGTGTCACTCGTCCCTGTCTGTCTCTGTCTCTCTCTCTCTCTCTCTCTCTCTTGGCTAATTTGGGCCAGCTCATTGGCCAGCCGAAGTAACCTGGAGTGTTTCATAAAGGTGACATGGAGAGGTAGTGGAGGAGCACGGGTAATGCGGTAATGGCCATATTTTCTCTTGGAGCTCTTGAGGAGCTAGACTTTGGCCACGTTTCAATGTTCAATGTCCATACTACCATAGGCTACTACTTAGAATGGATGCCAAATGGATTGCTTCATACTAAGTGTTATATTCTATTATGGTTATTGGCTATTGTAACAGAGCCTTTTGTCTGTCTCTGACTTGGCTTTTTCTGGAGGTATTCCCCCTCCATTATAGAGTAGGAGACCAACTCATTACTCATTGTCCTTGTGGTCTGAGTGTCCACCTTGAGATTGGAAGGTTGGGAGTTTGATCCTCATCCGAGTCATACCAATGACTTGTAAAAATGGGACCTGGTGAGTTTCTGCTTGGCACTCAGCAGTAAAGAGCTAGATTGGGGGCTAAGGCCCTGCGATAGACTAGCGTCCTGTACTTGTACATCAAGCTGGCCTCACTCTACAGCACGTGTCAAACTCATTCGACGGAGGGCCGAGTGTCTGAGGGTTTTCGTTCATTCCTTGTAATTGATTGATGAAATAAGGTCACTAATTAGTAAGGAACTCGGCTCACCTGCTGTCAGAAATCAGCAGACACTAGGCCCTCCATGGAACAGGTTTGAGACCCCTGCCCTACAGAAACAGGCTCCTACTCCTAAAAGCTGTTCCGGCTCGCTCAAGCCAAGCGTTGTGCAGGATTACTTATGTACAGTACATTCATATG
The DNA here is from genome assembly GCF_965601325.2 of Salmo salar. Classification (NCBI taxonomy): domain Eukaryota; kingdom Metazoa; phylum Chordata; class Actinopteri; order Salmoniformes; family Salmonidae; genus Salmo; species Salmo salar. The sequence goes on along the minus strand of NC_138299.1, from coordinate 7,972,970 downwards.
ATCTGAACAGTCATTCAGCCTTACTTGTTCTGTCCCGTTACTTCATCTAGTGACAAAAAAGGTACCCCAATTTTCTGCACAAACTTACCTCCATGAAGTTAGAGGAACAGGGCCCACAGCGGCCATCTCTGATAAAAAGTCACCTTTGAGAGAGTCAAAAACAAGAACAGCTTGTTCTGTTTTCCTCACACTCATCCTTTGTCCACCATGTCTTCATGCTTCTCTCTTACTGTGGATAGCAGGTTCAGTGGGGTGTGTGCGTGTGCGCGTGCGTGCATGCTCGAGCAAGTGAGTGGTTTTGTGTGTGTGTGTGTGTGTGTGTGTGTGTGTGTGTGTGTGTGTGTGTTTTACACCTTGGATTAAAAAGGCCCGGTCGGTCTTCCTTGACAGGCCCCATGGTCGTCCGTCAGCTCCTATTGGGTTTGAGGCACGTTACCTGTCACATTATTTTGCCCGTGCCCACATGAGAACATGACCCCTTATTTATGAGAGAACAAATCCTCCGGTTACATCAGAGCCCAGACGAGAAATTAAGTTATCAGTACAGGCACCACCGCTGCTCTGGGGCTTGCTATACTGACAGTCAAAATGACACTTGTCAAATAATCACAGCATGAGCCTGGTCTAATATGCAAGTCCTCTTTAGCTCAGTTGGTAGAGCATGGCCCTTCGGTTCAATTCCCGGCACCACACGTATGTAAAATGGATGCTCACATGACTGTAAGTCTACAAATGGCATATATTATTATATTTTAAGTTGCTCTGGATAAGATTGCCTTTGATTGTAATAAGGCGATCTGAAGAAGAGTGTTTGCTAAATGACTAAAATGCAAATGTAAAATGTATGTTTGAGTACCAGTCTGATCATGCCAATTCCTTGTCACTCATTTTCATGCCAAACTATTTTGTCTTGACAATGACAGCCTACAGCAATGGAGTTGGCAAGAGCACAAACATATCTGGGACCAGGCTACTCAGATTTAACACAGCGCATTTGATTCCATAAGTGTGTTGTAATACATCACTAAGATATTAAGCTTGATGAACCCTATGACATTGGCGAGTAGGTGGCTAGTAGTAGTATTACAGTGTGCATGCACAGTCCAGCCCTGGGTCTTGTCCACAGTTACAAAGGGGTTTAGACTGCAGTTTGCTATGAAGCCACCCATTTTCAACAGAATTCTGGATTCAGTAGCAAGTGACGACTCTGCTCACATATTTGTTTTTACCCCCTTTTGAGTTTTTCAGAAGTCAACTATAGAAATTAAAACTTACTTCTGAATAACTCAAAAGGGGTAAAAACAAGTGGAGAGGGGAACTGTTTACAGGGGAACCAGGAAGTACCAGGAGTAGAAGCCGAGTTGTCTCTCTGCTGCTGGTATAACTCTGATTGTCCATTTGCTTAATAGAGAGAAGATTTCCTGCTCTAGTATGCAAGCTGAGTCGCCACTTGCTACTGAATCTAGAAAATGGGTGGCTTTATAGCGAACTGCAGCGCCCCATTCTGAGTGCCCTTTCTGGGTCCACAACAGCTATCTGAGAAAGTTCACTTTCCGTAGCTTACGCTCAATTTGCTGTCTCGCTCTATTTGTCAAGGCAATTGCTTCACATTGGGCCTGGCCCGTGAGAGGATGAGTCTGAATGTTACAGGCTTGCCACTCAGAGTCATTGAGACTATCCAGAGTGCCAGAGTCCCTTCTATATGCTCACTGTATGGTAACAAGTGGTGCGTTTTTGCGAAGTGGTGTGATCATTCCTTACCAAAGCTTTACATTTGAGATCCTATGCTTTTTGCAAGACCTTCTGGACAGAGCAAAGGCTTTCTCCACTGTAAAGGTCTATTTAGCCGCTATCTCTGCCTTTCATATACGCTTCAACAACAACACAGTAGGGAGGCATCCCCCCCTGTTGTCTCGCTTTATGAAGGAGCCTCCAAGCCTTTAGCCCCATCTTGGGACCTACAGTGCCTTGCAAAAGTATTCATCCCCCTTGCCGTTTTTCCTATTTTGTTGCATTACAACCTGTAATTTAAATTGATTTTTATTTGGATTTCATGTAATGGACATACACAAAATAGTCCAAATTGGTGAAGCAAAGGGACAAAAATTACATGTTTCAAAAAATATTAAAACATTTAAAACAGAAAAGTGGTGCGTGCTTATGTATTCACTCCCTTTGTTATGAAGCCCCTAAATAAGATCTGGTGCAACCAACTACCTTCAGAAGTCACATAATTAGTTAAATAAAGTCCACCTGTGTGCAATCTAAGTGTCACATGATCTCAGTATATATACACCTGTTCTGAAAGGCCCCAGAGTCTGCAACACCACTAAGCAAGGGGCACCACCAAGCAAGCAGCACCATGATGACCAAGGAGCTCTCCAAACAGGTCAGGGACAAAGTTGTGGAGAAGTACAGATCAGGGTTGGGTTATAAAAAAATATCTTTGAACATCCCACGGAGCACCATTAAATCTGTTATTAAAAAATGGAAAGAATATGGCATCACAACAAACCTGCCAAGAGAGGGCCGCCCACCAAACTCACGGACCAGGCAAGGAGGGCATTAATCAGAGATGCAACAAAGAGACCAAAGATAACCCTGAAGGAGCTGCAAAGCTCCACAGAAGAGATTGGGAGGAAAAGGCATGTGGGAGACTCCCCAAACATATGGAAGAAGGTACTCTGGTCAGATGAGACTAAAATGTAGCATTTTGGCCATCAAGGAAAACGCTATGTCTGGCGCAAACCCAAAACCTCTAATCACCCCGAGAACACCATCCCCACTGTGAAGCATGGGGGTGGCAGCATCATGCTGTGGGGATGTTTTTCATCGGCAGGGACTGGGAAACTGGTCAGAATTGAAGGAATGATGGATGGCACTAGATACAGGGAGATTCTTGAGGGAAACCTGTATTTGGTCATCCAGAGATTTGAGACTGGGGAAACATTTAATTGTCTTGGAATGGCCTAGTCAAAGCCCATACCTCAATCCAATTGAGAATCTATGAATCTTAAAGATTGCAGTACACCAGCGGTACCCATCCAACTTGAAGAAGTTGGAGCAGTTTTGCCTTGAAGAATGGACAAAATTCCCAGTGGCTAGATGTGCCAAGCTTATAGAGACATACCCCAAGAGACTTGCAGCAGTAATTGCTGCAAAAGGTGGCTCTACAAAATATTGACTTTGGGGGGTGAATAGTTATGTACGCTCAAGTTTTCAGTTTTTTTGTCTTATTTCTTGTTTGTTTAACAAGAAAAAATATTTTGCATTTTCAAAGTGGTAGGCACGTTGTGTAAATCAAATGATACAACCCCTCCAAAAATCCATTTTAATTCCAGGTTGTAAGACAACAAAATAGGAAAAATGCCAAGGGGGTGAAAACTTTCGCAAGCCACTGTATCTATTGTGCTTGAGGCCATTTCACAGCAGCCTTTCGAGCCGATGGAAAGTGTGGAAATGAAAAATCTCTCCTTCAAAACCGCTTTACTGATTGCCCTTACGTCTGCAAAGCGAGTGAGTGAGCTGCACAGTCCTGTCAGTGAGCTGTCAGTCCACCATTCGTGCCGACAGTTTGCCCCAGGTTTTCCAAGGTGACTTTGTTACCCAACCCAGCCTTTTTGCTTACTGCCAGCAATACTTATTATTTCCTCACCTTAGAGCTTTTGGCCTTCCATGCGCCACCCCTCTCTTCTACTGGAGGAATAGTGTCTCCACCGTTTGTGTTCAGTACTCACTTTGCGCATTTACTTGGATAGAACGAGTACATTGCGAAAGAGCGATCAACTCCATATCCTGGGCACTCTCTCCCGTCAACACTTATCCCGTTGGATAGTGGAGGCTATTATACTGGCTTATAATAGCAAGGCCACTGGAGGGCCTGAGGGCTCATTTCACTCGAGGTATGGCTACCTCTTGGGCACTGTTCAAAGGAATCTCTGTACAGGAGATTTGTGATGTGGCATGTTGGGCCACCCCGCATACATTTGAGTTTTTTTCAACTGGAGGTGACTGCACCTTCTTTGGCGCATACTGTCCTCAGTATCGGAGCCTCTGAGACATGCTTAACCCCAATTCTCTGAGAATATGAGTGAGATGCTCGCAGGAGCTCAAGGAAGAGAGACATGCTTGAGAATGACCAGAGGGTGTATTGAGTGGCCCCTTATAAAGAGGGAGGGGCTCACCTCATTCGCCACTCAACCTGTCCGTCTCCGACAGATGTTGTGTGATTGGTTCTTCCATAGTGATCCGCCTATCCAGCGATACCATAGTGAGACATCTCAATCATATTCTCAGAGAACCGGGTTAACTTTGAGTTTCGTCTCAAACAGTGCCAAGGAATCAGGTTTAGAGGATTCAAGTCCCACATTGAGTGGCAGTTTTGTCGAGTCGCCTGCCAAATGACTATCCTCTTGCCAACATCACATATATTTTGTAGGCGATATGTTTTGTTGCTATGGAACTACTGTGTTTGGCTGCTGAGGGCTAGGGCTGATACTGGAAGGATGTATCAAAGTCTGTGTGGTCCAGGATGTAGAATTGAAATTAGCGTTGTCATTGGCTGGGAGAGGTTGTCTGTCAAAGTGCTGCCCACGCAAACACGCAATTCCTGGCCCACTCTACCATGACAGATTTTGAGTGGCGCTGCATTATGCAATATTTAGCGTGAGTTTCATCTATTTATATTTGACTACCACTGGGAGAGATTGACTCACAGGCACAGCCATAACAATATTATGTGATCACCAGTCTTGCAATGAGGTAAGATGGAACTGTGAACTGAGGAATTGAACACAGTTGTTGGGTTGTAGATGGGGTGATGTGTGTAATGTGTGTCACTGTTTTCCATCAGGGTAGTGGTTGCCTATGCTAGTTTCATTTACATTTACATTTAAGTCATTTAGCAGACGCTCTTATCCAGAGCGACTTACAAAATGGTGCATTCACCTTATGATATCCAGTGGAACAACCACTTTACAATAGTGCATGTAAATATTTTAAGGGGGGGGGGGGGGGTTAGAAGGATTACTTTATCCCATCCTAGTTATTCCTTAAAGAGGTGGGGTTTCAGGTGTCTCCGGAAGGTGGTGATTGACTCCGCTGTCCTGGCGTCGTGAGGGAGCTTGTTCCACCATTGGGGTGCCAGAGCAGCGAACCGTTTTGACTGGGCTGAGCGGGAACTGTGCTTCCTCAGAGGTAGGGGGGCCAGCAGGCCAGTGGTGGATGAACGCAGTGCCCTTGTTTGGGTGTAGGGCCTGATCAGAGCCTGAAGGTATGGAGGTGCCGTTCCCTTCACAGCTCCGTAGGCAATCACCATGGTCTTGTAGCGGATGCGAGCTTCAACTGGAAGCCAGTGGAGAGAGCGGAGGAGCGGGGTGACGTGAGAGAACTTGGGAAGGTTGAACACCAGACGGGCTGCGGCGTTCTGGATGAGTTGTAGGGGTTTAATGGCACAGGCAGGGAGCCCAGCCAACAGCGAGTTGCAGTAATCCAGACGGGAGATGACAAGTGCCTGGATTAGGACCTGCGCCGCTTCCTGTGTGAGGCAGGGTCGTACTCTGCGAATGTTGTGGAGCATGAACCTACAGGATCGGGTCACCGCCTTGATGTTAGATGTTACATCATGTTGGTATGACTGTAAACACTGATAAAGTATCATATACATCATGTTGGTATGACTGTAAACACTGATAAAGTATCATATACATCATGTTGGTATGACTGTAAACACTGATAAAGTATCATATACATCATGTTGGTATGACTGTAAACACTGATAAAGTATCATATACATCATGTTGGTGTGACTGTAAACACTGATAAAGTATCATATACATCATGTTGGTATGACTGTAAACACTGATAAAGTATCATATACATCATGTTGGTATGACTGTAAACACTGATAAAGTATCATATACATCATGTTGGTGTGACTGTAAACACTGATAAAGTATCATATACATCATGTTGGTATGACTGTAAACACTGATAAAGTATCATATACATCATGTTGGTGTGACTGTAAACACTGATAAAGTATCATATACATCATGTTGGTGTGACTGTAAACACTGATAAAGTATCATATACATCTTGTTGGTATGACTGTAAACACTGATAAAGTATCATATCCAAATAATCTCAAAATTAAAATTCAAGTATTATATGTCATTTTAAAGATACTCTACTCGTTTCAAGTTTCAAGTGATAGTTATCAAGTATGGCTGACAGTCTGCGATTTATATTTATTGAAATTTGAAAGTGGATTAAGCTGGTAAAGTCAAACATCACAACACTTTCTAAACCACTCTGGTGACAAACACTTTTTTTATTTGTCGCCATTCGTCCACATTGCTGCTGGCTTTGCTACCACCAGAAATATTGTGAAGATTGCCAATTATTTTGTTTTTGTAAGGACCCAAAAAACAGAGGTAGTAGGAGAACCTATTCAAGTAAGTAAATACATTTGTTTTATGTAAAACAAACAATGTATTATTACCTAGCTAGCAGGCTACAGTAGGCCACTTTGTAGGCTGACTCAACTGAGCTGCTAACTTAAAACACACTGTTCAGCTAAATTAATTAAATATCATCAGCTAGCTATCTAGCCGTCTTGATGTAATCATTGTAAATTAAAATCACCATGTTCAAATGCATTTGTAGATGACGGCCATGGAAGAGGCTGAAATTGCAGCTCCAGCTGTCAGTAAAGAGAGAGTGTAGGGTACTGGATAGTGCAGGTCATTTTGTGGGAGGACATTATGAAAAGATTGTCCAGTTCCAGTCCCTAGAGGGGAAAACTTTGAGTACAGAGCAACATAATATTCAGTGCTGTCTAATTTGAGTATAATGAAGTATGTTTCTTTGTGATGTTTTCAGTCCTCAGATATGTTAAGCTGTGAAAGCCTGTTTGCAGATGAAAAAAATAGGTCCCAATGAATGTCCCAAGATACTAAGGGTATGTCCTATATGCCATGGGTTATACGTGTAGGCCTACCCATGTTAGCAAATGTTGTATACAAAGATACAGTTAAATACATCACAAACAATGTATGAACCTATTACAATTAGAGCAAGCCAACCCTTCTGGAGGACTGCTGGGTGTGCAGTGTTCTGTTTCAGCCCAGCAATAACACACCTGATTCAACTTATCAAATCTAATGAGTTGATAATAAAGTGTGCTATACCTGGGATGGAATAGAAGTCTGCTCACCCAGTTGATCAGGGATCAGTGGAGCAAGGTTGGCCACCGTTCATATGGAGTTTTTTTGTTAACCACCATTCATATGGAGTTTTTTTTGTTAACCACCGTTCATATGGAGTTTTTTTGTTAACCACCGTTCATATGGAGTTTTTTTTGTTAACCACCATTCATATGGAGTTTTTTTTGTTAACCACCGTTCATATGGAGTTTTTTTGTTAACCACCGTTCATATGGAGTTTTTTTGTTAACCAGAATTTATGCTTTAGTAATAATAGCCTACTTGTTACTACTCAATTATATGTTGTCATTTAGACTAAGATGTCTAATCTTTACATACGAGTTAGCTTATTTGTACACTTTGAAGTGATGAAGTGTTGATTCTTTGAAGTTAAGTGTTTAAACTTGTTCTAATTGTTAAACTATTATTCAAAATGAACTAATGTCAATGTTGATTAATCACATATCTCAATCCTTTAATAAAGAGGGGAAGGGGTTCTTTCTCTAATGTGTCTGTGTTTCTTTGTTGTATTCTCAAATGAACATGCCCTTTTTGTCTAGTTGTAAGATTTTCAATCTCTTTTATTTGATTGGCACTCTTGTATATCCGCTATGTGAATCCATTTTGCAGCTTATCATATAGCATGCATTGCCAATACAGTCATAGGCCTACAGTATGATGGCATTACTGGCCTTATGGGCATCTGTCATCTGAAGCAGAGAATAGCTAAACTCACACTATATGTTCGCAATTTAAAATAATACCAGCAGACAAACCATATACCAGATTTTGTACATGCCTTTTAAGTGCTGACATATAAATTGTGTAGTGCAAATCCAACCCTTGTAATTAGGTACAGTATTAAAATAAGGCAACAATTAGGCTACAGGAAAGGGAATGCCTTCAAGATGAGCATTCCAGGTTAATAAATATTTGACGTTCATTTTATTTCATTCATTTTAGAAATGTTGCTTGCGAAATTATTGCAGTTGTTCCCATAGACTGTACATGGTTGCTCTATGTACCACTGACCCTGGATAAGCTAGTGACTGGGCTAACACAGTTAACCTTTTAGGTGGGGCTGGGCGATATTGTCGCGTCCTGACCATAGAAGCTTTTATTTTCTATGGTAGAGTAGGTCAGGGCGTGACGGGGTTGTGTCTAGTTTAGATTTTCTGTGTTGTTATGTTCTAGTTTCTGTATTTCTATGTTGTTGTTTTTTGGGATGATCTCCAATTAGAGGCAGCTGGTCATCGTTGTCTCTAATTGGAGATCATACTTATGTAGTTGTTTTTCCCGACCTGGGGTTGTGGGAGATTGTATTTTGAGTAAGTGTATGTTGCACCTCTTCGTCACGGTTTGTTGTTTTGTTCATTAGTTTATTTGTATGTCTTGCATAGTTTCACAGTTAAATAAAGAAAATGTGGAACGATACACACGCTGTGCTTTGGTCCGCTCCTTCATCCGACAACAACCGTGACAAATATGGCCTAAAAATCATATCTACATTTTTTTAAACTTATGGGCAATTCACGATATATATCTCTATTTTCTTTGAAAGTTTTCTCTAAATAAGCTTTATCGCACAATTAAAGGTCAATACACTACATATAAAATGATACCTAGGTTAATTGTAAACCTTCCACACCCATAAGACCGACTAATAATAATCTGGCTTTCAAGTCTGTCTATGAAAATGCCATTTTTGTTACAAATTTAACCAGAACCATGCATTTAATGAAACACGGACAGGAACAGAATAGGGACAGCGCCTGGACAGGGGAAAACAAAAACGACAATAATGCTGACATGGGGATGAAACAGAGGAAACAGACAGATATAGGGAAGGCAATGAAAACGTGAAGGAGTCCAGGTCAGTCCAATGAGCCCAGATGCGCATAATGATGGTGACAGGTGTGCGTAATGAAGGGCAGCCTTGCGTCCTCGAGCGCCAGAGAGGGGAAGTGGGAGCAGGCGTGACAATTATAGAAAAGGAGCACAGGTCTCAGAAAACAATCTCAAGCACAAGCCCACGTGCTAGTGAGTAGCCAGCTAATCTTTATATTTAAAGTCTAGCCAACTTGGATCTATTTGCTTGCTAACAAGGTAGATGAGTTAAACTTTATGAATACACCCATCTCCAACTGTTTGAATAGCATAGCCTGTTCACTTTAAGATTTTGAAATCAAGTGGCTTACCTGCTTAAGAAGACACTTATTTCTTAGAATGAGAACATGTTGCCTATTCCTGATATAAATAAACAATTTGTATGCTCATTGCACATGTATAAAACACAGACAGAACATGACAGTCTGTGGCTAAAATGCTGCTAGCGGTACGTGGTACGAGACAAAGTGAACATTTATTTTCCACAATCATGTTCATTGATACTCTTCTTTTAGTAGGGTCGGCTCTATTCTACATTTTGGGAGTTGAGACATAAAAAGGGTGTCGTTAGAAAGGTTAAGTTCTCGTCTGTTGGACCAAATCTCAAATGCAAATAGCGAGTTTAAACTGCTTGTTGTCAGAGAGGAAGAAGTTATCTTTCATCGTTGTGAGTGGCAGGGGGAGGGGCTTGGTGTCTGTGTGCGAGTGGCCTGCACAGAGCCCTGACCTCAACCCCATTGAACACCTTTGGGATTAATTGGAACGCGGAATGTCAGCTAGGCCTAATCGCCCAACATCAGTGCCCGACCTCACGAATGCGCTTGTGGCTGAGTGGAAGCAAGTCTCCACAGCAATGTTCCAACATCTAGTGGAAAGCCTTCCCAGAAGATTGAAGGCTGTTATAGCAGAGACCAACTCCATATTAATACCCATGATTTTGGAATGAGATGTTTGACGAGCAGGTATCCACATACTTTTGGTCTTGTAGTGTAGCTAGTAACTAGCTAGTTAAACCTAGGTAGCTTACAAGGTTAGCTGACTTCTCAAAACGAACCTCATTGTAGCTAGCTACTTCTTGTCCCTCATGCTAGCCTTTACAGGCAAATATCACTTTAGAAACATCAAAATTAAAAAATATTGATATGGCCAGCATTGAAGACCATTTCTCCCCCTTTTCCTGCAGCTTTAGCTAATCTCGAAATGACAGAGAAATGCTGTGAAAACCAGTGTGCTGCAAACATTCTAAAATGTTTTGTCACCAGGGCTTGTTATGTTGACATTTTCTGTCCTCACACACTGGTGCTCCTACGGCGCTCTTCTGGTGAGCACCTTTGGAGCTCCGCCCAAGCAAGACATTTGATTTGTTTGACATATTGTGAGGTGCAGTGGTGGAAAAAGTACCCAATTTTCATACTTGAGTAAAAGTAAAGATACCTTAAAAGAAAATGACTCAAGTAAAAGTGAAAGTCACCTAGTAAAATACTACTTGAGTAAAAGTCCAAAAGTATTTGGTTTTAAATGTACTTAAGTATCAAAAGTAGAAGTATAAATCATAAAAAATGTCTTATATTAAACAAACCAGACCGATTTCTTGTTTTTTAAATTTACGGATAGCCATGGGCACACTCCAACAACTGAAACATAATTTACAAACGAAGCATTGGTGTTTAATGAGTCTGCCAGATCAGAGGTAGTAGGGATGACCAGGGATGCTCTCTTGATAAGTGCGTGAATTAGACAATTTTCCTGTCCTGCTAAGTATTAAACATGTAACGAGTACTTTTGGGTTTCAGGGAAAATGTAAAGAGTACATTCTTTTCTTTATGAATGTAGTGGAGTAAAAGTGAAAGTTGTCAAAAATATAAATAGTAAAGTACAGATACCCCAAAAAACTACTTAAGTAGCACTGAGTTGTCACTAATTTACACTGGCTTCCGACCCCTCTTTAGCTGATTTCTGCCATGGAACTTCCACAGGCTTCCCGTTTTAGGGAATCCTGGTTCGCGACGAGGCTAACCACATGCATCCCAATTCCAGGCAGCTCAACATCAGGAGGACTTTGATATATCCATGATGTTTTGTGTGTGTGTTTTCCACGTGGTAGTCATGGGTGTTGATGATGGTAGTCTAGAATTAACTGCAGGGGGTTCAACACTACTCGTTCAGTACAGAGGCTCTGAGTGGAAAAGTAGTCCCTTATGTCAGGGTTGGCACGGCTACAGACTGAAGGGCGGAGTCAAGACCCAGAAACAAAAATTTAACAATTTTCTTGGCTTATGAATGGAAAGGCCCTTGTATGGTAAGTTAAACACCAATCCGATGTGCCCCGATAGTGAATCTAGCTCTGGCTGGAAGGCAGATAAGGATATTCACATGGGGATTGAGGAGTGCTCATCTTTTACAAGCAGCTTATTCACTTTTCCACAGTTTACGCTCTTTATCAACCTGTTACTGTCAGTGTCTCATACCTTGACACTTCCATATCCCCATATCAACGCGGTACAAACGTGTATGTGTTTGACGATACCTTTGGAACAAGAGGTGAATTACGTCTTATGCTCTTGTACCAATAGTAAAGTCTGACACATACGCGTACCAGTACCAATATTATTGGTATTTTAGCATTTCCATTTGAAGGAGTAATTATTATTTAGTGTGATAGTAAATGCTTCATTCAATCAATTGTGTCCTTTCAGGAAAACTATGATATGTATGTGATTGAGAGCCTTTCTGTTTAGCTGAATTCAATAACAGTTTCTCTAACCCAAAATGGCACAGCCAAGCCGACCAAAAGGAAGTAGGCACCAGTTCCTTTTAAATGATGCCTATAGTTTCATGGCTACCTTTCTTCCCTCTTTCAAAAACAGGTTTGATGAGAGAGAAAGAATCGTCTCCTTGATTGCTCTATTTGTGGAGCGTGCTGTGAGAAAGCCCCCTGTATCGACTAGCCAGCCTCCACCTTCCCTGGTCTCTTCCCAGTTACTGGCTCCCGACAGAGTCCATCGATTGAATTCACAGCTAAAATGTCACTCTGTCCAAGCAGTGAGAGAGAGAGACAGAGGGATAGGGGGAGAGAGGGAGAACATTGAGAAAAAGAGGGCGTTGGATGGAGAAAAGAGAGAGGTTGGGAGATAGGGAGAGGTGAGAGACAGAGAAGATAGCATCTGGAGGGCCAGAAGGATTCAGATGGGAAATCTAATTTCCTTACCAAACACAGCAGTGGATGGGCAGAGGAACACCATGGTTACCCCTGATATATATATGTGTGTGTGTGTGTGTGTGTGTGTGTGTGTGTGTGTGTGTGTGTGTGTGTGTGTGTGTATTAGGCCTAAACTAATACCACCATTCTGAATGTTGACTGAATGAAAGTGGAACTCTCTCAACAAGCTTTTTGTTTTGCTAAATATGACAGACACACATCTGACCAAGGGGCCATATGTATGGCTCTGATCATAATACTGTAAGCACAGGGTTTGGTAGGTTACTTTCTAAATGTAATCCGTTACAGTTACTAGTTACCTGTCCAAAATTGTAATCAGTAACGTAACTTTTGGATTACCCAAACTCAGTAACACAATCAGATTACATTCAGTTACTTTTAGATTACTTTCCCCTTAAGAGGCATTAGAAGAAGACAAAAATGTATGTTACCAATTGAACGACATCTATTGCAACATAAATCAATAGTTTACATAGATGGCCATATATGGATGTAAAATGTTACTTTATGGGTTGGTTATGTAGGCTTCTTCTAACCCATTGCTTTCTACTACATATAATAACGCAATTAAATTATATCATTACATTAATATATATCATTTATAAGTCCAACTACAGATTGCCCCTTTAAGTCTATCAAAAGTGTGCGAGTTTGAGCATGTGTCCATTAGGCCTTTAGAATTTTTTTTTTATCAGCATGAATTAGATTGAGCAGTAAAAGCCCCACTTTTATTCCGTAGGCTGGGATCCGCACTATGCAGCTGTTGCAAGAGTGCATTTTTCACTGGCTGTCCACTGGTTTCAAAACAATCATTGATAGGCAGCTTAAACTTCTTGAATTCAACCATTATTGGGTTCAAATACACATTTAGAGTTGTGAACAGCCATCCACAACAACCACAATCCGTAAGGCGCAAATAGCTAAATTAGAGAGCAGCAGTTTGATTCACATCAATGCGCTATGTAAATATCAATAAAAAGTGATATCCGTATCGCCGTATAGACTACACCACTGCTGTCATCCTTACCTCCAAGCGTTTATTCAAGTTGGATAATCTTTGGATGCCGACAGCAGTTGCACCATTGGAAGACATAGCCTGGACTGTAGCCTACAAAAAAAGCCTATTCCTGCTCTTTTCCCGCGATACACCAAATGTGTTTGATGTGTCATCATAGTGGTCTCTGACTTGTGGTCAGACTCCCTCAGGTGGAACAAACCTAAACTTTTTTCAATGCTGATTTGAATGTCATTGAGAAAACAGAGAAGTGTTAAAGATTTTTTTCCGCAAGCATCCTTTCTGAATTTGAAAGTAATCTTCGAGGTAATCATCACATTTTTCAAAAGTATCTGTGATCTGATTAAATTATTTTAGCTGGTAACGTAACGGATTACAGTTACTGTTTTTTGTAATCCTTTACATGTAACGGATTACATGTACACGGATGACATGTAATCCGTCACTCCCCAACACTGTGTATACCTTAAATACACAGTGTACAAAATATTAGGAGCACCTATCTAATATTAAGTTGCACCCCCCTTTGCCGTCAGAACAGCCTCAATTATTTTGTGCATGAATAACAAGGTGTCGAAAGCGTTCCACGAGGATGCTGGCCCGTGTTGACTCCAATGCTTCCCACAGTTGTGTCAAGTTGACTGGATGTCCTTTGGGTAGTGGACCATTCTTGATACATACGGGAAACTGTTGAGTGTGGAAAAACCATCAGCGTTGCAGTTCTTGACACGCTCAAACGGTGCACATGGCACCCACTACCCGTTCAAAGGCACTTCAAATCTTTTGTCTTGCCCATTCACTCACTGAATGGCACAGATACACAATCCATGTCTTAATTCTCAAGGCTTAAAAATCCTTCTTTAACCTGTCTCCTCCCCTTCATCTACACTATTTGAAGTGGATTTAACAGGTAACATCAATAAGGGATCATAGCTTTCACCTGGATTCACCTGGTCAGTTTATGTCATGGAAAGAGCAGGTGTTCCTAATGTTTTCTACACTCAGTGTATATATATACACACTATAAATACAAAAGTACACCCCTTCAAATTAGTGGATTCGGGCTATTTCAGCCGAGCAGGTGTCCACATACTTTTGGGCATATATGCACACTACATGACCAAAAGTATGTGGATACCTGCTCATCTATCATCTAATTCCAAAGTCATGGGCATTTATATGGAGTTGGTCCCCCCTTTGCTTCTATACCAGTCTCCACCCTTCTGGGAAGGCTTTCCACTAGATTTTGGAACAATCCTGCTTCCATTCAGCCACGAGAGCATTAGTGAGGTCGGGCATTGATGTTGGGCGATTAGGCCTGGCTCGCAGTCGGCGTTCCAATTCATCCCAAGGGTGTTCATTGGGGTTGAGGTATGGGCTCTGTGCAGGCCAATCAAGTTCTTCCACACAGATCTCGACAAACCATTTCTCTATGGACCTCGCTTTGTGCATGGGGGCATTGTCATGCTGAAACAGGAAAGGGCCTTCCCCAAACTGTTCCCACAAAGTTGGAAGCACAGAATCATCTAGAATGTCATTGTATGCTGTGGCATTAAGATTTCCCATCACAACAGCCCCAGACCATTATTCCTCCTCCACCAAACGTTACAGCTGACACTATGCATTCGGGCAGGTAGCGTTCTCCTGACGCCTGCCAAACCCAGATTCGTCCGTCGGACTACCAGATGGTGAAGCGTGATTCATCACTCCAGAGAACACGTTTCCTCTGCTACAGAGTCCAATGGCGGTGAACTTTACACCCCTCCAGCTGGCGCTTGGCATTGCGCATGGTGATCTTAGGCTTGGGTGCGGCTGCTCAGCCATAGAAACCCATTTCATGGAACTCCCGACGAACACTTCTTGTACTGTAGTAGCTTCCAGAGGCTGTTTGGAACTCATTAGTGAGTGTTGCAACCAAGGACAGATGATTTTTATGCGCTTTAGTACTGGTGGTCCCGTTTTGTGAGCTTGTATGGCCTACCACTTCACGGCTGAGCCCTTGTTGCTCCTAGATGTTTTCACTTCACAATAACAGCACTTGTAGTTGACCGGAGCAGCTCTAGCAGGGCAGAAATTTGACAAACTGAGTTGTTGGAATGGTGGCATCCTGTGACGGTGCCACGTTGAATGTTACTGAAGTTCTTCAGAAAGGCCATTCTACTACTAATGTTTGTCTATGGAGATTGCATGGCTGTGTGCTCGATTTTATACACCTGTAAGCAACAGGTGTGGCTGAAATAGCCGAATCCACTAATTTGAAGGGGTGTCCACATACTTTTGTATATACATACAGTACCAGTCAAAAGTTTGGACACACCTACTCATTCCAGGATTTGTCTGAATTTTTACTATTTTCTACATTGTAGAATAATAGTGAAGACATCAAAACTTGTAGTAACCAAAAAAGTGTTACAAACAAATCAAAATATATTTGGAATTTTTCAAAGTAGCCACCCTTTGCCTTGATGACAGCTTTGCACGCTCTTGGCATTCTCTCAACCAGCTTCATGAGGTAGTCATCTGGAATCCATTTCAATTAACAGGTGTGCCTTGTTAAAAGTTAATTTGTGGAATTTCTTTCCTGCTTAATGCATTTGAGCCAATCAGTTGTGTTGTGACAAGGTAGGGTTGGTATACAGAAGATAGCCCTATTTGGTAAATGACCAAGTCCATATTATGGCAAGAACAGCTCAAATAAGCAAAGAGAAACAACAGTCCATCATTACTTTAAGACATGAAGGTCAGTCAAGAACTTGTGCAGTCGCAAAACCATAGCAAGACCAATCAAGCGCTATGATGAAACTGGCTCTCATGAGGACCGCCACAGGAAAGGAAGACCCATAGTTACCTCTGCTGCAGAGGATAAGTTCATTAGAGTTAACTGCACCTCCGATAGAAGCCCAAATAAATGCTTCACAGTGTTCAAGTAACAGACACATCTCAACGTGATCAGAGGAGACTGTGTGAATCAGGTCTTCATGGTCGAATTGCTGCAAAGAAACCACTACTAAAGGACACCATTAAGAAGAGACCTTTGGGCCAAGAAACACGAGCAATGGACATTAGACCCGTGGAAATCTGTTCTTTGGTCTGATGAGTCCAAATTTGAGATTTTTGGTTCCAACTGCCGTGTCTTTGTGAGACACAGAGTAGGTGAATGGAGGATCTCTGCATGTGTGGTTCCCACCGTGCAGCATGGAGAAGGAGGTGTGATGGTGTGGGTGCTTGGCTGGTGACACTGTCAGTGATTTATTTAGAATTCAAGAAACACTTAACCAGGATGGCTACCACAGCATTCTGCAGCGATAAGCTAATCCCATCTTGGTTTGAGCTTAGTAGGACAATCATATGTTTTTCAACCGGACAATGACCCAAAGCACACCTCCAGGCTGTGTAAGCGTTATTTGACAAAGAAGGAGAGTGATGAGATGACCTGGCCTCCGCAATCACCCGACCTCAACCAAATTGAGTAAAAGAAAAGCAGCCAACAAGTGCTAAGCATATGTGGGAACTCCTTCAAGACTGTTGGAAAAGCATTCCAGGTGAAGCTGGTTGAGAGAATGCCAATAGTGTGCAAAGCTGTCATCTAAGGCAAAAAAAAATAGTTTGATTTGTTTAACACTTTTTTTGGTTACTACATGATTTGATATGTGTTATTTCATAGTTTTGATGTCTTCACTATTATTCTACAATGTAGAAAATAGTAAAAATAAAGAAAAATACTTGAATGAGTAGATGTGTACAATCTTTTGACTGGTACTGTATATTAATGTATATAGGGGCAAGAAACTGCTTATTTTCTTAAAAAGTTCGTAATGTCACGATTTCGAAGCTACAGTGCATTCAGAAAGTATTCAGACCCCTTGACTTCTTCCAAATTTTGTTACGTTACAGCCTTATTCTAGAATGGATGAAATATTTTGTTCCCTCATCAATCTACACACATAATGACGAAGCGAAAACAGGTTTTTGACATTTTTGCAAATGTATTAAAACTAAAAAACAAATCCCTTATTTACGTAAGTATTCAGACCCTTTGCAATGAGACTCAAAATTGAGCTCAGGTGAATCCTGCTTCCATTGATTATCCTTGAGATGTTTCTACAACTTGATTGGAGTCCACATGTGGTAAATTCAATTGATTGGACATGATTTGGAAAGGCACACACCTGTCTATATAAGGTCTCACAGTTGACAATGCATGTCAGAGCAAAAACCAAGCCTTGAGGTCGAAGGAATTGCCCCATAGAGCTCCGAGACAGGATTGTGTCGAGGCACAGATCTGCAGAAGGGTACCAAAAAATGTCTGCAGCATTGAAGGTCACCAAGAACACAGTGGCTTCCATGATTCTTAAATGGAAGAAATTTGGAACCACTAAGACTCTTCCTAGAGCTGGCCCCCGGCCAAACTGAGAAATCGGGGGAGAAGGTCCTTGGTCAAGGAGGTGACCAAGAACCCGATGGTCACTATGACAGAGCTCCAGAGTTCCTCTGTGGAGATGGGAGAACCTTCCAGAAGAACATCCATCTCTGCAGCACTCCGCCAATCAGGCCTTTATGGTAGAGTGGCCAGACGGAAGCCACTTCTCAGTAAAAGGCACTTGACAGCCTGCTTGGAGTTTGCCAAAAGGCACCTGAAAGACTCACCATCCCTAAGGTGAAGCATGGTGGTGGCAGCATCATGCTCTGGGGATGTTTTCAGTGGCAGGGACTGGGAGAGAGAGATCCTTGATGAAAACCTCAGGACCTCAGACTGTGGCGAAGGTTCACCAATGACCATAAGTACACAGCCAAGACAACGCAGGAGTGGCTTCTCTGAATGTCCTTGAGTGGTCCAGCCAGAACCCGAACTTGAACCCGATCAAACATCTCTGGAGAGACCTGAAAATAGCTGTGCAGCACTGCTCCCAATCCAACCTGACAGAGCTTGAGAGGATCTGCAGAGAAGAATGGGAGAAACTCCCCAAATACAGGTGTGCCAAGCTTGTAGCGTCATACCCAAGACTCAATACTGTAATCGCTGCCAAAGGTGCTTCAACAAAGTACTGAGTAAAGGGTCTGAATACTTTTTATTTTTAATACATTTGCACACAAAAATAGAAACCTGTTTTTGCTTTGAGGTATTGTGTGTAAGTTGATGAGAAAGAAACAACAATTTAATTCATTTTAGAATAAGACTAACGTAATTAATGTGGAAAAAGTCAAGGGGTCTGAATACTTTCCAAATGCACTGTATAATACATCTGATATACACACATTTTTGCAAAAAGTCTGCCTTTTCTAGTCTGCTTAGTGAACAACAGGGGAGGGTGACCTGGAAAGTTGGAAACCTCAAATTTCACAATTCAACATATCCGCCAGTCCAGAAAATCCAATACGCGTAGCAGATGCCCCTAGAGTGCTACCACAACACAGAGGATGGACCACAAGAGAGGAACTATGACACAGGACACCCCTATGTCCCCTATTGCTCAAATGACAAGATCATATTCTGTTTCAAATGGCTGAATGATTGATTCAACCACCCTTTCCACTACTCCCCTCTCTCCCACTGTTTGTCTGCTCCCTTTGATGAATTAATAGAATAGATACTATATTGTCCCTTTTTGTTTTCAGCCTAATCTTAACCCTCCCCAAAATGCACACATTCACGTGTATCACACACACACACAAGGCAAAGGGTCAGCGATGGAGCAGCATCTATGGATGTAGAGAAGTTTATAATAATTATGTTGAATGATTGCATTTATATAACACCTTTCCAGATGCTCAAATCCCTGTAAGGGGGAACACACCTCTAGAGCTATGCTGCAGTGTAGGGCTATGCTACCTTACTAACAATGCCTGAAATGCTTAATGGAGACATTTCAGGACAGGTGCAGGATCAACTCCTGTCTAAAATGGCCACTTTTTCTTTCTTTCTCTCCCAGGAGCGGTTTGAGGCCTTATTCAGGATCTATGACGAGCAGACGTCCTTCCAGATGTTCAAGAGCTTCAGGCGAGTCCGCATCAGCTTCAGCACTCCGGAGGCGGCCGCCCTCGCTCGTGTCGAGCTCCACGAGACCGAATTCAACGGGAAGCAGCTTGAGCTTTACTTTGCCCAGGTGAGTGAACTCTTCCTGGTTACATTTTTTTTTTTGCAATGGAAAACTAAAATGAGTGTTTTTAAAGTCTAGATTGGATAGTCCCTCCATTTTTCAGTGTTTCTTTTTCAATTTGGTACCTAATAAACACTACCCCAGGTATTACAGAAGCCCCGTTTATACCTGGTTCTAACATGCATCCTTTGTCCTGATCTTTTCCACATCCTGATTGTGCCCACATTTTCAGACGGGTGTAGACGATTAAAAGACGCATTGTGAACTGTTTGTGATCAGATCTTCCTGACCACTTCCGGTGGTAGTCAGGCACACATTGTGTCTGGATATCTTACATGTGTAGATGGATCTGGACAGTAACACCATTTAAATCATCATTATCCCACCTTTATAAAATCATTGACAGGTGGCACCATTGACTTATGCATCAATATGCATCTTAAAATAAAGAAATAAATATTATTTTTGAAATAATTGCTGTAAAATAATTTGCATACAGGGAGGGACCAGGAAATCTGGTCACAGTCCAGACACAGTGGACGGATATGAAACATATTTCAGAAAATGTGGGCACAATATCAGAATGAGGATAAGATCAGGACAAAAGGACACTTGTTAGCGGCAGGTATAAATTAGGCTAGACCATAGACATTAAAACCAGTAGATAGTGATGTCATCCACGTATTCCTATGGGAAACTCCAGATGGCATGTGAAGCCGGAAATATTTGAATTTGAAGCACGCCATATTGTTGAATGGAATGGCACCCCAAAATCGCTAAGCATCATGGTGAAAGTGGCCGTAAGAGAGTCAACCTATGTGGCCTAAGAGTCAACCTATGGCATGGGGGGTGAGCTTCCTCGTAGCCTGCTGGCCCTTGATTGGTCTATGTCAGCACGTGGTACTGTGGGACAACAAAATAGTGGTCAGAAAGGATCACTATTTAACCCATATGAGTCTAAGCCCTATCTAAGCCGAGGTAGGGGAGGGAGGGAGGGGGGGTTCTACTATGCTATAAGGAATTGTTTTAAGAAGGTCATACCAAGGATCATTTTGCTATTTGATTTTGAATTTTAAAACTCCTTTAAGTATAAAAAAAATTATACTTTTTTATATTATTGGCTGACTGCTATTATCCAATACAAACACATTGACTAACATATTCACTACATGGAACAACAGAATCTAAAGGAAGTTTGTTCTGAAGTGTCTGTCCTCGATCTGAGAGATATAAGAAAGATCAGGGAAAAAAATGTTTTTTACATGTACGGTTGAAGTCAGAAGTTTACATACACTTAGGTTGGAGTATTTAAACTCATTTTTCAACCACTCCACAAATTTCAGTAAAACGAGTCCTATATCGACATAACCTGAAAGGCCGCTCAGCAAGGAGGAAGCCACTGCTCCAAAACCGCCATAAAAAAGCCAGACTACGGTTTGCAACTGCACATGTGGACAAATATCGTACTTTTTGGAGAAATGTCATCTGGTCTGATGAAACAAAAATAGAACTGTTTGGCCATAATGACCATCGTTATGTTTGGAGGAAAAGGGGGGAGGCTTGCAAGCCGAAGAACACCATCCCAACCGTGAAGCACGGGGGTGGCAGCATCATGTTGTGAGGGTGCTTTGCTGCAGGAGGACTGGTGCACTTCACAAAATAGATGGCATCATGAGGATGGAAAATGATGTGGATATATCAGGAAGTTAAAGCTTGGTCGCAAATGGGTCTACCAAATGGACAATGACCCCAAGCATACTTCCAAAGTTATGGCAAAATGGCTTAAGGACAACAAAGTCAAGGTATTGGAGTGGCCATCACAAAGCCCTGACCTCAATTAGACAATTTGTGGGCAGAACTGAAAAAGTGTGTGCGAGCAAGGATCCTACAAACCTGATTCAGTTACACCAGCTCTGTCAGGAGGAATGGGCCAAAATTCACCCAACTTATTGTGGGGAGCTTGTGGAAGGCTACCCGAAACATTTGACCCAAGTTAAACAATTTAAAGGCAATGCTACCAAATACTAATTGAGTGTATGTAAACTTCTGACCCACTGGGAATGTGATGAAAGAAATGAAAGCTGAAATAAATCATTCTCTCTACTATTATTCTGACATTTCACATTCTTAAAATAAAGTGGTGATCCTAACTGACCTAAGACAGGGAATTTTTACTAGGATTAAATGTCAGGAATTGTGAAAAACTGAGTTTAAATGTATTTGGCTAAGTTGTATGTAAACTTCTGACTTCAACTTTATTTATCCCTATATTTCTGGCACTAAACAGTCTCCATATATACAATATATATACAAAAGTATGTGGACACCCCTTCAAATTAGTGGATTCGGCTATTTCAGCCACAGCCGTTGCTGACAGTTGTATAAAATTGAGCACACAGCCATGCAATTTCCATAGACAAACGTGGTCAGTAGAATGGCCTCACTGAAGAGCTCAGTGACTCTGGAAGCAACGTAAGCACAAGAACTGTTTGTTGGTAACTTAATGAAATGGGTTTCCATGGCCGAGCGGCCGCACACAAGCCTAAGATCACCATGCGCAATGCCAAGCGTCGGCTGGAGTGGTGTAATGCTCGCCACCATTGGACTCTGGAGCAGTGGAAACGCGTTGTCTGGAGTGATGAATCATGCTTCACTATCTGGCAGTCCGACAGACGAATCTGGGTTTGGCAGATGCCAGGAAAACGCTACCTGCCTGAATGCATAGTGCCAACTGTAAAGTTTGGTGGAGGAGGAATAATGGTCTGCGGCTGTTTTTCATGGTTCGGGCTAGGCCCCTTAGTTTCAGTGAAAGGAAATCTTAACGCTACAGCATACAATGACATTGTAGATGATTCTGTGCTTTCAACTTTGTGGCAGCAGTTTGGGGAAGGCACTTTCCTGTTTCAGCATGACAATGTCCCCGTGCACAAAGCAAGGTCCATATAGAAATGGTTTGTTGAGATCGGTGTGGAAGAACTTGACTGGCCTGCACAGAGCCCTGACCTCAACCCTATCGAATACCTTTGGGATGAATTGAAACGCCGACTGCGAGCCAGGCCTAATCGCCTGACCTCACTAATGCTCTTGTGGCTGAATGGAAGCAAGTCCCCGCAGCAATGTTCCAACATCTAGTGGAAAGCCTTCCCAGATGAGTGGAAGCTGTTATAGCAGCAAAGGGGGGACCAACTCCATATTAATTCCCATGATTTTGGAATAAGATGTTCGACGAGCAGGTGTCCATGTACTTTTGTCATGTAGTGTACTTTCATTAATCTTTTCAACTGGTAGCGGGGGACCTTCAGACAACTGTTTTTAGGAAAACAACTGACAGGTACGTATTCGAGAGAGTCTCACCTTTCCACAGAGGGATCATGTTGGTGTGTAGCCCAAACTGTTCGATTGTAGGGGTCATAGAGCAAAACGGAGCACACTATCATGTTCGCGAGAGTCTTCCCTTTCGATAGAGTAGTCATAATAGTTTGTAGGCCAAACAGTTCCGGATGCTATAGACGATGTTGTGATAAGACCTATATTCGGGATATCTCATGGTCTGTCAAACACCGCACTAGCTCCGTCACCTTTCACCGCAGATGCGGAAGTGTGACTCATCCAATGCAAAAAAACTGATATCTCTTGCTTAAACTGACAGATTTTTATGGGGATTTTTGTGTTATACTAATTATACTGAACAAAAATATAAACGCAAAATGTAAAGTGTTGGTCCCATGTTTCATGAGCTGAAATAAAAGATCCCAGAAATGTTTCCATACGCACACAAAGCTTATTTCTCTCATATTTTGTGGACAAATTTGTTTACATTCCTGTTAGTGAGCATTTCTCCTTTGCCAAGATAATCCATCCACCAGGTGTGGCATATCAAGAAGCTGATTAAACAGCATGATCATTACACAGGTGCACCTTGTGCTGGTGACAATAAAAGACCACTCTAAAATGTGCAGTTTTGTCACACAACACTGCCACAGATGTCTCAAGATTTGAGGGAGCATGCAATTGGCATGCTGACTGCAAGAATGTCCACCAGAGCTGTTGTCAGAGAATTCAATGTTAATTTCTCTACAATAAGCCGCCTCCAATGTAGTTTTAGAGAAGTTGGCAGTACATCCAACCGGCCTCACAACCGCAGACCACGTGTAACCACGCCAGCCCAGGACCTCCACATCTGGCTTATTCGCCTGCTCAATAGTCTGAGACCAACCACCAGGACAGCTGATAAAATTGAGGAGCATTTGGTGACTTCACGCTCCAGACCGGACACCGGAGGCCTGCACTTACATTTTACACTTTAGTAATTAAGCAGACTCTCTCATCCAGAAAGACTTATAGGACTAATTAGGGTTGAGATTTTTCACCTAGTCGGCTCTGGGATTCTAACCAGCGACCTTTTGGTTACTGGCCCAATGCTCTTAACCGCTAGGCTACCTGCCACACGTCAGTACACTGTATCCTCAGGTACATACCTTACTTTACTGTACTCTCCAACACTGTGTGAGGAAGTGATTTCATCATCCCAAATGTTCACACACCGTCCATGGCCCCGACAACAAAAACCGTTCACTCTGCTATAGTGAATGCGCTTTCTGTAATTGTTGTAATCAACTGCTTATAGTGATCAAATCGTCCAGAACAAATGTGATCACTATATGTGGAGTGCAATGTACTACGAAGATAGAGCCGGCACATGCCATTGGCAGCTGCTCCCATTACGTACTTTCCCAAGTACTTTATTTTAACTGGTTCCACAAGAGAGATGTTTCATATGCAAGATACAAGACACATAGTCTTGCGGTGCAGGTTGAATCAAAGCACTTGGGAGCAGCATATTTCTGTGCAGCCTTTCTTTCTCTATTTCTATTCTTTCTCTATTTCTATACTGTACTCTCCCCATTGAGAATGTAGTGGCCTCTGAGCTAGACCCGGACCTCGTCCTCCACTCACAATGGGTCCAGGTCCCTCAGTCTGAGGTTTATCTGAAGCGTTGTCATTAGTTCAAATGTTTTTTTTCCCTTTTGTGTCATTGCAAGTGTGTGTGTCTTTGTACGTCTCTCTACAGGCATTGTGTATGTGTGCGTGAGTGTGTTCTGTGTTTTGTGCCTGAGTGTGTGTTTTGTGCTTGCGTGTGTGCGGTCGGGCGTGCGTCCTTGTGTGTATTGTGTGTGTGTGTGAGTGGGTTCTGCTAATGACTGCTCCTTGGTTGTGCTCAGCATGTGTTTGTTCTGAGTGTGTTTTCTACGTGGGTGGGCCGCTAAGGGGACTAACCAAGGTGTTAGGGATGGGCATTTGACATTTTTACTCACTTTTTTTTTGTGCAACAATGCCTCACATATCATAAACATTGCAGATAACAAATCCTAATTGCTAAATTGCCACATATATATTCAGCCAATAAAAAAAGCAAGTGCCATTTAAGATGAATTTATTAAAACCGTAATATCAACTGGTTATATTGTATAACACAATCTTCAAAAAGGCAGTAACTTCAGCAGTGGCGCTTGATTGTAGAAGCCTATGGCTGTGCAATGGCATAACCTTGTTTTGTTAATTGAGCAGACAAGAAGCTCTTATTTTCCAAGGCCTTATCACAGTCAAGACAAACCTATTTTATAGTTAAAAAAAAAAAACATGATGTAATATAACAGAATAAAATAGAACATACTTTTTTTCCCCAAGTTGCCAGTGCGAAGTGATATGCATCTCGCGCGTCTGTAACAGTCATTCTCACAGGGTGATCATTTGAAACAGGGCTCAGTTTGGTGAGTTGAAAGACAATTCTTTCAGGGTTACAAACCAAAATGTGTCTACAGACGTTCGATTTAGTTTATTCTGCCTGTTCTTTGGAATTTTCAAAAAGGATGAACAATTCCACATTGAACACTGCGTGATGATGAATTACCTATGTAGGCCTACGCTTAATGATTCTGATAAAAATACACTATGTCTTTATCAAACTAAAGTTTTTGCTTATTTTCAGTGTGGAACCTGTCTATGGGTTATAGCCTAGGCTAACCAATTGGAAATTGCACTAGCAGTTGGCAAAGTAGCCTAAGCGGAAAATAGACGGGAAGCAATTATTCCAAAACTGCAGCTCATTGTTAGAACACATATTTTCCTACTTCAATCAACCAGTCCATTTTGAATTTGTGATGAAACTGTCGTCATTTGGCAAGGAATGTAGCTTGTGAAGTATCCCATCAGTTAGATGCATTTATTTCTGTATGCCTAACAGGAGCTTGTGTGCGCACTCAGCGCACGTGTGTAGAGGGAGCGGTCGGAACGCAATTGAGTGAATGAGACATGGAGGGGAAAGGAAATGTAGGGAGAAAAACTGTCTGATGCTTGGCTTGGTTTCTTTTTTGTTGTGCCCAGCAAATGCACATGTACAAATGGAACACTAGTGTCAAAGCAAATTAACATCGTCTTCAAGCACATTCCACCAAATAATTATACAGTATTTGAAAAAAAAAAGTGATCTCTGGTTAAAAATCGAGCTTTGACGTCCGTTCGAGTACTTGATTACTCATGTCCATCACTACATTGAGTGCGTGTATTATATAGATATGATCCAGTACATAGTGTTCCAACAGGAAGAGAACAGTGTGCTTCCTATACAACAGCAGCCGGGTGTATTCATTAATGCACAACGTAGCATTACTGTTTTCTACTTTAATGTTTCCAGCATTGCAATGTTTTCAACATTTTCCATCGTGTGTCCAAATGAACATAATCTGTTCTGACATTCCCCCCCTGTCTCCTCTCCTCCTCTCTCCCCCTCTATAGGTTCAGAACTCTGGGGAGGACATAGACAAGTCGTACCTGGCCCCTCCCGCACCCGTCAAACAGTTCCTCATCTCGCCCCCCGCCTCGCCGGCCGTGGGCTGGAGCCAGAGCGAAGACGCAACGCCCGTCATCAACTACGACCTGCTGTGTGCTGTGGCCAAGCTAGGCCCAGGTCAGTACACACACACTTTACACACACTCTTGCGCACACACACACACGAACACACACGTATAAATACATACATAGACACATACACACACGCACACAAATGCACGCACACATACTTACGTCCGTACACACAAATACACACCATTTTGCAAGCACACACACACACTCTACCCTTTTATAAACATTTATTAAAATTGTTAACTGAACTGAGCTCATCAGCTTTATCTGCTGTGGTATCGTGAGAATAATAGGATAACAGTAAGGTCACAAAAAGGGCACCAATTAGCATTCAAGCATACAATTGCTTTGTGCAGCATGCTGGATGGTTGTCTAAGTATGAATGTCCATCAGAAAAATAGATTAATCCTCAGACTATATATCGTGTTCTCTAATGCCTCTCTCTTATGGCATCCATACTTCTCTGTCTGTCTGTCTGAGTAAAGGACTGGCGTTTACAGACAGACGGTGACCTTTGAGAGATGCCAGCCATATCAAACAGGGAGTAATGACACCTGTGTTGGCGTAATGACACCTGTGTTCTTTCTACTGGGGTCAGGAGGGTCACATTTACTAGGTAACCAAGCTCCCAGGATTCTTCACTGTGTGCGTCCCAATAATATGTCCTTTCTCCTGCTCATACACAACTCCCCACAAATGTTAAAACATTGGGCTAGAGGGAGTTTCCACTGTTATTCTTACACCAGTTATTTCCTTCTAAGTCCATGAAGGGAAGGGAACCAACAATTGCACACTTCAGGAGGAAGGACAGATTCATTGTTTATGATGCTAAAGACCCTTGTCATCTGTAAAAAGGAGACCCTTCTAAGATATACAAACTTAACGGAAGACGCTGTATGTTGGTAGTCAGTTACACCATAATATGTTTTTAATAGGCCCACGTGACATGATCCAAGAAAAAATCCTGGCCAGTTGTCAGGAAAAGGTCTGGTCCCTAGTTATATTATAGGTGTGTGTTCTTCACTCTACAGGGTGTGTCAATAAGTTTGTGTGTGAAGTGTCTTTTCATCCAGACATCAGGACATGCAGTACCATTTTGAGTGCTTCTCTTATAGTCTACCAGGGAACATTAAGGGCTGTTAAATGAGATCTAGCCTATGCCATTTAGCCTTGCCTCTGACATGGCTTAATTTCAAATGCACCACCACAACCCTCTCTAATGCATTACAAGAACAATCATGATTCCTACATTACATGATTTACCATGTTGAAGCCCAGACCACTGCTGCACTCACTGTTACTATGGTAACAGGAGGAGGCATCAGGAAATAGAGCTAACGCTTGTTTGGGCTTCTTTAGCCTGCCTCGGATTCAGATTAGTGCTTTGCTGCAGTGTGGCGCCCTAGCACTCTCTGCTGGCCGCCTATGGTAGTGACCTTCCCTAGACAAAATGGGGCCTTGTTTTTCCTGTCAGACAGTGGTGTGGGAAACCTCTTATCACGTTTCCCTCTGCCCTCTGGTCTTCATGGAAACCGTGATACAATCTGCATGCGTATTTGTGGCCAGTTGTGATGTGAGCATTGGTGTTGCCTAGTCGGTATTAAATTGAACATTGAGGCCCTGCCCACCTATGGGGAAAACAACAACCTTGGTTACCCAATTGGCTCACAGCAAAAACAACCTTTTTCAAAAGCAATTCTCTTGTTTTATGCTTGTTTTAGTCAGTGACAAAACTACATTTAAGAAATGTACAAAATGTCAAGATTACTTTTCAACATTGCATGCTCCCAAGCATTTTCACTACTTAGAAAAATGTAATATTGTAGGGCTTTCTTCATGCCCCTTTTCATGGCGGTGCTAACATTAAGCCACGTGAGGGCTTCCATCATGCCTCTTTTCATGACGGTGCTAACATTAAGCCACGTGAGTGCTAGCTATCTACCAAGCAGAGCTTTAAGCTGTTGAAGAGGATGGGCACGCCCCCTGGTCATGGCATTCTGCTAGGGAATGGAGTCCCTACATAAGACATTGCAGTAACTCCTTGTGTCTTCCAATGGTGGCTCCTTACAGGGAGACAGCATTGTGGAGTTGGTCTGAGACTGCTGGGTCAGTCATGGCCAGTTCGTACTATCAGAACTGAGGATAAGACCCAGATGCAGACAGCTAGAGTCACAGATATTTACTGACCCAAACAGGGGGCAGGCAAAAGACAGGTCAAAGGCAGGCAGAGGTCCGTAATCCAGGTCAGAGTCAATAGGGTACAGAACAGCATGCAGGGTCAGGACAGGCAGAATGTTCAGAACCGACGAACTGGCAACAGACAAACAGAGAACACAGGTATAAATGCACTGGGGATAATGAGAAAGATGGGCGACACCTGGAGGGGGGTGGAGACAAGCACAAAGACAGGTGAAACAGATCAAGATGTGAAAGTACCCTACAATTACATCTGCAACCATGTGCATGTGAGTAATAAACTCAGCTAAAAATGAATATATTCTAATCTAGCCAAGACCAACAACACAAACATAAAGACTATAAAGCTACAAGTAGTAAGTGTAGTTACAAACAGACTATACTAAACAAGCTATGATTAAATGTTTTCCACACACATAGCTATGTGTAGCTTACTTGGACACTGTGTCCCCACTTTCCCACTCTTCCACACCGAATAGCCTGAAGCCAGAAGGCTATTCTCGCAGGCTCTATTTCCTTACGTGGACGCATTGCGAACCAATGGTCAGGATTTTTTTACCTGTTTACATTCACATTTAACAACCCAGCAGCTTTTCGGGAAGTTTTGTCATTTCTGTATAGCAAAAGATCGACGACAAAGTTGGCTCTTTTACAATGGGGGTCAATGGGAAAGAATGTTTGTTTTCCAAATTTGTGGGCGTGGTTGAGGAGAATTCCTTCTTATGACACAAATACCGAAGTATATAAAATCTTGATATCTGTGTTATTCCACCTCTATTTGATATATTATACTGGCCGTATATTTTAAGAATCATATAACGTTAGTAACATTTGTTCCATGCTATATAACATTTATAACGTGTTATATATTCTCTAGTAGCCAATTCTCGAGTTGTTTGGCACATGATAGCAACAGGCAGTTTGATCCTATCCTATACTGCAGTACATTTCATTAGGCTGCAGCCAGCCAGTGTTGCAACAGCTGATAACATTGGCCATTGGGTACCACCGGTCATTGCAGGGGAGTTCCGTCTGTCAGGAAGGGTTCTACATGGACCCCTGAATAGTTCTGCCTGGAACCAAAAGGGGTTCTTCAAAGAGTTCTCTTATGGGGACAGCTGAAGAACCCTTTTAGATTCTATATAGAACCCTTTTTTCTAAGAGTGTATGGTAGGCTTGCATCTGTTCCTGGAGTCGGTTGACTCGCTTCAATCTGCTTCAGTGGGAGATCCGACATTCAGGGGCTCATCTAATCAATATATTTAAACTGGAATGCTGATGTAGGCCTGTTGATGCATGTGTAGCACTGTAAATGCAAATATAGTGTATTAGTCTTTCTTTTTTTCTCTCTCCCTCACGCTCTCTCTCCCTTTCTCTCCCTCCCTGTCTCTCTCCTCCCCCCCTCCATCCTTCCCTCCCCACTCCCTCTCTAGGGGAGAATTATGAGCTGCACGCGGGCACGGAGTCGACCCCCAGCGTTGTAGTGCATGTGTGCGACAGCGACGCCGAAGACGACAACAACGCCGAAGCGCGTCCCAAGCAGAAACAGCAGATTGTCCAAACCCGGCGCCCCGACGGACCACCGCAAGTCCTCAACTAGGACCCTCTACTTCGGACCCCACTCCTACGACCCCAAAACACGCACCTAGACCTGTCTTCTCTGTCTCTGCACTCGCAGAGCACAATGAGACAACGCCCCTCATTTCAATTCAACCAAAAACAAACAAACAACAAACATTTGGTGGTGTTTGTGGACGGAGCGTGGCTATTGGATGGAATGAGGCGGCCTGGCCTGTATGGATGATGGAGGATGGATGAGATTCACACACACACTCATCACACTCAAAGGAAAGGGAGGGAGGGATAATGGAACCCTTGACCTTTACTCAGCCAGGGGCGGTAATTTAACACCTTGTCCCCCTAAAGCAGGCACACTGTCATAGAATCATACACTCAGCTCTCATATGTGCTAGTACTGTAGTAGTTCCGCTTGTCTGACCTCTCCTTCTTCTTTCCTTCTTACGTCATTGGTTAGTTGTGTGCAATGGACTTCGGGGACATGCAATACCTCCGAAGAGAGATTTTGGTTGTTGCATCGGTTCTTCTTCTGCTCTTTTATCATATCAGCTGATTGGTTGTTTCTGCTATCACAGAATCAGGAATGATTGTCTGGTATTCCTCTTGTCTGCATGTATATATGAGTTCTTATGAGAAAAATACTTACTACAGAGACTCAAATACTAAACTACTGTATGAAGCAAAGGAACCTATCGAGGTCACACTACATAACAAAAAGTCGCCATGTGGTAACAACAAAGTTGTGGTGGTGTTTGCATTTTCTTTTTTTGTTCTGCTTCTGTCCTTTTTTTATCAGAGATGTGTATGTTGGTTTTTGCTGAACTAGATGTGTATTCTTCCTCTTAACATGTATTTGATACCACAAACAATCGTTTTTTTGCATGCTTACTTACTATAGTCGGCAGCTGAGGCGTTTTATACTGGTCCAGACGACAGGGAAACGGAATGACGCTTTTGACGACACGCATATCTATAATTTTATAGTGTCAAGTCAGAGGGGAGAGGCTGGCTGAGCAAGATATAAGACTGAGAGTGAAAGAAACCTTTACAGTGTGAGTAAAGGCCTAAGAGTAGGTCTCTCTCTTAAAGCCTAATAGTTGGGCTTTAGGATAGGAGTAAAAGCTAGCATTAATCTTCAAGAGTGTTGATGTTTTTTCAGGGGGCATTTTTATGATTCCCATCTTTCCAGTAATGGTTTTTGGTTCTTGTTATGATATCAACCCAGTTTATATATATATATATATATATGTCTGTTTTTCTTCTTCTGAGACCTATATTGCTTGTTTTGCACAGAAAATCTCGAGATCTCTGGAGCTACACTGAAGGAATGTCCTGAATTTCCTCTGTCAGCTCTTAAGAGTTTAAGGCCGCTTCTTAGTTCTCGCTGTAAATAGCTGAATAGTCAGTAGGTTGAAATAGTCCATTAGGTTTTAATGATTGACATTAAGCGTTGCTGAGAAAGTGAAAATTGTTAATTAGCCTCCTTGCCTCTGGAGATATCAACCAAATCCTTCGTCTCACCTTGCAGTCACAACACAAATCGTTGGAAACTCAAGAAACTTAAGAGAAAGTATTGATTTGAATCACTCCAATTTGGAATACTGCTGCATTCACAGTTGTTACTTTGCTCAACAACAAAAAAGTTATTACCAACTCCTAAATAAATAAAGTGTGCTTTTAGCCGTTTAGCCAATTATTTTAGGAGTAACTATTTCCAGAATGTTCGATTTTTCTCCCCACTATGCACCTTGAATAAAAAAATATGTGATGCCAAGTGTCTGTCATTACAATGATTTCATGCCATAAAAAGTCCTTATGTTTTAGTTTTGTCACAGAAACATATTCCATATAGTGAGACTGTTGAATACAGACTATTCCATGTTGAGTCCTTGATTTTATTCCCATCCTGAAAAGGTGTTTTGAATCTAGTTGTTTTTTTACTAAATTAAAGTCCAATCATTGAGGTGGAGTGTTCAAGTGTTCAATACAGTACATTTGGCCTCAGTGGTGAACGTAAACCTTATCCGTGTTAGAATGCATTAAAAATGACTTTTTGCTCATATTTTGTAAAGAAATGATGGTCTCTTTGCATGCTAGCACTTTTTCTGCGTTTTCTTTTTATCCTTGTAAGATGCAGTCTTGCTAGAGAGAACGCTCCTCATCGACATCATTTTTTTCTGTTCTTTAAAAAAAAAATCTTCTGTTTTTCAAGATGAACACCTGGGAAGCCTTCTCACCAACAGAGCAGTGTGAGTCCAACACTCAAATGATCTGAATTCCACCTCTCGCTAATGGGGTTTTGAAGGCTCGGAGTCCTTTGGATATAAGCGTACTACTGAATAGGTGTGGAAGGAAGAACAGGGAAACTTGTCTTTTGACAGGATAGATGGTTGCGACCACAGAACAAATGTGTGTTTTTGTTTCAGTGCTTGTCTCTGGAACATACTTCCATGTGCAAGCGTTGTCCTTTCAGAGGCGACTTCTAAAAACGAAGCCGGCAGCAAGTGTTGAAACGCAGCATAATGGCATAAGCAGTTTTTAGTTATGCTGACTGGTGAAAATATTGATGATTGATGACAATGATGATGATTATGTTGATGATGCTTATCTGATGTTTTTTACTGTCTTTGAAACTGAGTGCATTTTTGGTCACAGTTGAAAAGAGAAAACGTATATTTATGTATATATGCCAAGTGTTTTTTTTGCCGAGACCAGTTCCAGTGTGCATAAAAAAATTGTGGCTTCTACTTTTATGTTGTTGTAAAGATTAAAAAAAACTAAGTCCTGAAATGCTCGATCAAATCAATTCTCATTGCGTCGTGTTGAAAATTGACTCTGTTTGAATGTTTTTTTTGGAAAGTCTACAATACAAAAAGGTCAATACCGTCCGTTATTGTTGTATACTGTTCTGTTGAAATCTGAATATTGTGTATTGTACTGTAGTTATCCAAAAAACAAAGTAGCAATCAAGCAATAATTTACAGTTATATACTGGTATCTGTATTTCATGTTATGTACTAATTTCCAGAGTGGTTTTCTCTGACTGTTACAACAGTACTTGCTTATTTGTGTAGTATGATTGTCATTTGTTTCACATAGAGAAATATATAAAGAACTATTCTTAAAGAAGTTTGGAGTTTGTGTGTTTTTTAAGTTTCGGTATGATGTATTTTGCTTTAAATGTATCTTCAAATATTTGACATATAGTATACTTGTACTATATACTACCAGTGGTGGGAAAGGTACCCCATTGTCATACTTGAGTAAAAGTAAAGATATCTTAAAAGAAAATGTTTCAAGTAAAAGTGAAAGTCACCCAGTAAAATGCTAGTTCAGAAAAAGTCTAAAAGTATTTGTTTTAAAATATACTTAAGTTTTAAAAGTAAATGTAATTGCTAGAATATACTTAAGTATCAAAAGTAAAAGCATAAATCATTTCAAATTCCTTATATTAAGCAATCCAGACAGCATAATTTTCTTACTTTTTTTTATTTACCGATAGCCAGGGGCACACTCCAACACTCAGACATAATTTACAAACAAAGCATTTGTGTTTAGTGAGTCCGCCAGATCAGAGGCAGTAGAGATTACCAAGGATGTTCTCTTGATAACTGTGAATTGGACCATTTTCCTGTCCTACTAAGCATTCAAAGTGTAACAAGTATTTTAGGGTGTCAGGGAAAATGTATGGAGTAAAAAGTACATTAGGACTGTAGTGAAGTAAAAGTAAAAGTTGTCAAAAATATAAATGGTAAAGTACAGATACCCCAGGAAACGACTTAAGTTAAGTAGTACTTTAAAGTATTTTTACTTAAGTACTTTACACCGCTGTACAGTATACTACTAAACTATAGTACTACTGCAAATATACTGCTACAAGTATAGTGTGAAAGATGGATCTCATTTCATGTTTTGAACCAGTAGCTGTTGCACAGACAGTCAACAGTGCTAACTGTTCTCTTGTTTGAAGGTCAATATTGTCATGGTCAACCTTTTCAAACGCTTTCGTACTTAATAGTTAGTTAGCCCGTTACCTGAATGTCTTTTCTAAAGTGACTGAATTCTCAATGGATTGATTACTCTAAGCTGAACATCAAAAAGTCTTTAACACTGCAGTGCAGTGTCTGGTAGAACTATCCGGATGACTCACGTCTTTTTAAACCTTGTTGTATCAACACTGTCATGCATGAAACAAGAACCTTTTTAGATTCAATTCATCGTCAGATACATTTCCCAACACATTTTTCACAGAAGGAGTTTTCACAGATGCTCATTCACAGTTAGAAATATGTATGTAAACAAATCTGTCCTAATTGTTACATGTAATAGGTAGGATTGGTCTGACTACTGTTCTTAATAGTGAACACTGCTTTAACCCATATTTCACATAAATCTATCAACCTATGTTTAATCAAAAGCATAAAAGGCTGCTAAAAGCTTTACGGTTGCATTTTACATCACAGCTCAAGATAAAGTGGCATTAACGTGGTAATAGTATGGTAACACGTTATAGTGGCTCATCATACATTATATTGCCCAGATACCCCTTAATTTCAGTGTAATTATATTCTTGTTTTAGGGTAATACTCCATACAGTGCCTTCATAAACTATTCACACCCCTTTACTTTTTCCAAATGTTATTGTTACAGCCTGAATTTACTACATTTACTACATTTAGATTTTGTGTCACTGATCTACACACAATACCCCATAATGTAAAAGTGGATTTTTTTGTTGTTGAATTTTTTTAAGCTAATTATTTAAAAATGAAAAGGTCAAATCAGAAATAGAGTCAATAAGTATTCAACCCCTTTGTTATGGCAAGCCTAAATACATTTTACAAACATTTGCTTAAAGGAAAGATAAACCCATTTTGAATATTATATTGTTTTTGTGCATCTCTGAGCTATATTCTATTGATTCCTTGGGTCATTTCATGTTTTTATATATATCGGACCTATTGCCATTCAAGCAGGCAGAAATATAGCCGGTATGCTTGAACAGGGTTGGATACACACATGAAAACATGAAATGAGCCGGGGAATCGATAGAACATTGCTCAGAGATGCACAAAAACAATATAACATTCAAAATGGGTGAATCTTTCCTTTAACAAACCACAAATTCCAAACCAGAAGCCATGGAATACGGGCAACACTGCACCGAGCGAAATGCTAGAGCTGCTGCTTTCAAGGAGCTGGACACTAATCCGGACACTTATAAGAAATCCTGCTTTGCCCTCAGATGAACCATCAAACAGGCAAAGCGTAAATGCAGGACTAAGATTGAATCCTACT
The DNA here is from genome assembly GCF_965601325.2 of Salmo salar. NCBI lineage: Eukaryota > Metazoa > Chordata > Actinopteri > Salmoniformes > Salmonidae > Salmo > Salmo salar. The sequence continues at coordinate 7,937,551 of NC_138299.1, read as the reverse complement.
ACACCGGCTGTGATGCTTGTCAGATGTGGAAGGGCTTACAAACTATTACAGACTACAAAGGGGAACACAGCCGCGAGCTGCCCAGTGAAACAAGCCTACCAGACGAGCTAAATGCCTCCCAGACGAGCTAAATGCCTTCAGTGCAACACTGAAGCATGCATGAGAGCACCAGCTGTTTCGGACGACTGTGTGATCATGCTCTCCGTAGCCAATGCGAGCAAGACCTTTAAAAAGGTCAACATTCACAAGGCCATGGGGCCAGACAGATTACAAGGGCATGTACTCACAATGCAGAGAGAACAAAAATAGTAAAACAATAGAAAAGTAAAACACTAATATTTAAAAGAATTAATAGATACACAATGCGTAATCACAACTTGGCTATATACAAGGAGTATCAGCACCCAGTCAGTGTGCAGAGGTACGAGGTAATTTAGGTAAATACACTACATGATCAAAAGTATGTGGACACCTGCTCATCAAAAATCTAATTCCAAAATCATGGGCATTAATATGGAGTTGATCCCCCCGTTGCTGCTATAACACTCTTCTGGGATAGCTTTCCAGTAGATGTTGGAACATTGCTGCGTGACTTGCTTCCATTCAGCCACAAGAGCATTAGTGAGGTCGGGCACTGATGTTGGGCGATTAGGCCTGGCTTGCAGTCGGCGTTCCAATTCATCCCTAAGGTGTACGATGGGGTTGAGGTCAGGACTCTGTGCAGGCCAGTCAAGTTCTTCCACACTGATCTCGACAAAACATATCTGTATGGACCTCGGTTTGTGCACGGGGGTGTTGTCATGCTCAAACAAGAAAGGGCCTTCCCCAAACTGTTGCCACAAAGTTGGAAGCACAGAATCGTCTAGAATGTCATTGTATGCTGTAGCGTTAACATTTCCCTTCACTGGAAGTAAGGGGCCTAGCCCGAACTATGAAAAACAGCCCCAAATTTTACAGTTGGCACTATGCATTATCCTGGCATCCGCCAAACCCAGATTCGTCCATCGGACTGCCAGATGATCAAACGTGATTCATCATTCCAGAGAACGCGTTTTCACTGCTCCAGAGACCAATGGTGGCGAACTTTACATCTCTCCAGCGGAACGCTTGGCATTGCGCATGGTGATCTTAGGCTAGTGTGCGGCTGCTCTGCCATGATAACCCATTTCATGAAGCTCCCGACGAACAGTTGTTGTGCTGATGTTGCTTCTGGAGGCAGTTTGGAACTCGGTAGTGAGTGTTGCAACCGAGGACAGACGATATGTACACACTTCAGCACTCAGCGGTCTCGTTCTGTGAGCTTGTGTGGCCTACCACTTTGCGGCTGCTCCTAGACATTTCCACTTCAGAATAACATTTGACTGGGGCAGCTCTAGCAGGGCAGACATTTTAAAAAGTGACTTGTTGGAAAGGTGGTATCCTATGATGGTGCCACGTTGAAAGTCACTGAGCTCTTCAGTAAGGCCATTCTACTGCCAATGTTTATCTAAGTAGATTGCATGGCTTTGTGCTTGATTTGACACACCTGTCAGCAACGGGTGTGGATGAAATAGCCAAATCCACTAATTTGAAGGGGGGTCCACATAGTTTTGTATATATAGTGTATATATATCGTTCCTTCCTAGGTTCCTGCCTTTCTAGGGAGTTTTATATAGTTCTTACAGACTTACCCAAAAAGATTCACAGCTGTAATCGCTGCCAAAGGTGTTTCTAACATGTATTGACTCAGGGGGTTGAATACTTATCTAATCAAGAGACACTGAGTATACTAAACATTAAGAACACCTGCTCTTTCCCTGACAGACTGACCAGATGAATCTCTTATTGATGTCACTTTTTAAATCCACTTCATTCAGTGTAGATGAAGGGGGGGGAGAAAGGTTAAAGGAGGAGTTTTAAGTCTTGAGACAATTGAGACATGGATTGTGTATGTGTGCCATTCAGAGGGTGACCAGGCAAGACAAAATATGTAAGTGCCTTTGAACGGGTAGTGGGTGCCAGGCGCACTGGTTTGTGTCAAGAACTGCTGCTGGGTTATTCACGCTCAACAGTTTCCTGTGTGTTCAAGAATGGTCCAACAGCCAACTTGACCAAACTGTGGGAAGCACAGGGGGTGCAACTCAACAGGTCAAATAAAATGGTATTTGTCACATGCGCCGAATACAACAGGTGTAGACCTTACAGTGAAATGCTTACTTACAAGCCCTTAACCAACCACGCAGTTTTAAGAAAATACCAAAAAAAGTAATTAGCGAGCAGCAGTAAATAATAATAGCGGGGCTATATACAGTACAGGGGGTACCGGTACAGAACCAATGTCAATGTGCGGGGTCACCGGTGTCGAGGTAATTGAGGTAATATGTACATGTAGGTATAGTTATTAGGTGTTCCTAATGTTTGGTATACTCAATGTATATTAGTGTTTTATTTTTGATTAATACAAAAAAAGTTAGAACTTTGCACCCACTTTTACAATACAGAGTATTTTGTCTAGATCGTTGACCAAAAATTACAATTAAATCCATTTTAATACCACTTTGAAACACAACAAAATTTGGAAAAAGTGAACTTTCTGAAGAAACTGTACATAAAAAGAGTAACAACATCTGAACAACAGTAACTTGTGCTAGAAGTTGAGGTTTGGAAAACAGATGAATTGGTATATTGGTCAACATAATACTGTGATAGTAGGTATATTTGAAGAGTTTATTTCCAAAACACTATATCCACCAATTTTTCACATTTGTGTTTTTTCATCGGAAATGGTTGCTTTCTGTTCTCAGATGTTATATTCTTAGATTTGGTGTATGAAAATGTTTTTTGTTTGTTTGCAAAACCCTGTAATGTAATAACGCTATATTATATTAATTGTTTAGGTGGAGCGAAATGTTTGTATCCTGTATATTTATTTAACTGTGATATGTGGTTGTCTCACCTAGCTATCTTAAGATGAATGCACTTAATGTAAGTCACTTTAGATAAGAACATCTGCTAAATGACTAAAATATCAACAACAATAAAATACAATATTTTTTTTACTTTTCTCCCCAATTTTGTGGTATCCAATTGGTAGTTACAGTCTGTCCCATCGCTACAACTCCCGTACGGACTCTGGAGAGGCGAAGGTCGAAAGCTATGCATCCTCCGAAACACGACCCTGCCGAGCCACACTGCTTCTTGACACACTGCTCGCTTAACCCGGAAGGCAGCTGCAACAATGTTTCGGATGAAACACCGTACAACTGGCGACCGTGTCAGCGTGCATTTGTATTTGTATTTATTATGGATCCCCATTACTCTTCCTGGGGTCCAGTAACATTAAGGCAGTTTATACAATTTTAAAACATTACAATACATTCACAGATTTCACAACACACTGTGTGCCCTCAGGCATGCGCCCAGCCTGCCACAGGAGTCGCTAGAGCGCGATGGGACAAGGACATCCTGGCCAGCCAAACGCTCCCCTAACCCGGACGATGCTGGACCAACTGTGCGTCTCCTCATGGATCGAACCCGGATCTGTAGGGAGGCCCCCAAATGTAAATGTTTTACATAACAGATCTCATACTACTAAAAATAATATTGTCACAAATGTATAATTTGTACAGTTCTTTATAAAAATGTAGTTATTTGTAACATTTGACTGTGTAAAACCTAGCTGTGCTACTTATTTATCTAAGAGTGAGGTGGATATATAGAATTTTGCAAAAAAACATGATTATTTGTCTCTGAAATAAACCATTAAGTGATAGATTTTAAACAAATGCATGTCTGTCATTGAACAACCCTATGATTAGATAGTGAAAAACACCAATGTGTGACTTGATTTGTGTGACATATCCAAAGACCTTAGAAGCTGTATGTTTCTGGGACATCTCTTCTCTTACATTGATTGACTGTTATGCAACAGTGTTGTCGGCCTCTGTGTGTTAGCTAGAGGGTGACAAGCAACATGAATGATGGTCATCCCATTTAAAAATATATATTTTCATCCCTCATCCTCTTCAACTTTTTCCCAGTCACAAATACAGGCGTGCTTCCTAACTCAGTTGCCGGAGAGGAAGGCCAATGGTGACTTTAAAACAGTTACAGAGTTTAATGGCTGTCATAGGAGAAAACTGAGGATGGACAAACAACATTCTAGTTACTCCACAATACTAACATAAATGACAGACTGACCAGAAGGAACAGAATACAAATATTCCAAAACATGCATCCTGTATGCAATAAGGCACTAAAGCAAAGTGGCAACGAAAATAACTTTCTGTCCTGAATACAAAGCGTAATGTATGGGGCAAATCCAACACAAACCGTCACTGACTACCACTCTTCATATTTTCAAGCATGGTGGTGGCAGCATCATAATGGATATGGAGTTCTTTAGGATAAAAATGAATGGAACAGAGCTAAGCACATGCAAAATCCTAGAGGAAAACCTGGTTCTGTCTGCTTTCCAACAGACACTGGGAGCCAATTTCAGGACAATAACCTAAAACACAAGGCAAATATACACTGGAGTTGCTTACCAAGACGACATTGAATGTTCCTGACCGGCGTAGTTACAGTTTTGTCTTAAATCGGCTTGAAAATGCCATATAGTGGTGTGATATCTCAATGGCAACAAACCAAAAATGGATACAGATAAATAGTCAGGAATATGACATAACCAATCTCTGCAGAGCAGCATGGTGTTCACTATCAATGATTAATCGTTAGCTCAATTCAACCTTGAAAAGCAATTAATCAGTTATTAATCAGTAATAAATCAACAAACAACAGTCACTGCATCCCTTACCGACTGTTTGTATTGGAGTGAGATCAAAACAAAAGGGATACCATTTTGAAAGATGCATTCATTCTTCTCCTGTGTCTGTATGAAATCCGATCCAAATCTTTAGAACTGGCTTAAGTAATGATTCCTGATGATAAAAACATTTTTCCACCTGTGAATTTGGGGATTGCGCAAGCAGGCAGGCGAACAGAGTTTATCCTTTTGGGAGCAGGCAGCAGAACAGTACCTGTCCACTTTAATGAAGCTTAGTTACACTTTCTCATAAAAGAGGGAAAGTAATTAGCTACCCTTAAAGAAAAATCACATGATTTCGCATGTAATTTCACGTGTGAAATCATGTGAAAGCGTGTTTTTGGAACACTTCACATGTGATCACGTTTTCACATGTGTAGTTTCAGGTTATCACATGTTGTCTTACATGTTGTCACGTTATCATATTAACTTCACATAAGATCACACGTGATCACATTCATGTGTTTTTTCCGTAAGGGTAGGGCCTTAACCTAGCCTCCACAGGTAAACAGACTTGGGTTCAAATACTATTTGAAATGATTTCAAATACTTCATCTGGGCTTGATTGAGTTTGCCTGGTTTAACGGATCAATAGAATAGTTCCCAAACTGAAAACCCCGCCCATTTCGAGGAAAGGTTAGAGGAAGGTTAGAGAAAACGCTAAAAAGTTTTTGAAATATTTAGAATAGTATTTGAACCCAGGTCTGCAGGTAACATGAGGCTAACAGCTAGCGTGTCTATTGAATAGTTGGCACGGCTTGGAAAGACACTGCTGCCTGTCATTGGATCTGGTGAGAAAGGAGGAGAGAAAAGACAATTCTTCACAGAGAGAGAAAGCATTTTTCCATTCAGCGAGACACTTCTTGGGCAAGCCTTTCATTGAGGATGTTTGTCTTAGTAATGAATATCCCCCATGGGGTGAGGGCTGTGGCTTTCTGAAAGGGAAAAGGCATGCCATTACATACAGTGCCTTCAGAAAGTATACACACCCCTTGACTTTTTCCACATTTTGCTTTGTTACAGCCTGAATTTAAAATGGATTCAATTGAGATGTTGTGTCACTGGCCTACATACATTACCCCATAACGTTAAAGTGTATTATTTTACAAATAAATTAAAGAAGAATAGCTGAAATGTCTTGAGTCAGTAAGTATTCAGCCACGTTGTTATGGCAAGCCTAAATACAGTAAGTTCAGGAGTAAAAAGTTGCTTAACAAGTCACATAATAAGTTGCATGGACTCTGTGTGCAATAATAATGTTTACCATAATTTTTTTTAAGACTACCCCATCTCTGTACCCCACACATACACATGCCTCGCAAAGAAGGGCACCTATTGGTAGATGGGTGAAGATACAATAAAAAGCAGACATTGAATATCGCTTTGAGCATGGTGAAGTTATTAGTTATACTTTGGATAGTGTATCAATACACCAAGTAACAAAGATACGGACGTCCTTCCTAACTGAGTTGCTGAAAAGGAAGGAAACCGCTCATGGATTAAAACAGTTAAAGAGTTTAATGGCTGTGATAAGAGAAAATAGGATGGATCAACAATGTTTTAGTTACTCCACAATACTAACATAAATGACAAAGTGAAAAGAAGGAAGCCTGTACATAAAACAAATATTCCAAATGATGCATCCTGTTTTGCAATAAGGCACTAAAGTAAAACTGCAAAATATGTGGCAAAGATATGAACTTTATGTCCTGAATACAAAACGTTATGTTTGGGGCAAATCCAACACAACACATCACTGAGTACCACTCTTCATATTTTCAAGAATGGTAGTGGCTGCATCATGTTATGTGTATGCTTGTCTTTGGCAAGGACTAGGGATAGAGGAAAACCTGGTTCAGTCTGCTTTCCAACAGACACTGGGACACAACTTCAACTTTCAGCAGGACAATAACTTAAAACACAAGGCCAACTATTCACTGGAGTTGCTTACAGTTTGGTCTTAAAGAAAATCTATGGGAAGACTTGAAAATGGCTGTCTAGCAATGAGCAACCAACTTGACAGAGCTCAAAGAATAAAACAAATTATAATGTGCAAATATTGTGGTGTGCAAAGTTCATAGAGACTTACCCAGAAAGACTCACAGCTGTAATCGCTCCCAAGTATTGACTCAAGGGTGTTAATACTTATGTGAATTAGATATTTCTGTATTTCAGTTTCAATAAAAACATGTTTTCACTTTGTCATTATGGGGTAATGTGTGTACTGTAGATGGGTGAAAAAAAAAATATTGTAATACATTTTCTATTCAGGCTGTATTACTGCAAAATGTGGAATAAGTCAGGTATGAATACTTTCTGAAGGCACTTTACATTACATTATTTGGATTGTTTTAGTCATTTAGTTAGTGACCAATCCAAAACATCCATTAATTCCTTGAAGTTACGGGCAATGGAACGTTTCAGAGAGACTTCATACAATGAACATACAGACACACACACACACACACACACACACACACACACACACACACACACACACACACACACACACACACACACACACACACACACACACACACACACACACACACACACAGAGAGTGACAAAGACACACTGCATTTACAGAGTTACAGCATAGCTGCCATCCTTACATGGACTGTAATGGTTTTTGTCTTTCGAGGTTGGGGCACCTACACACACAGACACAATGATACACACACAAAGCCGCACCCTCTGGATGCAATTGAGAACTCCAGGGATTTGAGGCAGGCAGGCTGGAGCAGTGGTATAGCTAGACAGGCACCCTGAGACTGGAGGAGCGTCGTTTTAATCAATGCATGCAGCAGTGGCCAAGGCACGCCTAGGGCCAGGCAGTCGGACCTGAAAAACCAGCTGCTCAGAATTACAGTTACCAAGCAGCGTGGCGTCCATCCTCTACACACACTCCACAGAGAAGCAACAGAAACCATCCAACCAACCAACATTCTGTTGTGTTTTTTCTTCTTCCAACACTGTAGTTTCTACAGGTCGTCTGACTTTTTGAACGCTTTTCACTTTCAAATAGATTTTTTTCTTCTACTTCGTTTGGCAAAGTAGCCCCCTCCTCTCTACTCCAATCCCCTCCCCCAGCTTCGACGGTTTCTGAGTGGACTATGTCCCCTGTGCCTGAGGGAGTGGGGGCCAGGTGCTTCTTCTGAGGCTCCAGGAAGAAACGTCTGGAACAGAAAATCCGAGACAGTTAGGTGAGCAATCTGAAAGAGGGAAAGTAGTGACAAAGGTCTCTCACTTTCTTCCCCATATACTTTATCTCTACCAGTCCGCTGGGTCTCTGCGGTGTCTTTATGTGAGTTGGTTACTATACTGACTCACAGACAAGCTAATCTGGGAGTGGGCTAGAACTGGCAAGGGGAGGGGGTGGGGTTGGGGGGGGGTGGGGTAAGTCCTAGACGACGTGGCGACCGACATGCAGCAGGTGAGTCTCAGGTGGAACGCCGAAGCCAGAATAGCTGACATTCCAGAGAGGGGTAGTAAGGATTTGGAATACTAGTTGCGCTGCTATTGTAATGGTCATATACGGCTGAAACAAAAAGTTTGATGTCTCGTTCTCACTCTTCCTGTCTGGGTCGGATACCTGATTCATGGGAACGTTAAGGTAACGTTACTGAGGCGCTTATCACCACGTTGATTGTTGAAGGGGACTGGGAAAGATCAATGCTTTGGGATAGAGTCTGACAAAGGTAACATTATGAGATGACTTTTTCTGAAAATAAGTTTTCACTTCTTGGACATGACATATCATATCATTCACAGAGGGTGGAATATGTTTTGTTATTATTTTGGAAACATGTCATGACATATGTCATCAAAATCAAAAACATACGGGATGAATGAATGATGAAATCTTTCAGTCGATCTTTCTTATGAAAGCAGTAAAAACATTTTACAATCAACAATTATTCCCATGTAGCATATTTGTTTCACATTGAAATGACAAAATGTACCGTGTAATTACAGTACATAGCTATAGTGTACATTTTCTTGTATATGAAGACTGCTTCCTCTCAGTATTGTTCTAAAAGTAGATCAGTGACCTGCCATTCACTGTCCTTGGCTTCTTCCCAGTTGCTACAGAAAAGGTAATCGAGTCCTTGAGTTTTTTGAGGATGCTATTCTACACACAGTTCCACTATATTTAAGTGGTTTTATAAACTCAATATGTGCCTAATATCAAATGAATAGTGTTAGATCGTACCAGATGAACGTCTTGTTGGTGGCACAGTTCATCGTTGGAAGTCTCGTTTTGTGGAATCCTATAAATATATTTTTGTCACATACTGTACATCAGTAGTCAATTTCATATATATATATATATTTTGTACTGAGTGTACAAAACATTAAGAACACCTTCCTGATATTGAGTTGAAAGTCACTGAGTTCTTCAGTATATACACCAATATATACAAAATAATGTGGACTTTTTCAGCCACACCCATTGCTGACATGTGTCTAAAATCTAGCACACAGCTATGCAATCTCCATAGACAAACATTGGCAGTAGAATGGCCTTACTGAAAGTTCAGTGACTTTCAACATGGCACCGTCATAGGATGCCACCTTTCCAACATGTCAGTTCCTAAAATTTCTGCCCTGCTAGAGCTGCCCCGGTCAACTGTAAGTGCTGTTATTGTGATGTGGAAACATCTAGGAGCAACAGCGGCTCAGCCGCAAAGTGGTAGGCCACACAAGCTCACAGAATGGAATCGCCGAGTGCTGAAGTGCGTAGCGCATAACAATCGTCTGTCCTCGGTTGCAACACTCACTACCGAGTTCCAAACTGCCTCTGGAAGAAACATCAGCAAAATAAATGTTTGTCTAAGATCACCATGCGCAATGCCAAGCGTCGGCTGAAGTGAAGGGAAATCTTAACGCTATATCCTACAATTACATTCTAGACGATTCTGTGCTTTCAACTTTGTGGCAACAGTTTGGGGAAGGCCCTTTCCTGTTTCGATATGACAATACCCCTGTGCACAAAGCGAGGTCCATACAGAAATAGTTTGTTGAGATCGGTGTGGAAGAGTGGAGGCTGTTATAGCAACAAACTAGGGACCAACTCCATATTAATGTATATGTATATATACAGTGGGGGGAAAAAGTATTTGATCCCCTGCTGATTTTGTATGTTTGCCCACTGACAAAGAAACGCCTTCCCTGTAGCTCAGTTGGTAGAGCATGGTGTTTGCAATACCAGGGTTGTGGGTTCGATTCCCACGGGGGGCCAGCACAGAAAAAAAAATGTCTGATATGTATGAAGTTGTATGAAATGTATGCATTCACTACTGTAAGTCGCTCTGGATAAGAGCGTCTGCTAAATGACTAAAATGTTTAAAAAAAATTAAATGTAAATGATCAGTCTATAATTTTAATGGTAGGTTTATTTGAACAGTGAGAGACAGAATAACAACAAAAATATCCAGAAAAACGCATGTCAAAAATGTTATAAATTGATTTGCATTTTAATGAGGTCTATGTCATGGAAACAGCAGGTGTTCTTAATGTTTTGTAAACTCAGTGGATATACTGGAAGTGCCAGAAATCCCTATGTTGATACATTTAATACATTTTGCCATTACAGATAAGTTGTTAATGTTTTACATAACTTAATAGCAAGATTAAATATCACCCTGATTTTGGATTTGGATACAATACATTCTCATCACTTCTAGAAGCAGTGATCTTGCAACTCTCAGTAAAGGCAATGTTTAAATGGTTGAGTGCCTGGGGCCTAGATGGGGCTCTTCAAGGATCCAGCCTCCGGGGCCTGAAAAGTGGGCTGGCTGTAGGTGACAATTAATCAAACCTGCAGTGGAAAACTAGGAACCCGAACATTGCTGACGTTATTGCTTCATGCCCTTATATGAAGAGTGGAACGACTGGGTGCACCTGTGCCATACTGACTGGTTCAATATTGACTCAGACCTTCATTTGATTAAGGTTGCTCACTGTACTGTGGGTTAAAACTGGGCATTTAAAAAAAAGGAGGAAACTAAATTGTACTGCGGCGCTTGTCTGTTGGAAGTCAATTGTATGAAAAGAACAATAAAACATGATTTGTTTGCAGAGGGAAATGGAGAGGATATTATACTTACAATGGGGAATTGTGGTTTGTGGAACAACATACAGTACACACATGCGGCTGGAAGGGTCAGAAGGAGTTAGAGAGAAGTATAGATGGAAAAGAGGAAGAGCAGCAAATAGAACAAAAGGTACAGTTGAAGTCAGAGTTTATAGTCGGGTTTATGTTCAGTGGACTAGTCCCACTGGGCACAGACGTCAGTTCAATGTCTAGTTTTGATTTCCATTTGGTTGTGTTTGTCAACTAACGTGAATTCAACGTGAAATCAACAAAAAACTTCACCGTGTCATTGAATGTAGGTTAAAAGTTTGGTGAAAAAAAAATGAAATGCCCTTACGTTTTGCAAATCCAATCAGTTTTCTAAGTTGATTCAACGTCATCACATTGATTTTGGTTGAAGTTACGTGGAAACAACATTGATTCAACCAGTTTTTGCCCAGTGGGTTGGTTGTTGAATAAGTTCAGGTGTAAGGTAGGTCATTGCTAGCCTGGTTAATGCAGTGCAGTGTTCAGTCTAGTTTAACCAGGTTTTGTCACTGCTGGCCTACTGTGCTGTAGTTGAGCAAATTTTCTCAACGTTTCAATACCAATGGCATATGGTTGCTTATTGATCTCCAAACGTCCAGAGAATATCCCTAGAATGCCCGTGACTCACCTATACAGCATGTGATCCATTAGTTATCAATGGCTGTTACCTCAGTAAATAGCAAAGCTGATAAATAGAGTATGTCATTAGTAATCGCCCATGACCTAATGTTGAGTCAACATGAGAGAGTTGTGTGATGTTTGCTGCAGTTAGGAGACAGACGAAGTGTGGCAAAATTGGAATTGGAAACATTAGTTGAGGTAAATCTTGCTCTATTTTTTCTGTTTCTGAAAATAAGACTATTTGTCAGTTGGCTGAGATATGTGTTTATTTGCACCTATGGCCCAATCTAATTCCAGCTGTACAGATCACATCTCTCTGTCTGGCATCAGTTGAGTTTAATGGGAAAGTCATGCGTGGGGGGGTCGTAAACTACATTTCACCTATCTTCCTGATTGTCCAGCTCAGAAAGGGATGTCATCCTAGAGTGGCTCTGGAAGTGAAATTCTTACTGCTGACCTCTGAGTGAACCTGGCAGTGGGTGTTGTCACCAGGCAGAGAGTACCCGGAAGCACTGGTCTGGAGCCAGCTTTTAAATATTGTTGTCATGGTTTTAGTTTGTTTTGTGGTTGTTAAGGCAGGTCCAGGATCAGATCCGTAGCCTATAGTTATACCTTGCTTAGTAGGATATGGCACGGGCTGTCACAGAGGTAGTTAGGATAGTGTTGGGCATTGGACTCTGTTAACCTGAGGGGTTTTAAATAAATCTCAGATACTGGCTGAGACGGCAATACTGTCTTGGTTGCATCATAACCGTGGGCAACACCAAAAATGGTTGATAAAGGGACAGTTCACCCAAATTACAAAATTACACATCTGCTTCCTTACCCTGTAAGGAGTCTTTGGACAAGAGACATGCAATCCATTTGTTTACTTGGCTGCTGTCAACAAATGCTAACTTAAGTGACGTTAATATACCCTAAGTTAGCATGGGATAACAACAATATTATTTGATTCAGTCTTACCCATGGGCAACACAGAGAATGGTTCACCTAGGAGGTGTACCACTGATCCTTCGACTCACTTTTCTATTACGTTATTGAGGTTTTGTTAGAGCAAGGGTGTCTTACCAAGCATTGAGAACGTCAACAAAAGATCTTGAGAAGGAATAGGATCTGGCATTATAGGATAATTGTTCTTCTTTGCACTGTAAAGAAATATGAAATGAGGGCTAGCATGATGACATGAATGGTTGTTGATTCATAAGGGTTGGATTGAATGCAAATAATATCCCACTTAAATTGTGATTCTTTTACAATATAAAGTCAGTCACTACGGAGACTTTTAAATACTTCAGATCTGTGTGTTTGTCACGTCCTGACCAGTATAGGGGTTATTTGTTATTGTAGTTTGGTCAGGACGTGGCAGGGGGTGTTTGTTTTATGTGGTTCAGGGTGTGTTTTGTGTATGTGTTTAGGTAGAGGGGTATTTCATTTATTAGTCCGGGGTTTGTTAGTCATTGTTCTATGTTAGTATATTTCTATGTTCTATCTAGTCTTTTGTAGTTCTTTGTTTAGTTAATTGGGGTTGGACCTTCAATTGGAGGCAGCTGGTTATTGTTGCCTCTGATTGAGGGTCCTATAATCAGGAGTTTGTTTTTCATGGGATTTTGTGGGAGATTGTTTCTTGTTTAGCTGTGTGCCTGACGAGACTGTCCAGTTCGTTTGTTTTTTGTATACGTTGTATGTGTTTTCCTTCTTCACTAAATAAAAAGAAGATGAGTATACATTTTCCCGCTGTGTTTTGGTCTACACCCTACGACACCCGTGACAGTGTTAAATCCAACATGATCTCACTCGCTAGAGACCATGCTGTATGGAGACTCAGTGCTGATCTAGGATCTGTCCATACAATATTATTCATTGTATGGACAGATCAGTACTCCTACTCTGAGGCACTTTGTGGATACGGACCCTGGTCTGATCAATGGAGACAATACTCAACTGGCTTGTGTTTTAAACTATGTGCTACATAGTTTTCCCTCAGGGTTAGTGTCTATATATCAGAAATACTGTTTATGTAGAAGTTGACTTTTTCAGCCAATGGATGGCTTATTATAAGTGGCCAATCGATTGGTTGATGAATTGATAAACTTGATTGGCTGTTACTATTTCGGGGGGGAAGTTGCTATGAGGTTGTTATGCTGATAGCTGTGAAGCAGAGACTAGACACTTCACTGCCAACATGTTCATCACTCTGGACAGTAGTTTCAATTTATGGAAAGCAGACGTGGGGCCTCCCTGGTCCTGCCCCTGCCCCTGAACAGTTCTACTAGGCTTTGCATCAGTAGAGGCAGCTACGCTCCCAGCGTGGAAAAAATATAATTGCTGTTATGAAATTGTGGTGGTGAATCCATTTGAATGTAATCAGCTAGGAATGGTGCTGGCTTTTTGTTTCTCTCTGTGTGTGTGTGTGTGTGTGTGTGTGTGTGTGTGTGTGTGTGTGTGTGTGTGTGTGTGTGTGTGTGTGTGTGTGTGTGTGTGTGTGTGTGTGTGTGTAAGCAAGCATCCGTGCATATGAGCATGCACGTGTGTGTATGCGTGAGAATGTGCGCGGGAGCAGTACTAGTGGAACAGAGTCTGATCTTCCGTGTTCCAGGGTTTTCAGCTTTTTATAGCCAATGCAAATTTTGTTCTCTTTTGAAGCACCTGTTCAGATAAATGGGGGTCAATAGGGCGCTAGCTCAACCACCCAGCATGAGATGTGAGACTATTCATTTGTTCTCCGTAATATCATATACAGTGCATTCGGAAAGTATTCAGACCCCTTGACCTTTTCCAGATTTTGTTACGTCACAGCTTTATTCTAACATTGATTAAATTGTTGTTTCCCCACATCAATCTGCACACAATACCCCATAATGATGAGCAAAACATGTTTTTAGAAAATGGAGCAAATTTATTACAAATAAAAAACTGATATCATATTTACTCAAGTATTCAGACCCTTTACTCAGTACTTTGTTGAAGCACCTTTGGCAGTGATTACAGCCTCAAGTCTTACACCTGTATTTTGGGAGTTGCTCCTATTCTTCTCTGCAGATCCTCTTAAGAGAATCCTCTTAATCTCTCCAGAGATGTTCGATTGGGTTCAAGTCCGGGCTCTGGCTGGACCACTTAAGGACATTCAGAGACTTGTCCCGAAGTCACTCCTGCGTTGTCTTGGCTGTGTGTTTAGGATTGTTGCCCTGTTGGAAGGTGAACCTTCGCCCCAGTCTGAGCTACTGAGTGCTCTGGAGCAGGTTTTCACCAAGGACCTTTCTGTACTTTTTGCTCCGTTCATCTTTTCCTCAATCCTGACTAGTCTCCCAGTCCCTGCAGCTGAAAAACATCCCCACAGCATGATGCTTCACGGTACGGATGGTGCCAGGTTTCCTCCAGACTTGACGCCTGGCATTCAGGCCAAAGAGTTCAATCTTGGTTTCATCAGACCAGAAAATCTTGTTTCTCATGGTCTGCGAGTCCATTAGGTGTCTTTTGGCAAACTCCAAGCGGACTGTCATGTGCTTTTTACTGAGGAGTGGCTTCCATCTGACCACTCTACCATAAAGGCCTGATTGGTGGAGTGCTGTAGAGATGGTTGTCCTTCTGGAAGGTTCTCCCATCTCCAAAGAGGAACTCTGGAGCTTTGTCAGAGTAATCATCGGGTTCTTGGACATCTCCCTGACCAAAGCCCTTCTCCCCCGATTGGCCAGCTCTAGGAAGAGTCTTGGTGGTTCTTCCATTTAAGAATGATGGAGGCCACTGTGTTCTTGGGGACCTTCAATGCTGCAGATATTTTTTGGTACCCTTCCCCAGATCTGTGCCTCGACACAATCATGTCTCGGTATCAGGTATCAAGGTAAGACCCAGATGTCACAGCTGTTTGAATGATCGGACCAACGCGCAGCATGGTTGTGGTTCCACATATTTATTAAACGTGAAACTGAATGCAATACACTTAAATACTTGAAAATACAAAAACAACAAACCGTGACGCAGAGAGGAAAACACACTACTCAAAAGATAATCACCCACAAAAACAGGTGGGACAAACATCAACTGAAATAGGACCTCCAATTAGAGACAACGACAGCTGCTGCCTCTAATTGGAGGTCATGCCAAACAAAAACCAACATAGAAATACAAAACTAGAAACTGAACATAGAAATAGAAAAACAGACAAACACCCCCTGTCACGCCCTGACCTACTCTACCATAGAAAATAACAAGTTACTATGGTCAGGACGTGACAGTGTCGAAGTAACAATGTTTATTACAGCAACAGGGGCAAAGGTACAGGACGGCGGGCAGGCTCAGGGTCAGGTCAAGCAGAGGTCGGTAATCCAGAGGTGGGGCAAAGGTACAGGACGGCAGGCAGGCTCAGGGTCAGACAGAGAACACAGGTATAAATACACAGGGGATAATGGGGAAGATGGGCAACACCTGGAGGGGGGTGGAGACAATCACAAAGACAGGTGAAACAGATCAGGGTGTGACAGTACCCCCCCCCCCCCCTCCCCCCCCCCAGGGCCCATTCCTGGTTGACCCGGGGTGGCGGCGATGGAAGTCAGCGATGAGGGCTGGGTCCAGGATGTCTCTAGCGGGGACCCAGCACCTCTCCTCCGGGCCATAACCCTCCCAGTCAACCAGGTACTGGAAACCCCATGTGTGTCGAACCATCAGGATAGCCATCGACGACACGGGGAGGAGCGGTGGTCCTGGAAATAGAAGACAAAAGGCTCTGAGACACGGGAATGTAGGATGAATACGAAGGGTACGGGGCAACAGAAGGCAGACAGCAGAGGGGCTAATGATCTTGGAGATGGGGAAAGGGCCGATAAACCGGGGGGACAGTTTGCAAGATTCCACCCAGAGGGGCAGATCCCGGGTGGACAGCCATACCTTCTCCCAGAGACAATACTGGGGAGCCGGGGTCCTATGGTGATCCGCTTGTCGTCGATACCTGGAGGTGGTCTTGAGGAGGGCCGACCGGGCTCTCCTCCAGGTACGACGACAGCGGCAGACAAACATCTGGGCAGAAGGTATGCCGACCTCCTCTTCCTGCTCAGGGAAGAGCGGGGGCTGGTACCCCAGGGAACACTCAAAGGGAGATAGGCTCGTGGCAGAGCAGGAAAGGGTGTTGCGGGCGTATTCGACCCACACAAGCTGCTGGCTCCAGGTGGTGGGGTTGGCGTAGACCAGGCAGCGCAGGGTAGTTTCAAGGTCCTGGTTGGCTCGCTCTGACTGGCCATTGGACTGGGGGTGGGACACGGAGGGCAGGCTGGCCGACGACCCAATGAGGGTGCAGAACGCCTTCCAGAGCTGGGACCCCTGTCGGAGACCATGTCCACAGGCAGGCCATGGATCCGGAAGACGTGCTGCACCACGAGCTGGGCCATCTCTTTGGCAGAGGGTAGTTTGGGGAGAGAAATTAAGTGGGCGGCTTTGGAAAACCGATTCACCACGGTCAGGATGGCGGTGTTGCCATCAGACGGGGGAAGACCCATGACAAAGTCCAGGATATGTGAGACCAGGGACGGTGGGGGACAGGCAGAGGTTGGAGGAGACCAGCCGGAGCTTGCTGAGGAGTCTTGTTCTGTGCACACCCCTTGCAAGTGGTAATGAATGCGGACACGTCAGGGACCATAGTAGGCCACCAAAAGCGCTGTCGCACAAATGCCAGGGTCTGACGGGCGCCTGGATGGCTGGCAAGCCTGGAGGACTGGGCCCACTCCAGGACCGCGGAGCGGACAGCGTCAGAAACGAACATCCGGTTATCAGCAACAGGGGCAAAGGTACAGGACGGCAGGCAGGCTCAGGTCAGGCAGAGGTTGGTAATCCAGAGGTGGGACAAATGTACAAGACGGCAGGCAGGCTCAGGGTCAGGGGCAGGCAGAGTGGTCAGGCGGGCAGGTACAGGGTCAGGACAGGCAAGGGTAAATACGCAGGGGATAACGGGGAAGATGGCCGACACCTGGAGGGGCGTGGAGACAATCACAAAGACAGGTGAAACAGATCAGGGTGTGACACTCTGAGCTCTACAGACAATTCCTTCGACCTTGGTTTCTGCTCTGACATGCACTGTCAACTGTGGGACCTTATATAGACAGGTGTGTGCCTTTCCAAATCATGTCCAATCAATTTCATTTACAACTCCAATCAAGTTTTAGAAACATCTCAAGGATGACAAATGGATGACAATTTCGAGTCTCATAGCAAAGGGTCTGAATACTTATCTAAATAAGGCATTTCTGTTTTTTTTTTAGCGATACATTTGCAAAAAATTCTAAAAACCTGTTTTCGCTTTGTCATTATGGGGTATTATGTCTAGAATGATAAGGGGAAAAAAACAATTTAATCCATTTTAGAATAAGGCTGTAACAAAATGTGGAAAAAGTCAAGGGGTCTGAATACTTTCCTAATGCACTGTAGCTTTGAAATCATGACATTATGAACTTCTGAAGAAAATACGCAGTTTCTCGACTCATAAACTGACTTTCTAGAAGGGAGTGCGCGGTGAATGGCTATGCAACCGCATGACACAGCACGACAATGTGAATTTGATTGGCCAAGAATACCCATGCTTCGAGCATTATGCATTTCTTCATTCATTTTCCCCGCTGTTTACCATCTCCTTCCTTGTTATAAATATATCTGATACTTATTTTCTACTACAAAGATCTGGTCAAAGGTCAAATCATGAATGAGGCAGAGTGAAAGCGAGACAAGGGGCTAGACAAGATAAACTACAAAACACTCATTCTCTAGAGGAAAAGAGAGACATCCATGTCCTGTGTCTACTCAGTGAAACACTGTCTATAGCTAAAGCCACACAAACTCAATTATATGTTTAACGGATGCCCCTCGAAATAAAATAAAAATGTGCTTGATTTCCTCACAAAAAATAAGTAATCTGTTAAACATTTATTAACGTTTGTAGCGAGCACCTCAATCAACAACAGTTTTTAAACCAGCATTTAGAAAGGGAATTTCAAAAGGAAATAATGGGAAGGTTTTGTGCCAAAAGAGACTGTATCATCTGTACTGTTCTGTATATCTATGTAACTACATTCTCAACAGTGTTTTGGCTGCAACACTGTTGACAATTGATGATTGATGATCACTTCACCAACATAATACGTAGATAAGATAATTGTAACCAAGTAAATTCATTTAAATATGGTGACTAATTGTAGCTTTTGTCTTGTCATGTGGAAGGCCACGGAAATATTTCATCCATACCTACTATGACATCACAGCTCGTCAACATCTGCACATTTTGTTTCATGTAGGTGTTCACAGTGTAGGTGTTCACAATGTCATCATATTGTCTGCATTTCAGATAGGCATTCTTGGGGAAAAAAAATAGATGTTTAACGTTTAGAGTGATGCACAATATGTTGTACAGTATGTTGTATAATATGCACCAAGGTAACAGACAGAGGATATTTCGTAAACAAGGTTATTTTATTTTGATCAGGGCCCGTCAGTCAAACATGCGACTGGAAACTTGTTTTCTGGGAAATGAACGATACAGACACGGGAACGAGGAGAAACACATAGTATCACCGATAGAAATATAATTGATGATATTTCCATGGTACTGCATCACCACTCCATTATACAATATGGTTCATGCTCAGGTATAGCCTAAATGGGGGCCCAAGGTAGGGCAACTTCATTCCAGTGGCTTTTGGCATGTGTTCATTAATTCATTCCACCCACTTGTATTCTGTCTTTCTCTGTCCACTCTCTCTTCCTTTCTCTATTTTCCCTCACCCATTTTGTTGGCGAGGATATGGCAGGCGTTACTCAGGTGGCTCTTGAACTCATAAAATGTAGTAAGTTAATGACTCTGACTCATGTCAATGTTCATATAATTCCTATGACTGAATAGGCTCCATGCTTAGATTTCAAAATGCCTATTCTGCAGGCACGTCGTTAATGTAACAGACTCTCTGCAGGGTGACACCAAACGCTAAGTTCATTAACAATCATCTAACAATAACCACTCTCTTGCAGGATGACGCCAAGTTCATTAGCAATCATCTAACAACCTATGTAATAAAACTTTTTTTTTTAATATACTGCTCAAAAAAATAAAGGGAACACTTAAACAACACAATGTAACTCCAAGTCAATCACACTTCTGTGAAATCAAACTGTCCACTTAGGAAGCAACACTGATTGACAATAAATTTCACATGCTGTTGTGCAAATGGAATAGACAACAGGTGGAAATTATAGGCAATTAGCAAAACACCCCCAATAAAGGAGTGGTTCTGCAGGTGGTAACCACAGACCACTTCTCAGTTACTATGCTTCCTGGCTGATGTTTTGGTCACTTTTGAATGCTGGCGGTGCTTTCACTCTAGTGGTAGCATGAGACGGAGTCTACAACCCACACAAGTGGCTCAGGTAGTGCAGCTCATCCAGGATGGCACATCAATGCGAGCTGTGGCAAGAAGGTTTGCTGTGTCTGTCAGCGTAGTGTCCAGAGCATGGAGGCGCTACCAGGAGACAGGCCAGTACATCAGGAGACGTGGAGGAGGCCGTAGGAGGGCAACAACCCAGCAGCAGGACCGCTACCTCCGCCTTTGTGCAAGGAGGAGCAGGAGGAGCACTGCCAGAGCCCTGCAAAATGACCTCCAGCAGGCCACAAATGTGCATGTGTCTGCTCAAACGGTCAGAAACAGACTCCATGAGGGTGGTATGAGGGCCCGATGTCCACAGGTGGGGGTTGTGCTTACAGCCCAACACCGTGCAGGACGTTTGGCATTTGCCAGAGAACACCAAGATTGGCAAATTCGCCACTGGCGCTCTGTGCTCTTCACAGATGAAAGCAGGTTCACACTGAGCACATGTGACAGACGTGACAGTCTGGAGACGCCGTGGAGAACGTTCTGCTGCCTGCAACATCCTCCAGCATGACCGGTTTGGCGGTGGGTCAGTCATGGTGTGGGGTTGCATTTCTTTGGGGGGCCGCACAGCCCTCCATGTGCTCGCCAGAGGTAGCCTGACTGCCATTAGGTACCGAGATGAGATCCTCAGACCCCTTGTGAGACCATATGCTGGTGCGGTTGGCCCTGGGTTCCTCCTAATGCAAGACAATGCTAGACCTCATGTGGCTGGAGTGTGTCAGCAGTTCCTGCAAGAGGAAGGCATTGATGCTATGGACTGGCCCGCCCGTTCCCCATACCTGAATCCAATTGAGCACATCTGGGACATCATGTCTCGCTCCATCCACCAAAGCCACGTTGCACCACAGACTGTCCAGGAGTTGGCGGATGCTTTAGTCTAGGTCTGGGAGGAGATCCCTCAGGAGACCATCCGCCACCTCATCAGGAGCATGCCCAGGCGTTGTAGGGATGTCATACAGGCACATGGAGGCCACACACACTACTGAGCCTCATTTTGACTTGTTTTAAGGACATTACATCAAAGTTGGATCAGCCTGTAGTGTGGTTTTCCACTTTAATTTTGAGTGTGACTCTAAATCCAGACCTCCATGGGTTGATACATTGGATTTCCATTGATTATTTTTGTGTGATTTTGTTGTCAGCACATTCAACTATGTAAAGAAAAAAGTATTTAATAAGATTATTTCATTCATTCAGATCTAGGATGTGTTATTTTAGTGTTCCCTTTATTTTTTGGAGCAGTGTATGAAATGTGGAATTTTATTGCAGATATACAGTATCCTCTTTGCATGACAAGTTTGTACCTTTTTAATGCACCCAACTGTAGTAAAAGGGAATCCTAATCATCAATGTGAAGGTTTACTGCAGGTCCCGGAATCATCAGATGCATGTTTTCTCTGTCTGCACAGGATATTGTTGAAGATGACTTCAACTGTCTCACCTGTGACCAACTTCACTACAGTATTCTCCAATACCACAATCACCACCAAGTCCAAAGAACAAATACTCACTCAGAGTAAGTGGGCGTGTGTGTACGTGCGTGTGTCTGTGCGTGCGTGTGTTGTGTGCGTACATGCATGTGTACTGTATGTGACCTGGCTGGTGTGTGTGAGAACTGTTTGTTAACACAATTTTATTTGCAGTTTTTGTTACATTTCAGAAGTGAATAAACTATTCGTAATAGTTTCACAATGACCCCAAGTAGTAGTAATCATCTAACACAACGCCTCCCCTATGAAATTTTAAATCAATAGGAAATTATAGTCCTAGTTAAGATAAGCATGTGCTTATAAATAACATCCCAGTGCGTCACACAATCTAATCAGATGTACTGTAAGGGAGTGGTAACAACTGAAACTCGACCCGTTCACTAAAGGATACATCTACAATCCCTCCCAACAATGCTATCAACAATGCCATAAACAGTGAGAGGCAGCATGCAAGATGGCTGACGAATTAATGTTGATGACAGTATACTAAATGACCATTCACTCTCACAAATAAATAACATTGTTACCTCTTTGCTCATTTTCCCAGGTTCAGGGGCTATGATTGCTGTCATTGTCATTGGGATCATTATCCTTCTAACCATACTGCTTGTCATCCTGAGGACATACAACAGGTCAGGCTGCATTTCATTTAAATAGGCCTCAATTACATTCTCAGTGACACAGTCAGCCATTGCAGGTTCCCTTTCAATTATTTGTTTCGAAATCTCACAGCGGGATTCACCAGAATCTCTAGAAGCTCAAAGAACCAATCACACAGTGGTCTAGTGGCAAAAAAGATGAGCCCCTCCCCTCATACTGAAGAGCCATTCGCCTGACCTCTGGTCATTCTCATCTCTCTTCCTCATCACGAAGAGTACTACTCTAGGCTGCTCAGCATGACTTGATCTGTTTTGAGGTTCAACTGTTCACAGGTGTGCTGCAAGGTAGCGCCGCCAAGCGCAGGTTTTTCTGCTCTTGTCTTCTGCGTCACTGGTACTTCCTGTTTGAGTTTTTGCTTGTAAGCAGGAATCAGAAGGATAGAGTTATGGTCTGATTTGCCAAAGGGAGGGCTTTTTATGTGTTTCTGTATGTGGAGTAAAGTTGATCTAGAATTTTGTTGCCTCTACTTGCACAGGTGACATGGTGGTAAAAATGAGTTAAAACGGATTTCAGTTTTACTGCATTAAAATCAACGGCCATGAGAAACACTGCCTCTGAATTTTCATTTTCTTGTTTGCTTATGGCCCTATACAGCTCGTTGAGTGCAGTCTTAGTGTCAGCATCGGTTCGCTGTGATAAATAGACAGCTACGAAAAATATACATAAACTCTCTTGGTAAATAATATGGTCTGCAGCTTATCATACGGTATTCTAACTCAGGGAATCAAAAACTTGAGACTTCCGTAACATTAGAGATCGCACACCAGCTGTTTTTAACAAACAGACACACCTCTCCCCCTCTCGCCTTACCCAAGTCTGCCGTCCGGTCATGACAATGCATATAAAAACCAGCGAGTTGTATATCCATGTCCTCGTTCAGCCACGACTCCCGAGAAACATAGGATACTACAGTTTTTCAGGTCCCGTTGATAGTATAGTCTCGGACAGAGATCATCCAGTTTTTCTCCAGGGACTGCACGTTTGCCAGAGGGCATTGGTGGTGTACATGCTCAGCGACGTAATCTCGCCGCCTCGCTTGCCTCTCTTTTGCCGCCGCTTCCTCTTTCGAGTCACGGGGATCAGGGCCTGGTCCGGGGTAAGTAGAACATCCAGAGCTGCTGACTCGTTGAAGTAGAAAACTTCATCCAAAACGAGGTTAGTGTTCTGTGGAGCAGAGCACAATTACTTTCACTATGTGCGACTCATGTCCCAGGAGTGCTAAATGTAGGAGCGGACTTATTGTCCAGGGGGAATCATCATCACAGGGAATGGAAACCATCCCCAAGTGGTGAAACACGTCTTCTCCTATAAGCCTCATACTCCCCACTCTAGTCAGAGTGAGGGAAGAAGGCTCGTTTCTCATCTTGGTAGCCCCTCGATGGCCAGGCAAGTTCTGGTTAGCAGAGATCATTATCCTGCTGCACGACGAGCCCTGGCAACTCCCGTTATACAGGGATATTCCGACTCAAGTGAACTGAGACATTGTCCACCCTCACCTGAAACACCATGGCCCTCTGGGCCTGGCCCATGAGGTTCAATCTGGATGTGACAGGCCTGCCTCTTTGAGTCATTGACTATGCAGAGTGCCAGGGCCCCTTCTACACGCTCACTGCATGGAAACAAGTGGTGCATTTTTTAGAAGTGGTGTGACCAAAAACAGATAATTCCTTACCAATGTTCTGTATCCGAGGTGTTATGCTTTTTGCAGGACCTTATGGACAGGGGGAAGGTTTTATCCACTGTTAAGGTCTATCTAGCCGCTATCTCGGCCTGTCATATAGGCTTAAACAATAACATGGTGGGAAAACACCCCCTGTTATTGTCACGACTTCAGCCGAAGTCGGTCCCTCTCCTTGTTCGGGCGGTGTTCGGCAGTCGACGTCACCGACCTTCTAGCCATCACCGATCCATTTTTAATTTTTCTATTGGTTTTGTCTTGTCTTCCTTCACACCTGGTTCCAATCCCATCAATTACATGTTGTGTATTTAACCCTCTGTTTCCCCTCATGTCCTTGTCGGAGATTGTTTGATCGTCTGTTTGTGTATTATGTGTTGGTGCACGACGGGTTTTGTACCCACTTTTTATTATTTAGTAATTTTGGTTTTGGAGTTTTGTGAAGCACTGATTAAACAACTCCGTTTATACCAAGTTCGATTCTCCTGCGCCTGACTTCCCTCCCACCAACACGCACCCAATACAGTTATGTTGTTTCATGAAGGGGGCACATCGCTTACGTCCAGACTTTTTAGCTGCTGGAAAGTGTGGAGATATATGTCCTTTAACACTGTTTTTACATTTGCAAAGAGAGTGAGTGCCTACAGTTTGTCTGGGGCTTTTCCAAGGTTTCCTTGTTGCCCAACCCTGCCTTGATGCCTAAGGTCAGGGCAATAACAATTTTCTTGCCTTGGAGCTTGTGGTTTTCCACCCACCGCCTTTCCCTTTGACCAAAGAAGAGCGGTTCCACCGTTTGTGTCCAGTATGCGCGTTGCACATATATTTTGGATAGAACAAGAGCTTTGAGCAAGAGCAACCAACTCTTTGTGTCCTGGATGCCTCCCTGCAAGGGAAGGCCCTTCTCTCATCAATGGTTATCACATTGGATTGTGGAAGCTATTATATTGGAAGGGGGTTACAGCCTCCAAAAGGCCTGAGGGCTCACTCCATTAGAGGTATGGCTACTTCTTGGGCTCTGTTTAAAAGGAATCTCCTTGCAGGAGATGTACGATGCGGCTTGTTTGGCAACCCCTCAACCTTTTATGAGGTTCTACCGGCTAGACGTGACTGCGCATTCTTTGGTGGATTCTGTCCATTCTTCTGAGAGCATGTGCGATACGGGAGTTGTCCATATCCCACTGTTAGATATGAAAACAAGATATCTCTGATATTATCAGTGAGATATCTCACCACATTCCCCTACTCACAAGAGTGTGAGGAAGTTTGACATGCTCGAAAATGACCAGCGGGCAAGTGTCTCCGACAGATGTGTGCGATTGGTTCTTCGAGGGCTGTACAATTGAAAAGTAAACTCACACACCTATAGTGTTACAAGGTGCATGGAGAAAAACTGAAAACACTGAATATAAAGCAAAACTGCACACTAGTGATCCTGATGCTTCAGAAAATGTTATGGATCTCATAGAATAACTGTGCTATAACAACTCAATTATGTGTTAGCAAATGTATTATTGAGTGTATATGTTCTGCTAATCCAGATGGTATTGACTTTTTGTGATTAGTCATTAGAAATTAACTAGAATTTTAAAATGCAATGTATTACCTATTTTGCTATAGTGAGGGCTTTGACAGGTTACATTATCAGGAAAACCTCAGGGCCCTAAGATGGATCTTTATATGTATTTTACCCTTCACCAGGCGAACACATGCGTCCAGAGTGCTGGGTACAGGCTCCAAAGGGCCACCTCGACAGAAGATGTCCTCTTCTACAGTGCAGACCAGCATGCCCTTGGGGAACTCTGTGTCTGGGAGCTTTGCGCTGTCAAGTAGTATGTCCGTAAATGGATTCCGGCTGCCCCGAGTGGAACTAAACAGCCTGGACCAAAACAACTTGGAGCAACAAAGCAGAATCAGCGATTCGACAGTAGTCACCATACATGATACTCCATCACTAGGGAATACATAGCAGGCCGCTAAATTATTGGACAGGTGACAAAGTCAGCATATAATGCTTGAAAAGAAAACCTTTATTATGAACAAAGTGGTGCTATAGGAACGCAATGAATATGCATGGACAGTCCTGTGGACATAAACAATTGCTTTCTTGACTACAGTGTTCAGAACATGAACAAAATGATCCTGCTGTCTGTGCATTTGCAGCTGTGCTACCAACAACCATGAGGACAAGCGTTGGAGGAGAGATGTGTACAAGATTAACGGCATGAACATGGTATCATGTCTAGTTTTCCTGTGTGTGTACATTTCTGTGAGGAAGTTGTTCACAGGGTTTTACATTTATTCACATTATTCTGATGTAAGATTATTATTTTATTTTTTATCTGAATAATGTTGTGGTTTTCAGGAAAAATCATGAGAATGTTTCTGTGAAAAGTCGATACTGGTTTGAATCCCTGTGGAGATCTAGATAGCATCTAGATCGCATACAATTATGAAATAATAAGTTCCAATTAGTTTGATTCCAAAGGATTTTGCACTTTTCACTCACCCTATTCTGTGATAATTTTTGCTTGTTGTTATTTCATTGAAATTAATATTGAAAATAAATCTTGATATTTCTAAAAGTGTGTGCATGTGTCTGCTTGAATATGATTACATTTCGTTAATTTACAGTGCATTCGGAAAGTGTTCAGACCCTTTTCCATTTTACACATTTTGTTACGGGACAGCCTTATTCTAAAATGGATTGCATAGTTTTTCCCCCCTCATCAATCTACACACAATACCCCATAATTGTCACGACTTCAGCCGAAGTCGGTCCCTCTCCTAGTTCGGGCGGCGTTCGACGTCACCGGCCTTCTAGCCATCGCCGATCCACCTTTCATTTTCCATTGGTTTTGTCTTGTCTTCCCTCACACCTGGTTTCCATTCCATCAATTACATGTTGTGAATTTAACCCTCTGTTTCCCCCATGTTCTTGTCCGGAATTGCTCTCAGTCTTTGCTCTCCTGCGCCTGACTTCTCTGCCGCCAGTACGCACGCATTACAATAATGATAAAGGTTTTTAGACTTTTTTGCCAGTAAAAAATATATTTAAAAAATGAAATATCACATTTACATAAGTATTCAGACCCTTTACTCAGTACTTTGTTTGAAGCATCTTTGGCAGTGATTACAGCCTCCAGTCTTCTTGGGTATGACGTTACAAGCTTGGCACACCTGTATTTGGGGAGTTTCTCCCATTCTTCTCTGCAGATCCTCTCAAGCTCTGTCAGGTTGGATGGGGAGCGTTGCTGCACAGCTATTTTCAGGTCTCTCCAGAGATGTTCAATCGAGTTCAAGTCCAGGCTCTGGCTGGGCCACTCAAGGACATTCAGAGACTTGTCCCGAAGCCAATCCTGCGTTGTCTTGGCTGTGTGCTTAGGGTCGTTGTCCTATTGTAAGGTGAACCTTAACCACGGTCTGAGGTCCTGAGTGCTCTGGAGCAGGTTTTCATCAAGGATCTCTCTGTACTTTGCTCCGTTCATATTTCCCCTTGGCCCTGACTAGTCTCCCAGTCTCTGCCGCTGAAAAACATCCCCAAGGCATGATGCTGCCACCACCATGCTACACCTTAGGGATAATGGCAGGTTTCCTTTAGACGTGACTCTTGGCATTCAGGCCAAAGAGGTCAATTTTGGTTTCATCAGACCTGAGACTCTTGTTTCTCATGGTCTGAGATTCCTTTAGGTGCCTTTTGGCAAGCGGGCTGTCTTGTGCCTTTTACTGAGGAGTGGCTTCCGTCTGGCCACTGTAGCATAAAAGCCTGATTGGTGGAGTGCTGCAGAGATGGTTGTCCTTCTAGAAGGTTCTCCCATCTCCACAGAGGAACTCTGGACCATAGGTTTCTTGGTCACTTCCCTGACCAAGGCCCTTCTCCCCCGATTGCTTAGTTTGGCCGGGGGGCCACAGCTCTATGAAATCTTAGTGGTTCCAAACGTCTTCCATTTAATAATGATGGAGGCCACTGTGTTCTTGGGGACCTTCAATGCACTGTAGCAGACAGAGGTAAAATTTGTTTTATATTGAATATTTAGTAGATATTTGTTATTCTCTCATCAATAGCTATTTAACCAAGCATGCAATGACTATGAAAATGGTATACTCTGAATCATGGGTGGATGGAGAAAAATCCACACTTTTTATTTTTATAAATGTAGATTTTTTTATTTTTCAGATTTCAATCTTCAATAGCTTTTAAACAAAGCATGCCATGTCTATGGAAATTATATATTCTGAATCAGGGGAGGATGGAGAAAAATCCACACCATTTAGATTTTTATGGGGAAGGGGTTCAATCTTTAATAGCTCAAACAATTGATTCAGAAAATATAATTTTTCATGGTCATGGCACGCTTTGTTTAAGCGCTATTGAAGATTGAAATCTGAAGATTCTTTTTAAATAAATATATGTTAACTAAGAAAATGTATTTTTCTACATGCTCCCCTGATTCAGAATATATCGCTTTTATAGTCATGGCACGTTTTGCTTAAGAGCTATTGCCGAGAGAAAACCAAATATCCACCAAATATCCAATATTAAAAAAAAAATGTACCTCGGTATTTGGCAGACCGTTTTGTATTGACTTTGAATGAATGGCACAACGGGTGTCAACAGCTTGAGAATAGTTTTTGCACAAGTGACTGGCAACTGAAAGCTTCAGTGCCCTCATCTGGTGGAAAGTAGCCATTGGCAGAATTTTGAGGCTGCATTACAGATCCCATCAGTTTCAAGTTGCAATGCGTTTGGGTGTCATTTAAAGTGGAACTAACAGCGTTTTAGCAACATTAAATTTGATTAAAATCTGTTCCTATTCACCCTCAGGAAGAATGACATGTATTTACATTTTTTAAAAGTGAGATCTTAGATATGGTCATTTTCACATGTTCATACTTTCATGTAATGTTTCGGAATGATGTGGAGTAAAGCATTTGTGAAAATTCTTTAACAGCCGTGGGTTGGACAATTGATAGACACCACAGTAAATAAAACCGAATAAAAAAACGTGTCAGTCTTGTCCAGTAACTTTTTACATTCTGTAATGTTCACTTGAACAGAAACAGTGCTGTACTGAACGACCAGTTGACAAACTAGGAGGTGTTGGGGAACACTGTCAGCATGGCCACTGCCCTTTAAATATGTCACTCATTGCTTCAGCCCACACCTGCCACACAAAAATAAGCAAAAATAAGTCAAAGGCTGTTCAAGAACATACAAGAAAGATTTTGGGAAAAGTGTCAATCTGTACAAACCGTTCTGCAACGTAGCAAACGTTCAAGCGAATGGAATGGACCTCAGCACCGGACTCTACACAGACCTGTGCATCATAGTCAAGCAGAGCTACAGTATATGCAAATAAGCCATCATTCACTTTGAACTGGACTGTGTGTTTGCAGGCACTAGCAACAGCGGCACTTTAGATCATTAGAAAGCATTTGCCAAAAGCCACAAAATACAAATACCTAAATCGATTTCTGCAAATATGTAAATACCACAGGAGTCCTCTTACATTTGGGAACTTTACAGTCCTATTGATCAAACAACCATGAAGAGCACAGGAGGTTGGTGCCACCTTAATTGGGGAGGATGGGCTCATGGTAACGGCTGGAACTGAATAAGTGGAAGCAAAAAAGGGGTAGAGGCAGCAAATCTTACCAGGCCAGCTGTGATTTACAACCTAATACCAAGAAATGTATTGGTGAATGAGTTATATTTGCCTGACTTTCCTAGTTAAATAAAGGTTAAATCAAATAAAATAAAAATACATATTAAATCGGTCATTAATGTCTTACTCTATGTCATGGAATTTTGAGTGAAATAGAACCTATTTTATAAAACCTCTTATAAAGTTGGTGTTCTAGCATAAACTGTGAATTTGATATTTTTGACTGATATGATTGTCTGTTTGTTTTATATCTGCAAAGTAGTTCAAACTGTCTGTTCCAGTTTAAGATTTTACAGTAAATTGATTAAGACCATAATGCTCGACCAAGTATATACACTGCTCCAAAAAATAAAGGGAACACTTAAACAACACAATGTAACTCCAGGTCAATCACACTTCTGTGAAATCAAACTGTCCACTTAGGAAGTAACACTGATTGACAATAAATGTCACATGCTGTTGTGCAAATGGAATAGACAACAGGTGGAAATTATAGGCAATTAGCAAGACACCCCCAATAAAGGAGTGGTTCTGTAGGTGGTGACCACAGACCACTTCTCAGTTCCTATGCTTCCTGGCTGATGTTTTGGTCACTTTTGAATGCTGGCGGTGCTTTCACTCTAGTGGTAGCATGAGACAGAGTCTACAACCCACACAAGTGGCTCAGGTAGTGCAGCTCATCCAGGATGGCACATCAATGCGAGCTGTGGCAAGAAGGTTTGCTGTGTCTGTCAGCGTAGTGTCCAGAGCATGGAGGCGCTACCAGGAGACTGGCCAGTACATCAGGAGACGTGGAGGAGGCCGTAGGAGGGCAACAACCCAGCAGCAGGACCGCTACCTCCGCCTTTGTGCAAGGAGGAGCAGGAGAAGCACTGCCAGAGCCCTGCAAAATGACCTCCAGCAGGCCACAAATGTGCATGTGTCTGCTCAAACGGTCAGAAACAGACTCCATGAGGGTGGTATGAGGGCCCGACGTCCACAGGTGGGGGTTGTGCTTACAGCTCAACACCGTGCAGGACGTTTGGCATTTGCCAGAGAACACCAAGATTGGCAAATTCACCACTGGCGCCCTGTGCTCTTCACAGATGAAAGCAGGTTCACACTGAGCACATGTGACAGACGTGACAGAGTCTGGAGACGCCGTGGAGAACGTTCTGCTGCCTGCAACATCCTCCAGCATGACCGGTTTGGCGGTGGGTCAGTCATGGTGTGGGGTGGCATTTCTTTGGGGGGCCGCACAGCCCTCCATGTGCTCGCCAGAGGTAGCCTGACTGCCATTAGGTACCGAGATGAGATCCTCAGACCCCTTGTGAGACCATATGCTGGTGCGTTGGCCCTGGGTTCCTCCTAATGCAAGACAATGGTAGACCTCATGTGGCTGGAGTGGGTCAGCAGTTCCTGCAAGAGGAAGGCATTGATGCTATGGACTGGCCCGCCCGTTCCCCAGACCTGAATCCAATTGAGCACATCTGGGACATCATGTCTCGCTCCATCCACCAACGCCACGTTGCACCACAGACTGTCCAGGAGTTGGCGGATGCTTTAGTCCAGGTCTGGGAGGAGATCCCTCAGCAGACCATCCGCCACCTCATCAGGAGCATGCCCAGGCGTTGTAGGGAGGTGATACAGGCACGTGGAGGCCACACACACTACTGAGCCTCATTTTGACTTGTTTTAAGGACATTACATCAAAGTTGGATCAGCCTGTAGTGTGGTTTTCCACTTTAATTTTGAGTGTGACTCCAAATCCAGACCTCCATGGGTTGATAAATTGGATTTCCATTAATTATTTTTGTGTGATTTTGTTGTCAGCACATTCAACTATGTAAAGAAAAAAGTATTTAATAAGATTATTTCATTCATTCAGATCTAGGATGTGTTATTTTAGTGTTCCCTTTATTTTTTTGAGCAGTGTATTTACATTTTATGCTTTTATTTCGCTTCTGAAATAAAACTATCAGATATAATTACTACGTTGACGGAGTGTCCAGCCAACGTTGTAGAACTGTTTACCGTAGGTGACTTGAATGCGACTCAGTACTCGTGTTTAACAATGGTGTCCGTGGGTAAGTACAGTAGCTAGCTAGTAAATCGGGTATACTAGCGTAGCTATATACTTACACGTTGCTCTCTAACAGTCCTTATTTATTGTATTAGTCACACAATGAAACCGAGCTTGCTGGATTGATTATTTACTAAGGTTGAAGCCGATAACTGTGATTACAAGAGAAAACGAATTAGCGTTAGCGAGGGCTTTGCTGGGCAGCTTCCGGGTAGCATTAACTAGCTAAGGGGAAGTCAAAAGTTAGTAACTTGTAGCTAGCTTTCAATGTATAAAAGAGTTTGAATATATTTACATGATCGTTAAATTCACACGTTTTGAACAGTTCAACAGACCGTGGGGAAATATGTATGTGTAACACCTGTTGTGTAAAATACATCTTGAGCAAATGTCATAAGCTAGAGAGCTTTATCTTTTTGTACTCTCACTTTTCTGGCCATAATATCAAATCCATGTTTTTGGTCACATACACGTGATTAGCAGATGTTATTGCGGGTGTAGCGAAATGCTTGTGCATCTAGCTCGACAGTGCAGTAATATCTAACAAATTACACAACATATACCCTCTACACACAAATCTAAGTAGGAATGAATTAAGACTATATACATTTGGAAGAGCGATGTCAGAGCGGAATGGAATGGACTAAGATAGAAGTATAGAATACAGTATATGAGATGAGTAACGCAAGATATGTAAACATTATTAAGTGAATGAGATACTGTAGAATAGTATAGACATATGAGATGAGTAATGCCAGATATGTAAACATTAAGTGACTAAGATACCGTAGAATAGTATGTACATATGAGATGAGTAATGCCAGATATGTACACCTTATTAAAGTTACTAGTGTTCCATTCCTTAAAGTGGCCAGTGATTTCTAGACGGCCTATAGGCAGCAGCCTCTAATGTGCTAGTGATGGCTGTTTAACAATCTGATGCCCTTGAGATAGAAGCCGTCTTTCGGTCCCCAGCTTTGATGCACCTGTACTGACATCACCTTCTGGATGATAGCAGGGTGAACAGGCAGTGGCTCGGGTGGTTAATGTCCTTGATGATCTTTTTGGCCTTCCTGTGACATCAGGTGCTGTAGGTGTCCTGGAAGGCGGGTAGTTTGCCCCTGGTAATGCGTTGGGCAGAACGCACCACCCTCTGGCGAGCCTTGCAGTTGCGGACGGTACAGTTGACGTACCAGGCGGTGATACAGCCTGACAGGATGCTTTCAATTGTGCATCTGTAAAAGTTTGTGAGGGTTTTAGATGACAAGACAAATATAATAATTGAGTGGTTGTTGGCAGTGCACATAGGCATTGTTGTTTGTCAAACATGAGTACGATTATCAACTGAAATTGTGTTTATCATAAACTTATAATTAACAGTTTGAATCCAATTTAATCAAGACAGATGATTGACAGACATTTCATTTCTAGTGGAGGTACTATGCCTCCTGCTGGTAGCTGTGCTGTGGGGCTGCACCAACCCATTTCTGAAGAGAGGCACAGAGGGGATTGAACATGTGAAAAAGGATAACAAGTTTCTTCAGTTCCTGGCAGAGGTTAAGTTCCTGTTTTTAAACATCAAGGTAAATTGACACTTGCATTTGGAGAGGGACTAAAACTTTTTCCATTTAGGCCTATCGTACCATTAGCTCATAGTAACCATGTATGTAATTCTTAATTGATGCAAATACACTTTCCATGCTTTTCCTGTTATTTATAGCAGATGTAGCCTATAACAACGTGTCCCTTTACATTTGCAGTACCTGATACCATTCCTACTGAATCAGAGTGGGTCCTTGGTGTACTACTTCACTCTTGCCACCACAGGTTAGCTACATCTTACAACTAAGACATGTTGAACTACAGTATGACTATTTTACACATCGACTGCTCACAATCTCATCCTCCTCAGGTTTCTCTTATCTCCAAATCACATGATTGAAGTTGCCCCTAGATGCAGATTTTTCTTCCTCACCCTTTTTTCCCCCCCTCCTCCCCTCATACAGATCTGTCTCTGGCTGTGCCCGTGGCCAACTCCCTCACCTTCCTCTTCACCATGCTCACTGGGAAGCTGCTCGGGGAGGAGTTTGGAGGGAAAAGTAAGTGTTGTGTGGTTATGATGTCACCACTCTCCAAACATAATGGCACACATTCTACAACATTGCCATCGCTCTCTGGGCTGTTTGGTTAGCCTTAGCACACATTGCATTGAGAATTGTCTAATTTTTCCACACGCTGTCTCTGTGTGTTTGTTTGTTGCAGGAGCTGTTGGAGGAATGGTCCTCACCATGGTGGGCATCACTCTATGCATAGTGAGCTCCATCAGTGAGACTGAGAGCAAGGGGCAGCAGAATGGCACAAAGGTCTCACCATAGAAATAGATACTGTATCAGCACAGTACTGTATATCTCTATGGGTCTCGCTCTAAAAAAGATGACTGGACACATTTTAAAATGTTCTATCACATACCAACTAGTTCAAGTTATTGTTTCTTGTCTAGGGTACTTTCTATAGGCTTAGTTATGTCTTCAATAGAAGTGACTTTATGCTACATAACATATTTCAACTACAGCGGTGTTTAGGCTATCCAAAAAGATCAAAGCATATCGCTGTAGAACACAACATTTTGTAACAGGTAATGAAAATGAGCGCTTCTTATTGGACAAGTTCAAGTAGTAAGCTACCTCCCCATTCCCTGTTTCAAAACGTTTTCTCCCTACTGGACACAATCCTGACTTATACCAGCCAGGCAACAGAGTGATTGGACAATATGTAGAAGAGAATGCAAATGAGCATAGTGGGAACTCAAGCACAATGTTGTGGCTCCCACACCTTATAACAACTGTGACAGAGTTCAAGTAGGGTTTATTGCAGCCGGGGTCCAGATTTATTGCCTATCTAGTTAATGCCGAACCAGCCATTCTTGCCACTTTGCTGCCATGTTGTGTGAATACTGCCGATAGAAACACTAGGCTATAGGCCTATAGAAGACCACAGTCAATGTGTTAGTGTTGAAAATAGACTAACTAGAGTTTTAATCACAGTGCTGCTACTGTATACCAAGGTCAGAGAAACCGTTATTACATTGTAATGTCTTAATGTAACTTATTTTGATATGAAACTACAAAGGCGTTCCATGCAAGGTGATATGTTGAGTGGGGAAAAACTGTAGTCTGTTTCCTGTTTTATTGCACTTTTTATTCAGAAATAATGGCATTTAACCCAAAATGCTTATACGGTACAATCAGAGGACATTGCTGTTTTTGTAAGATAAAATATTTCATATTGTATATTTCCACGTTTATTTTGATGAAGAGGAATTCTTTACATTAAATGTACACTACCGTTCAAAAGTTTGGGGTCACTTGAATTTTTTTTTATACACAATTTTTTTAAAGCACATTTTCTGTCCATTAAAATAACATCAAATTGATCAGAAATACATTGTTAATGTTGTAAATGACTATTGTAGCAGGAAACGGCAAATATTTTTTTTTATGGAATATATACATAGGCGTACAGAGGCCAATTATCAGCAACCATCACTCCTGTGTTCCAATGGCACGTTGTGTTAGCCTTTTAAAATGATACATTTAGATTAGCTAATGGGTCATTAGAAAACCCTTTTACCATTGTTAGCACAGCTGAAAACTGTTGTTCTGTTTAAAGAAGCAATAAAAGTGGTTAGTTGAGTATCTGGAGGATCAGCATTTGTGGGTTCGATTACAGGCTCAAAATGGCCAGAAACAAAGCACTTTCTTCTGAAACTCGTCAGTCTATTCTTGTTCTGAGAAATTAAGGCTATTCCATGAGAGAAATTGCCAAGAAACTGAAGATCTCGTACAACGCTGTGTACTACTCTCTTCACAGAACAGCGCAAACTGGCTCTAACCAGAATAGAGTGGGAGGCCTTGGTGCACAACTGAGCAAGAGGACAAGTACATTAGTGTGTCTAGTTTGAGAAACAGACGCCTCACAAGTCCTCAACTGGCAGCTTCATTAAATAGTACCCACAAAACACCAGTCTCAACAGTGAAGAGGCGATTCCGGGATGCTGGCCTTCTAGGCTGTGTGTTCTTTTGCCCATCTTAATCTTTTCTTTTTATTGGCCAGTCTGAGATATGGCTTTTAATTTGCAACTCTGCCTAGAAGGCCAGCATCCCGGAGTCGCCTCTTCGCTGTTGACGTTGAGAATGGTGTTTTGCGGGTACTATTTATTGAAGCTGCTAGTTGAGGACTTGTGAGGCGTCTGTTTCTCAAACTAGACAATCTAAATGTACTTGTGCACCGGAGCCTCCCACTCCTATTTCTATTCTGGTTAGAGCCAGTTTGGCTGTTTTGTGAAGAGAGTAGTACATAGCGTTGCACGAGATCATCAGTTTCTTGTCAATTTCTCGCATGGAATAGCCTTCATTTCAAATAACAGTTATAGACTGACGAGTTTCAGAAGAAAATTCTTTGTTTCTTGCCATTTTGAGCCTGTAATCTAACCCACAAATGCTGATGCTCCAGATACTCAACTAGTCTAAAGAAGGCCAGTTTTATTGCTTCTTTAAATCAGCACAACAAAAGGACTTGAGTTCCTGTATGTTGTTATGATCACACCACGTCTCGTTAATCATAAGGCATACACCCCCGCCCTTCTTCTTACCAGAGAGATGTTTGTTTCTGTCGGCGCGATGCGTGAATTAACCAGGTGGCTGTACCGACTCTGACGTATCCCGAGTGAGCCGGGGGACATTTCTCCAAAAAGTACGATTTTTGTCCCCATGTGCAGTTGCAAACCGTAGTCTGGCTTTTTATGCCGGTTTTGGAGCAGTGGCTTCTTCCTTGCT
Source organism: Salmo salar (assembly GCF_965601325.2). Lineage (NCBI taxonomy): Eukaryota > Metazoa > Chordata > Actinopteri > Salmoniformes > Salmonidae > Salmo > Salmo salar. The sequence goes on along the minus strand of NC_138299.1, from coordinate 7,901,217 downwards.
GAGTGGCCTTTCAGGTTATGTCGATATAGGACTCGTTTTACTGTGGATATAGATACTTTTGCAACAGTTTCTTCCAGCATCTTCACAAGGTCCTTTGCTGTTGTTCTGGGATTGATTTGCACTTTTCACACCCAAGTACGTTCATCTCTAGGAGACAGAACGAGTCTCCTTCCTGCGTACTATTGTTTGTACAGATGAACGTGGTACCGTCAGGCGTTTGGAAATTGCTCCCAAGGATGAACCAGACTTGTCTCCAATTTTTTTTCTGAGGTCTTGGCTGATTTCTTTTGATTTTCCCATGATGTCAAGCAGAGGCACTGAGTTTGAAGGTAGGCTGTGAAGTACATCCACAGGTACACCTCATATTGACTCAAACTATGTCAATTAGCCTATTAGAAGCTTCTAAAGCCATGACATCATTTTCTGGAATTTTCCAAGCTGTTTAAAGGCACAGTCAATTTAGTGTATGTAAACTTCTGACCCACTGGAAATGTGATACAGTGAAATAATCGGTCTGTAACAATTGTTGGGAAAATGACTTGTGTCATGCACAAAGTAGGCGTCCTAACCGACCTGCCAAAACAATAGTTTGTTAACAAGAAATTTGTGGAGTGGTTGAAAAACAAGATTTAATGTAAACTTCCGACTTCAACTGTGTGTGTATATATATATATATATATATATATATATATATATATATATATATATATATAAATAAATAAATTAGGTAACAGTTGGGTAACAATGTTGAGAATGATTTGCCAAGTCATTAGTGATGTTCATTGACCAGACACACCTTGTCTGGGTCTTTTGGGAAGGGAGGGGGATCTTTTTCACATAACTTCTTACTTACACGTAGCTTTGGTCAAAATCTAGAGGAGAAAAATACAAAGAACCTCTTGTAGTCTCAATCCTTTCACACTAACAACAACCATACAACCAGGCGTGAATAAACATGCATTTAACAAAGACTTACTTTTATCCCTATGAGCACAAGATGTTGAAAATACATACACTACCGTTCAAAAGTTGGGGGTCACTTAGAATTGTCCTTGTTTTTGAAAGAAAAGCACGTTTTTTGTTCATTAAAATAACATCAAATTCATCAAAAATACAGTGTAGACATTGTTAATGTTGTAAATGACTATTGTAGCTGGAAATGGCAGATTTTTTATGGAATATCTACATAGGCGTACAAAGGCTCATTATCAGCAACCATCACTCCTGTGTTACAATGGTGTTAGCTAATCCAAGTTTCATTTTAAAAGGCTAATTGATCATTAGAAAATCCTTTTGCAATTATGTTAGCACAACTGAAAACTGTAGTGCTGATTAAAGAAGTAATACAACTGGCCTTCTTAAGACTAGTTGAGTATCTGGATTATCAGCATTTGTGGGTTCGATTACAGGCTCAAAATGGCCAGAAACAAAGCACTTTCTTCTGAAACTCGTCAGTCTATTCTTGATCTGAGAAATGAAGGCTCTTCCATGCGATAAATTGCCAAGAAACTGAAGATCTCGTACAACGCTGTGTACTACTCCCTTCACAGAACAGCGCAAACTGGCTCTAATCAGAATAGGAGTGAGAGGCCCCGGTGCACAACTGAGCAAGAGGAAAAGTACATTAGAGTGTCTAGTTTGAGAAACAGACGCCTCACAAGTCGTCAACTGGCAGCTTCATTAAATAGTACCCGCAAAACCCCAGTCTCAATGCCGAAGAGGCGACTCCGGGATGTTGGCCTTCTAGGCAGAGTTGCAAAGAAAAAGCCATATCTCAGACTGGCCAATAAAAATAAAAGATTAAGATGGGCAAAAGAACACAGACACTGGACAGAGGAACTCTGCCTAGAAGGCCAGCATCCCGGAGTCGCCTCTTCACTGTTGAAGTTGAGACTGGTGTTTTGCGGGTACTATTTAATGAAGCTGCCAGTTGAGCACTTGTCCTTTTACTCAATTGTGCACCGGGGCAACCCACTCTTCTTTCTATTCTGGTTAGAGCCAGTTTGCACTGTTTTTCTTGTTATATGAGATCTTCAGTTTCTTGGCAATTTCTTGCATGTTCCTCACTGGTCTGGCGTAGAAGATAGCGCTCACCTCCTTCTTTGGTCTCTTTTGGATGGCTGGGAGTGCCGTCTTCCTTACTTCGTCCCCCGTTGACTTCACCCTCCGTCCGTCCGACTGGAACCACAACATCAGAGTCGTGTTCATTAGACACCAAATAGAAGAAAACAGACAAACAGGGCGGGACTACCTGGACTTATAAGAAAAGCAAATTTTCGCTACATTTTTGCTACAGTGTTTTGACTGTACCTCTGGAGAGTCCAAGAGAGCAGAGTCACTGTATCTGTCCTCAGGGCCCCTGGCTGCCTTCCTGCCCTGAGCAAGACAAAGGGAGACAGTGTGTACCTTTATTACCACGCTCAATTGTCCTACAGACAAAATAAATATAAAATATGAATCAGTAGATGATACGCACGAAGTAGCTTACCTCATATCTCCTTGACAGCCTTCTAATTCCAGGGTAAATTCTGGAAAATAATGGAAAATTTAAATTCACATAATATAGAATTCAATATTTTATTTTATTTAGAATAAAATACACACACTAGTCTTTAGTCTTGTCTGTCTAAAAGCTGTTCTATTGTCAGATTCTCTAAAATTTCTGTACACATGATAATTCCATCTATACCTCTCAGTGGCTTTAGGAACCAACAGCTCCACGTAGGGAAGCTTATTGAACCTCTCTGCTCCCACTGCCACGTAGTACTGGCCACTCTCCAGCTCATCTGCACTGGACACGGTCACACCCTCTAGAGTGCACAGCCTAAGAGGTAGCAGGGTCAACGGTCAGGGGGTCACTAATGGGGTCAGAGAGCCTTTAGCCTTTTGGTGGCCCTAAGTGAGATTTGGTTGGCGGCAACAACAAAGAATCTGTCCCCTCTCTTGACGACGGAGAGAAAAATGAAAGATTGTAAACTTAATTTCCTGCAATTCTACCCATTTTGCCATGGGGAGTAGAGAAATGTTGCAGTTTTAATTTATGTAAATCTACACATTTTGCCATCGGGGCGGAGAGACGTTAAGCAATTTTTTATAACACATTTCATGCATTTCTACTCATTTTGCCATGGGGCAGAGAGACATATTTTTTATGTTTTACTTAGCTGACATTGCTAATTGTTAGCTGACATGGCTAATTAACTGACGGTCAGTGACTGACATAACAAGAGAAAACCTGCTGAAGCGGAACCAAATTTTGAAATTCCACCTTGTGTATTCTACTATTCTAACTCTTAACAGTAAGTTGAGACCCTGACTTCGTTCCTATTTTTTATATATGTTTTTGCTGTTGTGGGCCCCCTGGCGACCTCCTATGTCGCTTATGCCTGGAGCCTGCCCTGGAGAGACTGTTATCTGTGTACCATTAGGTCATTAGACTGCCATTACCTGTAATAGGTCAAACATGCTGTGAGGGTGTGACAGCTGTGTTGTCCTATGTGATCAGTCTCACAGTGTGTTTCTATGCGTGCGTTTGTGTGCCTGTATGAGTATGTGTGGTGTGTGTGCGCGTTTGGGTCTGACCTGCGCACGGCTCCAGTGCGTAAATTGGCCTTCTCTGTGATTAGACCGAGGATCTGATCCAGGTCTCGCTGCCAGGTCCTGGGAATGATGAACCGGAATGGCAAGCTATTAGGTCCAGAGGCTATGGAGGCAAGCCCTGTTAGTATCACTCATTGTTTCTGACCACATAATATAACAATAAATCAATACTTCAAACTAAACCTAGCCACAGACAGATAATGTTTCTACAGTGTTTCCACTTTGATACTATGCAACATTGTTGTTGTATTTAAACCAAGCGGTAGGCATGGGGGGGCTGCCAGTGAGGGGCTGCGTACAGATGTAGGATCTTAATTTGATTACTCTTTTGTTGCGGCACAGCAGGAAATGCAAACTTGTAGTTTATTTGGGTTTTAAAAAGTTTGTCATTTCCACTTTGAAATTTCAGACTTGATTTGCCCTAATGAAAAATGTATCAATCCCAATAAAAATGGCCATGAATTATAACCCACATGCTAATTCACATTTCCTGTTACTGCAGGATTATTTACCTGCTGCAGCAAACTGGCTCAAACTAAGATCCTACATCTGTAGGCTGGGTATCAGGCCTGCCCGGGCATGTTCAGAGCCCTGATAACACAGTGGCAAAACAACATCTGTGCCAACCCAAGTGTCACACAATTCCCTTTCTACTGTTTCATATTAACTCAGTGGTGTAAAGAAAGAATGCTGACGGGCATGTTATGGTGGCCTTTCTGGTCCCAGTCAGATAATGGAGATTTATATTATTTTTAGGAGTACGATATTGCTCCAAAGCAGTACACACTCCACAGCTAAAAATGAAATACATTCATATCTTGCTATCCAACCAATTGGACTGAATAAAAAGCAAGCACTTTCCATTGTGCGAATGGCTATTGAGATGCTACGCTTGAAATGGCCTTGTATGACAAGCATCCGTGACACGTCCGAGAGTCCTTTGCATAATATTACCTCATCAAGATCTATCCTCCTTTGATATATGAATGCATCTGATGATAAAGAGAGCTATTGAAATGGGCCAACAATTACCTAAGACACTGGGTGACAGCTTGAATACAGCACAGAACATTGATGTTATTATGGTGCTTATTTCCCTATTCGTCTTGGGACCGGTTCAGATCCACCTGATTTGAGTGGGCGTGTTAGTGTGACCATCCCCCTCGGAGCGTTCCAGTGGCGAGTCCGAGATGGGTTAGGCATGGATTAATGAGTAATGGACCCGACAGAGAGCCGCCACACACAGAAAACCATATTGAACCTAACCTGTGCTCCTTCTCTGGGTACAGACTGCTTCTACAGCCCTGTGTTCAAATAACTGTATGGAAAAACCAAGAGACGTGTTAAGGGTTCACACGTCATCACCAACGTCAATGAGACATAGAACGCTTGACCCATGTCTGTATAAAATATTTGCATAATGGTTTACTAGCTTCATGTGTATTAGGCACACAATGCATACATCTCATAGGAAACGTAACATTTTCACAAAATAATGTAACCTACTGTATCTAGACATTTACACACGTCATGGTAGACATGAATAAATTGACCAATGCCATTGAACATACAGGTGTAGAATTAAGACAATTTCTAGAGAATTCATAATTCTGCCTGGTAGACTACTACTCACTCCAGCTTCTTGAACCTCTCAAAGCCTGCAGCTACGTACTTGGCCCCGGTCTGGAGGTCATGCAGCTCCCTGACCCGGTGTCCCTGACGGGGGTGTACAGGGTCCTCACGGCTAGCAGAGCCTGGATGCAGTGGGTCATGTCATTGAGGAATGCCTCCATGGTGGCCACCTGTCGATGGTTGACCACGAACCTCCTGCCAGAGTAGGAGTCACCGTTCCTGTAGACCATCACGCTCTTGACCGGAGGCAGGAGGAGAGTTGCTGACACACTAGAAGCCATTTCACCAGATGCTGTCTTTGTCCCCGTCTGCTCTGGGTCTAACACACCACCTCTCATACACTCAAACCTTAGAAGGCTAGAAGAGTGTCGAAATGTTTGAATTAGAAGGTGAGACCCACTTCTGTTGTTGTGTTCTGTGTGGTGGTCTCTCACAGCTCTGGACTCTCCCGCTTTCTCTGCTCTCTCTCTCTCACACACACACACACACACACCTCTGGCGGCTGTGAGTATTCCCTGGTTGCCATGGCAGCAGGGCCAGCAATGACTGGCTTTGTTGGCAAAACCATCAGCAGCAACGAATGACAAGAAGAGGGAGAGTGCAGGAGCAATAGTCAGAGAGAGAGCAAGGGGACAGTGTTGTAAGCTGCATAAATAAGACAAACCATAAACCTATGCATCATCTTAAAAAAAAAAAAATACAAAAACCTGTTGAACTGACATGGTCAAATTCACAAGTGAAGCCTAATGCTAGTTCTGTAGTATGTACAACGGAAACAGTAGTTAAAGCTCAGGGATAACCCCTCTACAATAGGTTAGGCTCTGGGAGTTGACTTGAGGGAGTTGGAATACCTTTTCCCATTCATCCATTTCAAACATTCTCCCTTGCTTGACCTTTTATGGGCTGTCTAGAAAGCAGCTTTTGTGTAGTCGATATCCACACAAACAAGAACAGTATGTTGAATTGTATAACTGCACTTTAATGATTGTATTGAGTATGTGGTCTCAATGGGAAATACGAGCTTGTGTGGATCACCTGAGATAAACTAAAGGCAGCAGGAATTCCCTTGAATCTCTCCCATAACTTATTTGAAAACAATGGAGATCACCATAGTTATATGGAACGATGAAGACGATAGCAGTGACGTGAAGAAACATCACATATAGCACTGACAGCAACAACATAAGTATTATTATTTAAAAAAACATAGCTATAATATATTTGACCACGTCATCACTGGATAGTTACAAACATAAACGTTATTCATAATATGTTTTCCCCAAACATTCACTCTGTGCCACTCATACACATCTTGAATAAATACCCCCCCTAAAAAGTATACATTTAATTATACCCCTCCCAGTGTGGGATAGCTAGATTCATTTATTTGGTATATGATTATTTATATATCGTAACATAATTTCATTTATCAACATGGGGAAAGATTCAGTCCTTCAGATCAATGTCCAGTTTAGAGAAACAGCCTCTCCTTGGTCCTCTGCCATTAGGAAATATTCAGTCTCTCTTTCAGTGACAGGTACTGAGAGAGAGAGAGAAGAGAAAGATAATGTAATTGTTAACCTTGCATTGAATATTGGTCTTATTCTTCAACACAAATCAATGAAAACAATGTGACAATGACATAACATTTGAGAAAACGGCTTTCACTTTTTTACGGCTGGCAATAGCTTGTTGAAGCCATAGCATCTCCATGGCCAAAGTGTTCCTGTGTAGCTGCAAGGCTTCAGGGGTATGGGGCTCGTCCTGGGCCAGACTACACCACTGCTGGGAACCTGGGAAAAGGCAGACACGTTCAGAGCAAGTCATTAACTTACATGCCCTAAAAACAATGAGTATAAAGTCTCTAAAAAACAAGCATATTTGGATTCACACATACTAAACTTTTATTTGACCCACGCACACCTTACCTTTCTGAGTCTCCCCCTCACCCCCAGGTGGACAAGAAGAAGGACTGGAGGAGCCCCTGGAGATGGATGCCTGTCCATGGCTGTAGGGGTCATCTCTCTCTGGTTCTAGCCTATCAGACATAAGCTGTGCCCCTTCTCTCTCCCCTGGCTGCTCCAGAGGATGGCTTCCCCCGTCTGGTGCTTCTTCCGCATGTTTTTTGGTGAAGATACCAGATGGGCCATCCTGTATGGTAGAGTACAATAACATTTGTTAGATACACAAACTGTGCAGAAAATGACAAGCAGAACTCAGAGTCTTCGAGAGAATGGCAAACTCATCAAGGACCTCAGCCACCCTAGCCATGGTTTGTTCACCACGCTACCAGAAGGTGGAGACAGTACAGGTGCATCAAAGCTGCATCAAAGCTGGGGTCGAGAGGATGAAAAACAGCTTCTATTTCCAGGCCACCAGACTTAAATAGTCACCACTAGCCGGCCTCCACCCAGTACCCGGCCCTGAACTTTAGTCAGGCTACCATCCGGAACTCAGCCCTGCACCTTAGAGACTGCTGCCCTATGTACATAGTCATTGAACACTGGTCACTTTAACAATGTTTATATATTTTCTTACCCACTTCACATGTATATACACTGTATTCTAGTGAAGGCTCAACCTATATAACTACTGCTGTACACAGCTTTTCTATTCATATACTGTCACTCCATAATGTCTATACACACACACACACACACACACACCATCATATAAGTTTTAGAACACCTACTCATTCAAGGGTTTTTCTTTAATTTTACTATTTTCTACATTGTAGAATAACAGTGAAGACATCAAACCTATGAAATAACACATATGGATTCATGTAGTAACCAAAACAGTGTTGAACAAATCAAAATATATTTTAGATTTGATTCTTCAAATAGCCACGCTTTGCCTTGTTGGGTTCTGAGAATATGATATATACTTAGTCATGTCACTGAGGGAGAGAGGGTAATTTATAACGTTTACATTATATCAGGGATCCTATTGAAATATTGAGTGCTTAGGGCTACACCAGAAGATAATGGTTATCTGCAGGAGGAAGGTACAGTTGAAGTCGGAAGTTTACATACACTTAGGTTGGAGTCATTAAAACTCGTTTTTCAACCACTCCACAAATTTCTTGTTTTAACAAACTATAGTTTTGGCAAGTTGGTTAGGACATCTACTTTGTGCATGACACAAGTAATATTTTCCAACAATTGTTTACAGACAGATTATTTCACTGTATCACAATTCCAGTGGGTCAGAAGTTTACATACACTAAGTTGACTGTGCCTTTAAACAGCTTGGAAAATTCCAGAAAATTACGTCATGGCTTTTGAAGCTTCTGATAGGCTAATTGACATCATTTGAGTCAATTGGAGGTGTACCTGTGGATGTATTTCAAGGCCTACCTTCAAACTCAGTGCCTCTTGCTTGACATCATGTGAAAATCAAAAGAAATCAGCCAGGGCCTCAGAAAATAAATTGTAGACCTCCACAAGTCTGGTTCATCCTTGGGAGCAATTTCTAAACGCCTGAAGGTACCACGTCCATCTGTACATACAATAGTACGCAAGTATAAACACCATGGGACCACGCAGCCGTCATACCGCTCAGGAAGGAGACACGTTCTGTCTCCTAGAGATGAATGTTCTTTGATGTGAAAAGTGCAAATCAATTCCAGAACAGCAGCAAAGGACTTTGTGAAGATGCTGGAGGAACCCGGTACAAAAGTATCTATATCCACAATAAAACGAGTCCTATATCGACATAACCTGAAAGGCCGCTCAGCAAGGAAGAAGCCACTGCTCCAAAACCGCCATAAAAAAGCCAGACTACAGTTTGCAACTGCACATGGGGACAAAGATGGTACTTTTTGGAGAAATGTCCTCTGGTCTGATGAAACAAAAATACAACTGTTTGGCCATAATGACCATCGTTATGTTTAGAGGAAAAAGGGGGAGGCTTGCAAGCCGAAGAACACCATCTCAACCATGAAGCATCATGTTGTGGGGGTGCTTTGCTGCAGGAAGGACTGGTACACTTCACAAAATTGATGGCATCATGAGGATGGAAAATTATGTGGATATATTGAAGCAACATCTCAAGACATCAGTCAGGAAGTTAAAGCTTGGTCGCAAATGGGTCTTTCAAATGGACAATGACCCCAAGCATACTTCTAAAGTTGTGGCAAAATGGCTTAAGGACAACAAAGTCAAGGTATTGGAGTGGCCATCACAAAGCCCTGACCTCAATCCTATAGAAAATTTGTGGGCAGAACTGAAAAAGCGTGTGCGGGCAAGGAGGCCTACAAACCTGACTCAGTTATACCAGCTCTGTCAGGAGGAATGGGCCAAAATTCACCCAACTTATCGTGGGAAGCTTGTGGAAGGCTACCCAAAACGTTTGACCCAAGTTAAACAATTTAAAGGCAATGCTACCAAATACTAATTGAGTGTATGTAAACTTCTGACCCACTGGGAATGTGATGAAAGAAATAAAAGCTGAAATAAATCATTCAAGGCTCACTTAACCAGCATGGCTACCACAGCATTCTGCAGCAATACGCCATCCCATCTGGTTTGAGCTAAGTGGGACTATCCTTGGTTTCTCAAATGATTGTCTCGCCTGGTTCACCAACTACTTCTCTGATAGAGTTCAGTGTGTCAAATCGAAGGGCCTGTTGTCCGGACCTCTGGCAGTCTCTATGGGGGTGCCACAGGGTTCAATTCTTGGGCCGACTCTCTTCTCTGTATACATCAATGATGTCGCTCTTGCTGCTGGTGATTCTGTGATCCACCTCTACGCAGACGACACCATTCTGTATACTTCTGGCCCTTCTTTGGACACTGTGTTAACTAACCTCCAGACGAGCTTCAATGCCATACAACTCTCCTTCCGTGGCCTCCAACTGCTCTTAAACGCAAATAAAACTAAATGCATGCTATTCAACCGATCATTGCCCGCACCTGCCCGCCCATCCAGCATCACTACTCTGGACGGCTCTGACTTAGACTACGTGGATAACTACAAATACCTGGGTGTCTGGCTAGACTGTAAACTCTCCTTCCTGACTCATATTAAGCATCTCCAATCCAAAATTAAATCTAGAATCGGCTTCCTATTTCGCAACAAAGCATCCTTCACTCATGCTGCCAAACATACCCTCGGAAAACTGACCATCCTACTGATCCTCGACTTCGGCAATGTCATCTATAAAATAGCCTCCAACACTCTACTCAACAAACTGGATGCAGTCTATCACAGTGCCATCCGTTTTGTCACCAAAGCCCCATACACTACCCACCACTGCGACCTATATGCTCTTGTTAGCTGGCCCTCACGTCATACTCGTCGCCAAACCCACTGGCTACAGGTTATCTACAAGTCTCTGCTAGGTAAAGCCCCGCCTTATCTCAGCTCGCTGGTCACCATAGCAGCACCCACTCGTAGCACGCGCTCCAGCAGGTATATCTCACTGGTCACCCCCAAAGCCAATTCCTCCTTTGGTCACCTTTCCTTCCAGTTCTCTGCTGCCAATGACTGAAATGAACTGCAAAAATCTCTGAAGCTGGAGATTCCCATCTCCCTCACTAGCTTTAAGCACCAGCTGTCAGAGCAGCTCACAGATCACTGCACCTGTACATAGCCCATCTGTATACAGCCCATCTACCTCATCCCCATACTGTATTTATTTATTTATTCTGCTCCTTTTGCACCCCAGTATCTCTACTTGCACATTTCATCTTTTGCACATCTACCATTCCAGTGTTTAATTGCCATACTGTAATTACTTTGCCACCATGGCCTATTTATTGCCTTAATTCCCTTATTTTACCTAATTTGCACTCACTGTATATAGACTTTGTTTTCTTTTTCTTCTTCTTCTGTATTATTGACTGTATGTTTTGTTCATTCCATGTGTAACTCTGTGTTGTATGTGTCTAACTGCTATGCTTTATCTTGGCCAGGTCGCAGTTGCAAATGAGAACTTGTTCTCAACTAGCCTACCTGGTTAAATAAAGGTGAAAAAAAACGTACAAAAAAACTGGAGAATGACCCAACACACCTCCGGCTGTGTAAGGGCTATTTGACCAAGAAGAAGAGTGATGGAGTGCTGCATCAGATGACCTGGCCTCCACAATCACCCGACCCCAATCCAATTGAGATAGTTTGGGATGATTTGGACCGCAGAGTGAAGGAAAAGCAGCCAACAAGTGCTCAGCATATGTGGGAACTCCTTCAAGACTGTTAGAAAAGCATTCCTCATGAGCTGGTTGAGTTAATACCAAGAGTGTGCAAAGCAGTCATCAAGGCAAAGGGTGGCTACTTTGAAAAATCTCAAATACACTTTTTTTGTTTACTACATGATTCCATATGTGTTATGTCAAAGTTTTGATATATTCCCTATTATTCTACAATGTAGAAAATAGTAATAATAAAGAAAAGCCCTTGAATGTGTAGGCGTTCTAAAACTTTTGACCGGTAGTGTACATATATATTTACATTCCAGACTGACATTGCTCATTCTAATATTTCTAAGTTGCCTTTGTTTGTGTATTGTTCGTTTTTACTGCACTGTTGAAGATACAGTGCAGTCGGAAGGTATTCAGACCCCTTGACTTTTTCCACATTTTGTTATGTTACAGCCTTATTCTGGAATAGATTATATAAAAAGACAAAATCTCATCAATCTACACACAATAACAAAGCATAATCAGGTTTAGACATTTTTGCAAATAAAACACTGCAATACCTTATTTACATAAGTATTCTGACCCTTTGCTATGAGACCCGAAAGGTGCATTCTGTTTCCATTGATCATCCTTGAGATGTTTCTACAAGTTGACTGGAGTCCACCTGTGGTAAATTCAATTGATTGGACATGATTTGGAAAGTCACACACCTGTCTATATAAGGTCCCACAGTTGACAGTCTTTGTCTGAGCAAAAAAAGCCATGAGGTCGAAGGAATTGTCCGTAGAGCGCTGAGACAGGATTGTGTCGAGGCACAGATCTGGGGAAGGGTACCAAAAAATGTATGCAGCATTGAAGGTCCCCAAGAACATAGTGGCCTCCATCATTCTTAAATGGAAAAAGTTTGGAACTACCAAGACTCTTTGGCCAAACTGAGCAAACTAAGAAAATGTGGGAAAAGTAAAGGGGCCTGAATACTTTCCGAATGCACTGTAAGCATTTCGCTACACCCGTGATAACATCTGCAAAATGTGTGTACACATCCAATAACATTTTATTTTAACCCTTAAAATGCTTACGTCTTTGAAGTGAGGAATGGCAATAATGTTCCCCTTCCAATCAAAATGGTTCACTTCTCCATCGATATCTCTCACAATGTCCTCAAACTCTGAACGTGCGCAGTTGATCTCCTTTCTCATCAGATATCCACGAGCGTGTGCCTGTGGGAAAGGGATGAGGTGACCACTGTGTTAGTGTTAGCTACAAAACCTGGCGAGGTTAAATTTGTTAGCTAGTAGTAGTGTAGCAATTGACAACTAGAGCTAAGTTTGAACCAACAACCCTTCAGTAACAGGGAGAGCACATTACCACCTCTGCCATTAAGGTCCCTCCAGACCTATTGGCAGGGGCTGTTGTATATAGGATGGCATTGACCACATTATTCCACCTCTCCGGAGAAGCCTCTATTCCCAATGCAAATGAAACACTTCCATCAAATGAAGGAGACTTCTGGGATAATCTACCCACCTTTAGAGCAAGGGTACAGCTAGGGCATGAACAAACAATTGGCTACTGTACTGTATGTTGCAGAGCATGTTGAAGTACACTTTCCTACTGTGCCATAAAGGTCCAGACCGTTTGGCTGAGTACATTCACATACAGGGAATCTACACTATCATGAAAAGCTAACTACATACATTTTGTGAATACAACCCTGTGCAACAGAGACTGTAGTAAGCTACAATACTGTATTTAGCTAGCAGCTAGAACGCATCGTATACGTTAACGTTAGCTAGTAACTTAAGCCTCCCACCCACACTCAGTCCCCACTGCCAGCCAACACTAGCTCAAGTTAGCTTTGAAGCTGCTTTCAAGCAAAATGCACGCCGCTATAGTAGCAATACAACACGGATACGCAAACGAGTGGTCTTTGTTTGGAGACGTTAGTTAGTTAGTTGCTTGCTTGCTTGCTTGCTTTTACCTGAAAAAGTATGAAAATCCACTCGCTTCCCTCCATTGCTATGGTAACGAGGCAAAGTTCGCGGGAAATAAACCGACTTTTGTTCCTTTTCCGGTGTCACAACCACGTCAGGTGAAAATGAAAAGTCCCTTCGTGAAATGTGTAATTTAAAATATATATGAACATCTCCTTATAAGTTGGAAACTCGTCTATATTTCTAATATGTTCAACGCTATTATTAATCATGTCTGCTTTATGTTGTTATTTGTGTTTATTTTGAAAAATATGTGAGCGACCCCGGAAGTACTTATTTTTGCAAGCTTCGTAACGTTACCGCTGTCCAAAAATAATCGTCTGTCAACGCCACACGCGAAAATGAGTGGTGTGAACCAAATGACCTTGTTCCAGACGTGGGGAGCATCTGTTCCGCAAAAGGTTAGTCAAACGAATAATGTAAAGAAGTCTTCCGGACGACGAAAAACAACCCAAAACAGCAGGGGCAGCACCGCAGCCTCAGTCAAGACTCAGAAGAGGGCGACTGGTATAACTTTGCCGCCCCCGGCGCCACGTAACACGCTATGGGGTGAATTTGGTCAGGGGTCCACAGCAGACAGCGAGGTGAGAGATGTCGAGGAGGTTGCTGCTGCTGCTGCTGATGATGATGATGATGATGATGATTTAATGGTAGTTGCTGTTTATGAGGCGGAAAAGTCTTTGCAAATTGATGGAAACTTTGGACAACATAGTGAACACACAACAAATGTTGAGAGCACTTGTCTCACACAGATAAGCTCAAGTGGATCAACATATTACAAAGACTTCCCTGGCCTTGACAGCTCCTCTGCAAAGGTATGGATCTACCCCACCAACTATCCCATAAGGGACTACCAACTAAAGATATCGGAGGCAGCTTTATTTCAGAATACGCTGGTATGCCTCCCCACTGGCCTGGGAAAGACTTTCATTGCTGCTGTGGTAATGTACAACTTTTATCGATGGTATCCATCTGGAAAGATAGTTTTCATGGCACCAACAAAACCGCTGGTGGCACAACAAATAGAAGCGTGCTACAAAGTGATGGGTATTCCACAGACACACATGGCAGAGTTGACAGGTAAGTTGCCACGCATGTATCTTAAACGTGTTTAAACGGGGCCACGGCAAGGCTATAAAACATGTCTTGTCTGACATTTCCATTCCTTTTTCCACCAGGGAGCACGCAGGCTCAGCAGAGGCAGGAACTGTGGCGGTCCAGGCGCATCTTCTTCCTCACTCCTCAGGTATTGGTGAACGACCTGTCTCGAGCCACCTGCCCCGCGCTGAACGTCAAGTGTGTGGTGATTGACGAGGCTCACAAGGCACTGGGGAATCACGCCTATTGCCAGGTATCTAACACTTAAACCATACCTGAGAATGTTTCTGCTTTAACTGAGAAAGTTTGTGTTGAGCTTTACATTTTATGTGAATGACCATTACAGACCAGAGGTAAGCTATTTCACCACTGTTCTATAACTGATACTGGCTCCAGTTACCACCAGAGGAATTGATTGATTGATTGATATCATTTTTTAGATGATTAAAAGTAATAGGCTTGTCCAGCCGGTGACAAAATGACATGCATACAAGAAAACACAATAAAGCCCAGATGCTTATTTTCATTGTTGTCCTCAAAATCAAATCAAATCCTATGTTATTGGTCACATACACGTGTTTAGCAGATGTTATTGCGGGTGTAGCGAAATGCTTGTGTTTCTAGCTCTGACAGTGCAGTAATATCTAACAAATAATATATAACAATTGCACAACATATACCCAATACACAGAAATCTAAGTAAAGGAATAGAATTAAGAGTATATAAATATATGGGCGAGCAATGTCAGTGGCATAGACTAAGATACAGTATATACATACGAGATGGGTAATGCAAAATATGTAAACATTATTAAAGTGACTAGTGTTCCATTTATTAAAGTGGCCAGTGATTTCAAGTCTATGTATACAGGGCAGCAGCCTCTAATGTGCTAGTGATGGCAGTGAGATGGCAGCAATAATTATCAACAGCAGAGGTGCATGTTTGAGAGACCTTGTGAGAAAAATACCCCCAATCAAACTGCCATGTTGTTTCTCAGATATTGTTTTTGTGACACCTTAAAGCTATTCTCTGCATGTTGTCACTGCTTCTCTCCTCAGGTGGTGAGACAGTTGGGGAGCCAGACTCAACAGTTTCGCATCCTGGCACTCAGCGCCACGCCAGGTGGAGACACAAATGTGAGCAGCACAGCCTCTTCCACAACACTCTGAGGATGTTTACCACTATTATTTTGACCTTATGATGCTTGCAAAAGGGTATTAAATGGACTAACGTGACATTATGCACTGACATTATGTAATGATGTACCACTTCAACCATTTACAAGAGAACAGAAATGATATTCCACCTCAATAGTATTCACATTATGTAGGATTATCACCCAAATTGCCTACTTCCTAGAAATCTATCAACTCACGCCTGACTGTGTCTTCCTCTGCAGTCAGTGCAGCAAGTCATATCCAACTTGCTGATCTCCCACATTGAGCTGCGGTCTGAAGAGAGCCCTGACATCCAGGCCCACTCCCACCAGCGCAGCCTGGAGAAGGTGGTGGTTCCCTTGGGGGAGTCGCTGGCCGGGCACCAGGCCCTCTACCTACAGGTAGGCACCAAAGATCCTCTCATATCAGACTTGGTGGCACAGATTGTTTTCCTGGAAATGTGATGTAGCTTATGTCAACTAGAAAGGTAAACAGTGTTCCTATCTGTATGACAGCTGTAGAGCCTTCCAAAACACAATAATGATGTCTATGTTTTGTTCGCTTTTTGAACTTTGTGGTGAAGGAGTGGCCTCTGAGGCTGGTTCCCTTTTGACCCTGGGTTATGTGATATTTGTGTTGGTGCACTGTCACCATCTTCTGGCTGATATTTGTTATTGCAGGATGTTTTTTCAACTGTCCCCTACATGGAAGTAAACATTCTCTTTTGCCATCTCAGTGTGGTACAACTTAATTCATTATTTCTAACGATATAGTGAGAAGCTGCATACCAGGGTGCACTGTGGTTGTTTGTCAGTGCAAATGAGCCGTCTGTACTGTTGTGCCCATTTCAGACTAATTGGTCTCAATTGGCTGGAGTGGTAGAATGTTGTGGCTGTAGAGCAAAGGGCCTATCCACCAGCTACTCCTCCAGCACTGTACCTCCAACCTCAATCACTGTCACCTGTCAAGCCACTGGAGCTGAAGTGACTGGCTGCTATGCGAATCAGATAAATGAACGCTCAGATAGGTGCTTCCCATGATCCAGCATTCCAGACAGCCTCTGGCGAGGAGGAGACTGGACTCGTGTGGTGCTGCCTGTAGTTGGTGCACCTCTTGTCTGATGTGCTGAATTTACAAAGTTACTCTCATGGTTTATGGTCTGGACAAGCTGCCATGGCCTCAACATTGACTAACTCAAAGTAGGTTTGCCTCAGCAAGCATCTCCTTCATGGTCTAGACTAGTTGCCCTCAACATTGACTAACAGTAGTAGGTTTGCCTCTCCCTGGGCGCCTCATTCCATAATATCAAAGGGACTGCCTGAGCCTACTTGAGGCTCCATGATATATTGTGCATGGTTCCCGCTTGTGAGGGATTGTGTTTCACACAAGTAATTGAGCCCACAATTATTCCCTTGTCATGGGAAAGAATATTTGTTCCCATTCCCTCTTTTGTAGGTTATATATTTTGATCTCATGAAAGAAACATGTTTTTGGGTGTGAATTAAGTAATTTGGCAGACATGTCAGACGTTCCCTCTGGAGATTTCCTGCTCCCTCAGGTACTGAGCTGGGGCTTAGTAACCTCATATGCCCCCATCTCACCTTCAGGTTTTGAATAGCCTTCAGCATGGTGCCATTTCCATGCTCACTGGTGCCAGATAGGTTTGAAACTAAACTTTACAGCTGTGGATCTGCTTCTGTGTGTCTGAACATGACTAATCAAGCTTTTTTTTGTATACTGGTAGTCTAGGTTATTATTGGGAAATATCCATCCCCACCATCATGGCTGAAATCACACAACGAAGATTTAATACCATTTTTATTTCTTAAAATGTTTGGTTTCTTTTCTTTAACAAAACAATCAACAAATCCACAGCTCTCGTCGTTGCACTTCCTCAAAAATGTTTACTGTACAGAACACTTTTACAAATCACAGGGAAAAAATTGGCAAAATCCACCAAATTGCATCCACTCCAACTGGATGTTCCCAAATGACCAGTCTGTTATACATGGAGTTCAAATCTTTAAGCATGTTCCAATTCTGTGCACATTAGGAACGTTAACATTATATCCTACTTAGTGTCTACATCATCTCTGATTCCGGCCAGCAAAACAACTAGCTTAGTGTAAAAAGCTGCAAAGGCCAAACACTTAGCCTAATAACCACCCCTGGAACAACTTGGTTAACAGGTGCGTGTTATATCACTATGCTGATCATAAAATTATGGGGATGACGATTTCTCAGAACTACTACATTTAGACTGGACTTGGCGATTTGAAGTGATTGAGATCCTATTAGTTTACATTCTGCTGAATGTGGTACGTGGTGAAATAATGGTCATTAACCCACACTGGGCAATGAGAAAGATGATGTCCTGAACAAGTCTTCACTCAGTGATGATTTGGCAAGGTACCTGACGTACAGTACTTTCTGTGACTGGCGTCATCACAGCTACTTTACTATACAGTCCGGTGTTAAGCAGTATAGGCCTAATTTTCCTATAAAACAAGTATGATAGATCTATGTATTGTTGAGTCAACAAAATAGATGATACAGATGATCACTTTGACATTAAATTAATCCACTTAGTCATTGGTTTTATTAAAAAAAATATTTGTGAAGATAGAAAATACCTCCTAAAATCTTATTGAGTTAATGGATTTTCGTTAAATTGGATATAGATAACGCTGTGAACTAAAAACAATTAACTTTTCTAAAAATACAAAACACATCAGTGTGTGTATACGATAGGTTGCTCTATTTAAGTGCTCAATGCTTTTCCTCTCTTTTCAATGTTACTTGTTTCTCATCAGCAGTGCCAGGTAACTTGCACCAACATTGACACAAAGCAATGTCTGGATTGGAACAGTATGTAAAGAGACAGAAATAAGTAATATTGTACTGTAGTTTGAACAGCTTGTCTTTAAGCAGGGTTTTTCTGTATCAAAAAGAGGCTTAGGTGGTAGGCATGGCCGGGGGCATGGCAGGGGAACGGTCAGGCTGTCGGTGTGGCTGAATTTCAGAGAATTTTAGAGCCTCCCCCCATCTAGCAGATTTTTTTTGCATTTAAGCTGATTTCCGGCAATTCTACACATTTTGCCTTGCAGCTGAGAAATGTTGCAGTTTAAAGCACGTTTCCTGCAATTCTACATTCTGCCATGTAGCTGAGAGAATTTTGCAGTTTTAAAAGGTAGACTTAATGATATGACGTAGATGCAGAAAGTAAACAGCATAGTGGGTACATTTCCGCTCTTTTGGTTCCGTGGCGCCCACGTTGTAAGAGTGAAGCGAACCCGTGCGCATGTGCAGATACTGTGTATGACTGTGTGAGAGCGAAGTCTTGCGTCTTGCTCATCTCAATATTTGCACTGCTGCTCGTGGTAATGTCATTTAGCTGAGTCTACCTTTTAAAGCTAATTTCCTACAGTTCTATGCATGTGTTATTATGCTCGAAAACTAAATCTATACTGCTAAATTAAGTTTTTATTTTTTTCCTATAGGTGATTGTTAGTTCTTAAAAATAAAATATAGGTCCATTATCTAGTTTTAGTAGTTTAAGTTTACACTGAAATCATTTTCCCCATCACCCAAAAAGTTATCCACCCCAAATAATATTTTTCACTGTTTGGACTTAGGCAACCTAAAAAAAACATTTAGGCAGCCCGCCCAAGGATTAATGGCAGTAGAAACCCCGGCTTTAAGAATGAGGAATGCGTTGCCCCCGATCATAGAGAAATGTAGTATGCAGCAAATAGCATGCTTGATTGTCATACAGCAAAGGTCAGTGATTTTGGTTTGTAGTAATGCTTTTTTTTGTATGTTTTCTCTTTCTCGCAGTGCTTTGGTGGTATAGTGGGGTATTTGGAAAAAGCCACAATGGTTTTTCAATACTGTCAAAACTATTTATTGTATATTTATCTTTTAAGTTAATACATGCAGTCAACTTGTGCAATATGTTAGGAGATAAAGCAGATTGTGTTCTTCATTTCACCCGTCACATTATGAAGCTTACCGTAGTTCCCCAGAACAGTTGAGCTAATCATTTTTGTTTGTAAGTAGCACAATGGGAGAAAGCTAGTGCTTGTGAGTCCAGCTGTGCATTTAGTTTATCTTGTTAGTTAGCTAAGTAAGTGACTGGGCAGGGCATCATATAGTGCTAGCTTTCTGCCGTGTTTGAGAAGTCAAAGCGCTTTGGATGGGTATCTTGATTTTCTTGCGTTTATTTTTTTACCTTCTTGCCCCCTATTTATCTGAGCGAAGCAGGCAGACCCGTTGCCCTAGCGACTCCACACAGACACCGCTGTACTCGTACCACTCCAGAGCCAGTACTGTTCTCCCTTATAACAAGCATGCTTCAAAACTTTGTTCATTTGCACAATGTCTCTCGTTCACATTCGCTCGTAAATGTCCAAACTGACAAAAAGACATTCGGTAGCTACTACCTATACTTGTTTAACTTTGAGCTCGTTAGCATATTTAGCTAGCAGCCTCTATTGAAATTCGCTATTAGTTTGTGCTAATTTTGTTAGCCTTCTGGTAATAGACGCACAATGGGCATTGTTTTAGCGCCCCCCCCATGTGTACTAAGCGGTAATACCATAAATCCCGGGCTGAGAGAAGGACTGTATGACAATATGAAAATCTGGATACTGCACAACCCTAGTGTTTATACATTGACTGTTGGCCGTTTCAATACATGTTTATACAGTTCTGTGTTTGTCTATATGTCATTATGTTGCATCTTCAGTGTTTCCTTGACAGAAATAAAATGGCCTGCTTTACATACACTTCTTCACTGCTAATAAATCCACCCTCCTATCGCATTGTCTAAAGTTGGTAGTTATCATGGTGAAGATTGCAATTAGGTTTTTTCCCCCCACCTAATGCTGACTGGAATAGGTGTCATCGTGAACGATGACACCTATTGCTTGGTAAAGATTCAAGTTCTGTGAGGTTTACAGTGACTGGTGCAAGAATTAGATATCCACCCACTTTCCACAAAATATCAAGTAAACGTCACTTGGCTCCTCACCTTTCGGAGGAGGTCAAGACTATGTGAGGAGAACAGAGGTGCAGAGTAAAATCACTAGTTGGTCTATCAAAAAGGTGTTATCCCTTGAGTCAGTTGCTGTGGCCCCACAAATCTAATTAGCATTAAAAAAATCCCCATAAAAATTAAGCTAGAAATATATTTTTGCTTGGGCTGCGTCTCAATCCACCGCATCCGCCAAAATCGGCCTTGCGCAGCTGCAGTGAAAAGTGGCAGAGCTACAGCTGTTTTTATCAGATCACGAGACATCCCGAAAAATCGGTCTTCTCACGGTCTAGTGTTTGGCCTACAAACTATGACCCCTCTAAGGTGAGACTCAAACAACATAAATATAGTATACACTGAGTGTACAAAACATTTAAGGACACCTGCTCTTTCCATGACAGACTGACCAAGTGAATCTAGGTGAAAGCTATGATCCCTTATTGAAGTCACTTGTTAAATCCACTTCTATTAGTGTAGATGAAGGGAAGGAGACGGGTTAGACGGATTTAAGCCTTGAGACATGGATTGTGCAGTGGTGTAAAGTACTTAAGTAAAAATACTTGAAAGTACTACTTAAGTAGTTTTTTGGGGGTATCTGTACTTTACTATTCATATTTTTGACGACTTTTACGTCACTACATTCCTTAAGAAAATTATGTACTTTTTACTCCATACATTTTCCCTGACACCCAAAAGTACTCGTTACATTTTGAATGCTTAGCAGAACAGGAAAATGGTCTAATTCCCACACTTAAAGAGAACATCGCTGGTCATCCCTACTGCCTCTGATATGGTGGACTCACTAAACACATGCTTTATTTATAAATTGTTGGAGCCTGCCACTGGCTATACATCAATAAATACAAATGGTGCCGTCTGGTTTGCTTAATATAAGGAATTTGAAATTATACATTTGATACTTAAGCATATTTTAGCAATTACATTCTACTTTTCATATTTAAAACCAAATACTTTTAGACTTACTCAATTAAGATTTTACTGAGTGACTCACATTTACTTGAGTCCTTTTTCTATTAAGGTATCTTTACTTTTACTTGTATGACAACTGGGTACTTTTTTCACCACTGGGATTGTGTATGTGTGCCATTGAGGTTGAATGGGAAAGACAAAAGATTTAAGTGCCTTTGAAAGGGGTATAGTAGTAGGTGCCAGGTGCACCGGTTTGTGTCAGGAACTACAACCTGCTGGGTTTTTCCAAGCTCAACAGTTTCCTGTTGTCCCAAAGGACATCTGCCAACTTGGCACAACTGTGGGAAGCATTGGAGTCAACATGGGCCAGTATCCCTGTGGAACGCTTTCGACACCTTGTAGAGTCCATGTCCCGACGAATTGAGGCATTTTGAGGGCAAAATGCGGGGTGCAACTCAATTTTAGGAAGGTGTTCTTAATGTTTTGTACACGTGTGTATGGAAGTAGTTTATTGCCTAAAAAAAGGGGTTAAATGTGTCAAAATATAACCCGTTTCCTGATCTCATCTCTCAGATATAAGACACACTTCAAAACAAATTTCCAGTAGCTGTTTTACTATGTTTTTCCTTGTATGAATCTGTAATTCAATGTGTTTATGGGCTAATAGCAGTAAGGCAAATTCAATGTTTCAGCAAATAACTTATTCGATTTTAGGACCCAAAAATATTATCTAAATGCTTTGTATCCTTTGTATGACCATCTTAAAACAATTCCATATGTTAGCTTAGTAGAGCCCCCCCCCCCCCCCCCCCCCTGCCCCCCTTCCAGGTATAGACTCTAGATGATTAATGGACCCAGATGATGCAGCCTTTCACAGAACTGGTAATAAGGACCTTTTTCAGCAAAGTCCCAAAGTCTCTTCTCTCTCTAAAATGGAAAGGGGTTTCCATCAGGGGTGAATCGGTAGGGTCAGATAAGGACGGGGTGTTGGGTGGGTCAAGTTCAGGAGGAGAGGTCAAGATTAGGCTGGCCCTCAAGGCTGCTCCAGGAACCAAATCTCGTTCTGTCGGTTTACCGCCGCGGGGTGTTTGTAGCCGGCGACAATGAATGAGCCATTCACGCATATGGCGGGGGAGTCGAGCACTTCTGCCATGGTGCGAATCTCGTTGATGATGGTGACCTCGTTCTTAGCACCAGTGAAGGCCCTGGAGCGATAAAGGGGCACATAGGAATCTAATGAGATTTGATTCAAGTAATGGAGCTGTGCGTTTAAGGTATTTTAACCTCCCTACTCATTCTGCTGTATAAATTCCAATGAGATTGTCCAATACAATATGCCATGAAAGTGAATGTCACAATAGGCTAAATGGAAACACAATTGGAGCGTCGTCATATTTGGAAGCATGATGCAACCATATGTCTAGCAAAAAGTGTTGGAGTGGTGGCTGATTTGACTGAAATAATGTAAATAACTTTAGCTAGTTAGTCTCTTGTGACTGACTTAACAAATGTTTGTGTCCAATAGAGTAGCTAGCTAGTTACGTACATGAGATTTGGTTCCAAGATTCCCAGTAAGCTAACTTCTTGGCTAACTGCAGGTCCTAAACAGTTTGCTAGAAACTGAACTTGTTCATGCCTCAAGCTGACAAAGTGGCTCCAGTAATGATTACAATTTGATGTTAACGTATCTACTTCCATATTGTATTGTCATAAAATGTATCAGGCAGCACAAATGAATCGCAAACTCCTACCTTGTGTATACAATAGTGGCAGGCCATTCCTCAATGCTTATTTCAGTGTCAGAAGGCTTCGGGTGGCAGGGCTTGGTATTCTGTGGGCAGGTAGTAGGCCACAGTGACGTCACTGGACAAGACGGAGTGGTTCTCGTCCGTGCGGATCACCGTCAGGATAGGGATGGTCATACCCAGATAAGGACAGGACATGAACAACCAAGAGTCTGCAGTAGATGTGGCTAAACAAGGATGACGTTCGAAGAATAAACACTCAATGACTACTGTAAAGGCTGCTTTGGACTCACCTGAGGAGTTCTGCTGGCAGATGCATCTCATGAGCTTCATGAAACCGTAACAGATGCTCTGCTTGTAGGTGTCCTCATGAACCGTGATGCACGCCCAGTGGGCCTTCTCATAGTGGCGTTTCTCATAAAGCACGTCCCCACACTGTATAGACAGACACAAAGGCTCAGGCTCATGCATTTGGCTGGGTCACTATTAATGATGCGCGGCTCAGCGGTTTGTTCACCCGTCCGCAATTGCTAATAACCCATCCACAACCTCTCGAGTGGCCCAGCCAGAGACGGACTTGAACCCGATCGAACATCTGTTGAGACATGAAAATAGCTGTGCAGCGACGCTCCCCATCCAATCTGACAACGCTTGAGAGGATCTGCGGAGAAGAATGGGAGAAACTCCCCAAATACAGGTGTGCCAAGAAGACTCCAGGCTGTAATCGCTGCCAAAGGTGCATCAACCAAGTACTGACTGATCCCCTGATTGCTCAGTTTGGCCAGGTGGTCAGCTTTAGGAAGAGATTTGGTTTTTCCAAACTTCTTCCATTTAATAATGGAGGCCACTGTGTTCTTGGGGACCTTCAATGCTGCAGAAATGTTTTTGTACCCTTCCCCAGATCTGTGCCTCGACACAATCCTGTCTCGGAGCTCTACGGACAATTCCTTTTGACCTCATGGCTTGGATTTTACTCTGACATGCACTGTCAACTGTGGGACCTTATATAGACAGGTGTGTGCCTTTCCAAATCATGTCCAATCAATTGAATTTACCACAGGTGGACTCCAACGTATAGAAACATCTCTGATCAATGGACTGGGAAGCAACACAAACATTGGCACAGACACATGCGCACACACACACCCACGCGGATTTAGCACTGTAGATGTGTGGTAGTGGTGGAGTAGGTGCCTGAGGGCGTGTTGTGAATGTATTGTAATGTTTTAAAATTGTATAAACTGCCTTAATTTTGCTGGACCCCAGGAAGAGTAGCTAATGGGGATCCATAATAAATACAAATGGAAACAGAATGCACTTGATCTCAATTTCGAGTCTCATAGCAAAGGGTCTGAATATTAAAGAAAATGCAAACTGTTTTCGCTTGGTAATTATTGGGTACTGTGTGTAGATAGAGGAAATGTTTATATTTAATCCATTTTAGAATAAGGCTGTAATGTAACAAAATGTGGACAAAGTCAAGGGGTCCGAATACTTTCCCACTGTATATAAAAAAAAAAATCTCAATAGAATTGCACATAATGACTATGTCTCTAGATTTCAGAAAAAAAGCTGTTTGAAAAGTTTTAACTTCCAAATTCTGGACACGCATCATAATATAAGGTAAAAAATGGAGTGGACAAAACATTAACATGCTCTTTCCATGAGACTGACCAGGTGAATGTCACTTGTTAAATCCACTTCAATTAGACAGGTTAAAGAAAGATTTTTAAGCCTTGAGACAATTGAGACATGGCTTGTGTATGTGTGCCATTCAGAGGGTGAATGGGCAAGACAAAAGATGGAAGTGCCTTTTAACGGGGTATGGTAGTAGGTGCCAGGCGCACTGGTTTGAGTGTCAAGAACTGCAAAGCTGCTGGGTTTTTCGCGCTCAACAGTTTCCCGTGTGTATCAAGAATGGTCCACCAAAGGACATCTGCCAACTTGACAACTGTGGGAAGCATTGGAGTCAACATGCCTCGACAAGTTTAGGCTATTCTGAGGGTTACTCAATCTTAGGAAGGTGTTCATTAATGTTTTGTACCAGTGTATTTTTTTTAAAACATGCAAACTGCCTCCACCACAGATGCGGAAGTGTGACAGTCGGACATGGTGGATTGAGACTCATCCAATGAAAAAAAAAAAAATATATATATATATATATATATCTTAAACTGACGTATTGTTATGGGGATTGTTTTATGCTTTAGATCGACAAATCATTTCTGTATGGACCTCGCTTTGCGCAAGGGGGCATTGTCATGCTAAAACAGGAAAGGACCTTCCCCAAACTGTTGCCACAAAATTGGAAGCACAGAATTGTCTAGAATGTCATTGTATGCTGTAGCGTTAACATTTCCCTTCACTGGAAGTAAGGGGCCTAGCCCGAACCATGAAAAACAACCCCAGACCATTATTTCTCCTCCACCAAACTTTACAGTTGGCACTATGCATTGGGACAGGTAGCGTTCTCCTGGCATCCTCCAAACCCAGATTCGTCCGTTGGACTGCCAGATGGTGACGCGTGATTCAACACTCCAGAGAACGCATTTCCACTGCTCCAGAGTCCAATGGTGGCGAGCTTTACACCACTCAATTTTCTACTTCATATTCATCATCTATAACACCACCCCAACATATGTGAATATGGCGCGTTTGTTTTGTAGTAAAAAAACTAATGTGGAGTTAAGCTGTATGTTTGATGACAATGCTGTAGTGCTACTAACAAAACACCCCATTTTCTTACATTTCTGATCCTGACTTGGGCTCCATAGATTCAGAAAAACGTTGTGTTGCCTGCCAACCTGCTTAATAGAAGTCAAACTAGTTGAGGCAGAGGCCAAGGTGCTGAAATATAGACCCCTATGGCATGAATGTAGCTAGTAGTAGTACAAGAAGTATTGGTTTCCTATTGCAGTCTATAGACTATAGTCGCTGTTCCCAAACTAGGGGTCGCCTGATATAAAAAGGGGGTCGCAGGAGAATTTCCAAAATCCTGAAGGGGAAAAAATATACATGATTTTGAGAGACAATCTTATGTGGTTAACCTTTAATCTAATAAATTATTCAAATTTGAAAGATAAAATTAGATCACCTGACTGTTGCACTTGAATCATTCCCAAGGTGAATGGCTAGGCCCCGTTATGCTATGAAACCACACACTATTGTGGAGACTTTGATATTACCGGCTGCAATTGATATGGTGAAAAACAATGTGCAGAGGCACAGAAACTCAAATACCTTTGTCATGACACTGTTAAAGAATTTATGCTATTGCTAGCAATCAAGAGAACTCGGACTCAAACTCCCCAGCTTATGCACTCCAAATGGACGTTGGCTGTGACGGCCAAGATGCCCATGGATTGACTTTCTTTTGTTTGCTATACCTGTCAGGGGATGCTATTCATGAGAACATTGTTCTGTCTCACGATTCCCGAGCATAAAAAGGCACAGGGGATGTTCAGTGTGCTACGTGGCTATATTGACGAAAACAGATCCTATGGGATCGAATGGTGGGCTTTTGCACAGATGGGGCGTCATCTATGGCGGAACGGCGTGCAGGCCTCTGCACTCTAGTTATGAAGGTGTCTCCCTCTGCCATATGGACGCATTGTATGATACACCGAGAGCAACTGGCGACTATCTTCGATTATAAACTACATCAAACCACATCCGCTGCATGCACTTCTGTTCGTAAAACTATGTGGAGATATGGGATCAGAGCATGACAATGTTCTTTCACACCGAGGCTTGGTGGTTATCGAGGGGGAGTGTTAGATTTGTCATTAAGAAAGGAACTGTTGTCATTTACATTGGATTTAAACTTTTTTTCTTTTTTCTTTTCAGACTTGATGTTCTTTGTAATAAAATGTGTCTCCTTGCCTATGTAACATACATATTTGGTCAACTGAACACAAGCATGCAGGGGAAATACAAAAACATTCTACAGATTGACTGAGTCAGTGGATTCAGATCAGAGGAAAGAATTCTGATTGGAGAGTCTTTCAACGCGAACCATGCCTCCCCATGGCTGTGCATGTTTATAACAGAAAACAGCATCAGTAAGTTTCCCACATGAGTAATGACTGCTCGCCTCAAGCTTGAAAGAGCATTTTGGTACCTACTTCCCAATCCGATTGACTATGATCCTGGCTCAGTTGACATGCCGGTAAGTGAAATTGAACAACTGATCGAGCTGTCGAGTGGCCGAATGCTGCTGACAACGCATTCACGGGTCTCTGAGGAGTTTTTGTTTGATTCAAAGGGAATACCTGCCGCCTCCCTCTGAGCTTTAATGCAGCGGTCAGAACTAATGGGAACTCGGAA
The DNA here is from genome assembly GCF_965601325.2 of Salmo salar. Classification (NCBI taxonomy): domain Eukaryota; kingdom Metazoa; phylum Chordata; class Actinopteri; order Salmoniformes; family Salmonidae; genus Salmo; species Salmo salar. The sequence goes on along the minus strand of NC_138299.1, from coordinate 7,873,556 downwards.
ATCTCTGACTTCTGAGCGTTCAAGACAACTGGGAACTCGGGAGAAAAAAACTAGCTCTGGGGAAAAATCTTTTGAACAGTCATCCAACTCGGCCTCATTTTAGAGCTCAGACTTTCCGACCTGAAGATCAGTGACGTCATGATTTGACCTCGTGTTTTTCAGAGTTCCCAGTTGTCTTGAAAGCACCATAAAACTCATGGTACCCTTCGCCAGCTCATATCTGTGTGAAGCTGGATTCAGTGTGCTCGTCTGCATTAAAACCAAATATCGATCCATGTTAGATGTAACATCAGACTAATTTGCAATTGACTGTTATAGCCCCGCATTTAAAAGTATGTGATGGTGAGTTGAGAAGACAATCAGAAATACTGTTAGTTTTTCAATTGATGGCCATTACCCCAAATCAAAAAGTAAACATTGGTTGGTAATTACATTAGTTTTCACATGGTTGGAGTCGTGAGAATTTTCAGATATCAAATTGGGGTTGTGGGTCAAAAAAGTTTGGGAACCCCTGGCCTATAGTGTTCAGTCTACAGTAGGCTTGGGCAGTATCCAGATTTTCATACCGACCTTGTGCCATCCCGGGATGTTTTGTAATACCGGCACTGAACACAAGGGGCACTAATTTCATACCCGACAGCCTCTGGAATCCGAAGGTTAGCAATGCTAACAAGTACATGTAAAATCCTATAGAGAATGCTAACGAGCGCATTGGAAACTTTTTACAGTTCTGACCTAAAGTATTTGCAGGACAGACATCCCAGCTCATAAAATATACAAGTAACAACGAAAATGCTACTCAGTTTGCTGCATGCACAAAACAATTAGACATCAAGGCTCTTGATTCAGGAGGGGTTTCTCTACTGTTACCAAAAAAAGCTTGATTTGGGAAGAAGCTAACCACTTAGCAAGATAGCTAACTAGCTACTAAATTAGCAAACCAAATGCACAACTGCAGGGCATTTAGAACATTTTAGGCAGGTAACTTAGTTTAAGATATCTAGCTGGCAAACATTTAGTTGTGAATTCGATATTAACTACGTCACCTGGTGCATGCTGCACAACAGTGAGTGACACGCAAGGCGCCGTTCTCTCGTCGTTGTGTGCTTGAAAACAAATGCCACTGACTGGGGACTACAGAAACTTTTCATTAGGAAGTTATGTGACCGGTGAAATGAAGAATGCAATCTTTAGGCTTATCTAACGTATTGCATAAGTTGACTGCAGGTATTTACTTAAAGTAACTCAGCAGCCTACACATCCAAACAAAAGGGCATTTATTTCTAACCTGTGGCTTTGACACTAGCCTACTTCAACCTGGGTTGTGTTTAGGGCGTGGCGATATGGCCTAATAATCATATCTTGATTTTTTTTTTTTTTTTAATTTGTAAATAAATGTCTAACTTATGGGCGATTCATGATATATACAAAATTATGTGGACACCCCTTCAAATTAGTGGATTTGACTATTTTAGCCACAGCTGACAGTAAAATTGAGCACAATGCCATGCAATCTCCATAGACAAACATTGCCAGAATGGCCTTACTGAAGAACTTCAGTAACATTCACCGTGGCACCGTCATAGGATGCCACCTTTCCATCAAGCCAAATCATCAAATTTCTGCTCTGATAGAGCTTCCCCGGTCAACTGTAAGTGCTGTTTATTGTGAAGTGGAAATGTCTAGGAGCAACAATGGCTCAGCCGCGAAGTGGTAGGCCACACATGCTCACAGAATGAGACCACCAAGTGCTGAAGTGGTGGGTTGCAACACTCACTACCGAGTTCCTAACTGCCTCTGGAAGCAACGTCAGCACAAGAACTGTTAGTCGGGAGCTTCATAAAATGGGTTTCCATGGCCGAGCAGCCGCACCACAAGCCTAAGATCACCATGCGCAATACCAAGTGTCGGCTGGAGTGGTGTAAAGCTTGCCGCCATTGGACTCTGGAGCAGTGGAAACGCGTTGTATCACGCTTCACCATCTGGCAGTACGACGGACAAATCTGGGTTTGGCAGATGCCAGGAGTACGCTACCTGCCCCAATGCATAGGCCAGGTGTAAAGTTTGGTGGCAGAGGAATAATGGTCTGGGGCTGTTTTTGATGGTTCGGGCTAGGCGCCTTAGTTCCAGTGAAGGGAAATCTTAACCCTACAGCATACAATGACATTCTAGATGATTCTGTGCTTCCAACTTTGTGGCAACAGTTTGGGGGAAAGCCCTTTCTTGTTTCAGGATACCTAGAATGTAGATTGAACAGCAGTAGTACTATTTAGGCTCAGAGGTTTTGACTTTACTCTGGTGACAGCAGCATAGACAGCCCAGTCTGGGTGTACCCTTTCAGCCCTCTGTAATTGTGCTGCTGGCTGCCTGCTGCAAACCAAGTCTGCATTCCAGACGACCTAGTAGGTCAGGCACAACTTTTCTCAGTTTCCTTTCAGAAATATAAGCAGTTCTGGGTACAAATCTGGTCGCAGTACAGCCAGCCGCCTGGCTTGTGTGTGTGCAATAGGAGGCCTATCCTTTGTTTTACTCTACATGCAGACAGGGGAAATTGGGTCACTCAGTGTTGTTGCCTCATGTTAACCTTACAGGGGCGTTAAATTCAGGACAAGAAATTCACATTCTCCAGAACAGTGTCTTTCAACCTGGGGTTTTGTAGGCTATATGGCAGGGATCATCAACTAGATTCAGCCACGGGCCGATTATTTTCCTTGAGAGGATGGTCAGGTGGCATGAACATGATGGCAAATTGACCTCAAGAAGACCAAACATATCTTTGACAAAAACAATTTCAAACCTTGCTTACATTTGTATATGATTTCTAATATGCATGGGAATACTTGAACAGATGTCTTAACTAAAAATCACTTGGAGCTGATTTCCAGGTGTTTTGTTTATGTCCAACAATAATAAAAAAATAATATTTTTGGCCTCAACTTGGGTTGACCTGAACATTCACTGACCCCTGATCAGCCCCATTTCCCTCTCCTTGTATGGACAGCAATTATTGTCCCTCGGGGATGAATACAGTTTTATTGAAATGTAACTCTTTTTATTTTTTTTTTCCATTTCGTTTTTCCACTGACTTGTCACCAGATATGAACAGTGACCCCGCATGCAGATGCCTGCCAAAATGGCTTGCAGAGTGGTAATCTGTTGGATTAGGGTTTGTTAAATCATTTTAAAAGCGCCTCTACTGGCCATGAGGGGCAAACGGATCAAGGGCTTTAAGTGATACCCGTCATGTTACTGCTACAAGCACTCATCTTACTAGGCTAGCCCCTCATTTTCACACATGGCATTAGCATTATTCACAGCCTAGGATTTCATGTAGCTCAAGTACATTATACATGTTTAATACATGTCAGTGTTCCTTAACTAGCCTAGTGACAATAGTACAGTTTTTGTGAATGTATGACAGTTCTTTTTGTGTTTCTTCCATCTGCGAATAATCGCACCAAATGTTGTCACCTTATCACCAAGCTGCTTGGCGACGGTTTTGTAGCCCATTCCAGCCTTGTGTAGGTCTACAATCTTGTCCCTGACATCCTTGGAGAGCTCTTTAGTCTTGGCCATGGTGGAGAGTTTGGAATCTGATTGATTGATTGCTTCTGTGGACAGGTGTCTTTTTTACAGGTAACAAGCTGCGGTTAGGAGCACTCCCTTTAAGAGTGTGCTCCTAATCTCAACTCGTTACCTGTATAAAAGACACCTGGGAGCCAGAGATCTTTCTGATTGAGAGGGGGTCAAATACTTATTTCCCTCATTTAAAATGCAAATCAATATATAACATTTTTGACATGCGTTTTTCTGGATTTTTTGTTGTTATTCTGTCTCTCACTGTTCAAATAAACCTACCATTTTAAAATTATAGACTGATCATTTCTTTGTCAGTGGGCAAACGTACAAAATCAGCAGGGGATCAAATACTTTTTCCCCCTACTGTATCTGTGACCAACGGATGAATATCTGTATTCCCAGTCATGCAAAATCCATAGATTAGGGCCTAATGAATTTATTTTGCTACCCTCTAGGGTGTCAGGTAGGGTGGAATTGATATGATCCTTGACTAGTCTCTCAAAGCACTTCATGATGACAGAAGTGAGTGCTATAGTCTATTAGCTCAGTTACCTTAGCTTTCTTGGGAATAGGAACAATGGTGGCCCTCTTGAAGCATGTGGGAACAGCAGACACAGATAGGAATTGATTGAATATGTCTGTAAACACACCAGTCAGCTGGTCTGCGCATGCTCTGAGGACGCGGCTAGGGATGCCGTCTGGGCCGGCAGCCTTGCGAGGGTTATCACGCTGAAATGTTTTACTCACGTTGGCTGCGGTGAAGGAGAGCCTGCAGGTTTTGGTAGTGGGCCGTGTCGGTGGCACTGTATTATCCTCAAAGCGAGCAAAGAAGTTGTTTAGTTTGTCTGGGAGCAAGACATCGGGGTCCGCGACGGGGTTGGTTTTCTTTTTGTGGTCCGTGATTGACTGTAGACCCTGCCACATACCTCTCGTGTCTGAGCCGTTGAATTGCTTGCATGTATAGCCTGCACATTGACTGAGTGTACAAAACCGCTTTTACAGTTCAAGTCGGAAGTAACACATATGGATTCATGTAGTAACCAAAACAGTGTTGAACAAATCAAAATATATTTTAGATTTGATTCTTCAAATAGCCACGCTTTGCCTTGTTGGGTTCTGAGAATATGATATATACTTAGTCATGTCACTGAGGGAGAGAGGGTAATTTATAACGTTTACATTATATCAGGGATCCTATTGAAATATTGAGTGCTTAGGGCTACACCAGAAGATAATGGTTATCTGCAGGAGGAAGGTACAGTTGAAGTCGGAAGTTTACATACACTTAGGTTGGAGTCATTAAAACTCGTTTTTCAACCACTCCACAAATTTCTTGTTAACAAACTATAGTTTTGGCAAGTCGGTTAGGACATCTACATTGTGCATGACACAAGTAATTTTTCCAACAATTGTTTACAGACTGATTATTTCACTTATAATTCACTGTATCACAATTCCAGTGGGTCAGAAGTTTACATACGCTAAGTTGACTGTGCCTTTAAACAGCTTGGAAAATTCCAGAAAATGTCACAGCTTCAGAAGCTTCTAATAGGCTAATTGACATTTGAGTCAATTGGAGGTGTACCTGTGGATGTATTTCAAGTCCTACCTTCAAACTCAGTGCCTCTTTGCTTGACATTATGGGAAAATCAAAATAAATCAGCCAAGACCTCAGAGAATAAAAAATTGTAGACCCCCACAAGTCTGGTTCATCCTTGGGAGCAATTTCCAAACACCTGAAGGTACCATGTTAATCTGTACAAACAATAGTACGCATGTATAAACACCATGGGACCACTCAGCCGTCATACTGCTCAGGAAGGGGACGCATTCTGTCTCCTAGAGATGAACGTACTTTGGTGCGAAAAGTGCAAATCAATCCCAGAACAGCAGCAAAGGACCTTGTGAAGATGCTGGAGAAAATGGGTACAAAAGTATCTATATCCACAGTAAAACGAGTCCTATATCGACATAACCTGAAAGGCCGCTCAGCAAGGAAGAAGCCACTGCTCCAAAACCGCCATAAAAAAGCCAGACTATGGTTTGCAACTGCACATGGGAACAAAGATCGTACTTTTTGGAGAAATGTCCTCTGGTCTGATGAAACAAAAATATAACTGTTTGGCCATAATGACCATTGTTATGTTTGGAGGAAAAAGGGGGACGTTTGCAAGCTGAAGAACACCATCTCAACCATGAAGCACGGGGGTGGCAGCATCATGTTGTGGGGGTGCTTTGCTGCACGAGGGACTGGTGCACATCACAAAATAGATGGCATCATGAGGATTGAAAAGTACGTGGATATATTGAAGCAACATCTCAAGACATCAGTCAGGAAGTTAAAGCTTGGTCGCAAATGGGTCTTCCAAATGGACAATGACCCCAAGCATACTTCCTAAGTTGTGGCAAAATGGCTTAAGGACAACAAAGTCAAGATATTGGAGTGGCCATCACAAAGCCCTGATCTCAATCCTATAGAAAATGTGTGGGCAGAACTGAAAAACCGTGTGCGAGCAAGGTGGCCTACAAACCTGACTCAGTTACACCAGCTCTATCAGGAGGAATGGGCCAAAATTCACCCAACTTATTGTGGGATGCTTGTGGAAGGCTACCCAAAACGTTTGACCCAAGTTAAACAATTTAAAGGCAACGCTACCAAATACTAATTGAGTGTATGTAAACTTCTCACCCACTGGGAATGTGATGAAAGAAATAAAAATGTAAATGAATCATTCTCTCTACTGTATTCTGACATTTCACATTCTTAAAATAAAGTGATGATCCTAACTTACCTAAGACAGGACATTTATACTTGAATTAAATGTCAGGAATTGTGAAACACCTTAGCTTAATACATTTAAACTCAGTTTATGTAAACTTCCGACTTCAACTGTATAACATGTCTTTGCAGAATACATCCCCGTGTTGTGGATTTTTCCACAGAACTCCACAGCTTCTCCTTGATTATTGCCTATACTGTGGATTTGGAAAGTGTTCAGACCCCTTCACTTTTTCCACACTTTGTTACTTTACAGCCTGTGAATAAAATATGTGCTAAATTATTAAGTAATCAAATTACAATAACAAGGCTTTTTTTTATTTATTTTTTTACAATTTAACATTTTTAAATGTAACCTTTTTTTTATTTTATTTAACTACGCATGTCAATTTACAATGACGACCTACCCCGACCAAACCCAGACGACGCTGGGCCAGTTGTGCGCCACCCTATGGGACTCCCAATCACGGCCGGTTGTGATACAGCCTGGAATCGAGCCAGGGTCTGTAATGATCCCTCTTGCACTGAGATGCAGTGACTTAGACCGCTGTGCCACTCGGGGGCCCAGGGGGTACCGAGTCAATGTTGGGGGGGTACAGGTTAGTCGATGTAATTTGTACGTAGGTAGGGGTAAAGTGACTGCATAGATAATAAACAGCGAGTAGCAGCAGTGTAAAAACAAAGGGGAGGGGGGTGTCAATACAAATAGTCTGGGTAGCCATTTCATTTTGAGGATCCTTTTGAGGGTCTGGGGTCCCATGCCAAATCCCATGCCAATTCTCCTGAAGGGGAAAAGGTGTTGTCGTGCCCTCTTCACGACTGTCTTGGTGTGTTTGGACCACGATAGTTTGTTGGTGATGTGGACACCAAGGAACTTCAAACTCTCGACCTGCTCCACTACAGCCCTGCCGATGTGAATGGGGGTGTGTTCGGCCCTTCTTTTCATGCAGCCCACGATCAGCTCCTTTGTCTTGCTCACGTTGAGGGAGAGGTTATTGTCGGGGCACCACACTGCCTGGTCTCTTACCTCTTCCCTATAGGCTGTCTCATCGTTGTAAGTGATCAGGCCTACCACTGTTATCGTCAGCAAACTTAATGATGATGGTGTTGTAGTCGTGCTTGGCCACGCAGTCGTGCGTGAACAGGGAGTACAGGAGGGGACTGAGCACGCACACCTGACGGCCCCCAGTGTTGAGGATCAGCGTGGTGTTGTTGCCTACTCTTTAGTCCCAGGGTCCTTTGCTTAGTGATGAGCTTTGTGGACACTATGGTGTTGACAGCTGAGCTGTAGTCAATGAACAGCATTCTCAGATAGGTGTTCCTTTTGTCCAGGTAGGAAAGGACATTGTGGAGTTTGACTGCGTCATCTGTAGATCTGTTGGGGCGGTATGCGAATTGGAGTGGGTCTAGGGTTTCCGGGATGACGGTGTTTTGAGTCATGACCAGCCTTTCAAAGCACTTCATGGCTACCGACGTGAGTGCTCCTGGATGATAGTCATTTAGGCAGGTAACCTTCGCTTTCTTGGGCACAGGGACAATGGTGGTCTGCTTGAACATGTAGGTATTACAGACTCGGTCAGGGAGAGGTTGAAAATTTCAGGGAAGACACGTGCCAGTTTTTCCACGCAATCTCTGAGCACACGCCCTGGTAATCCGCCTGGCCCCGCGGCCTTGTGAATGTTGAACTGCTTAAAGGTCTTGCTCAAATCAGCTACGGAGAGCGTGATCACACAGTCGTCTGCAACAGCTGGTGCTCTCATGTATGCATCAGTGTTGCTTGCTTCGAAGCGATACGATAGTGACTTTATTATGCCTGTGGGCAAATGTTGGTTGCGACTTTAGTAAAAACATATCAAACATAGACAAGGACATATACAGACAATAAATACAGGTAAAAAGTACAGTTCATGAACGGTCAATGATTCATCTGTACATTATATACACTATACACATCAGTACATTCTGTCAGCTACAATGTCAACTGTAAGCCAGCCCGCTGGTCTTACTTGTGGCTTTAAAAGCCTTACTGGCACTGTGACAAAGGATTGTTTAGGTCTATTCCTTTTGTGCCCTGGTGCCCACGTAGTGCCACACTGAGGGGAGTAGCTCAAACTCTTGGTAAAGAGGATGTCTGAGATCTGTCATTAACTTGTGGGCTTGAATGAGGGCTCTTTTATCATAAATAACCTGCAGAGCTAACAATTTCTTAACATATTTCCCTAAGAGACATTAGAATTTCCATACCAGCAGATGATGCATGTTAAGACACTTTCAATAAATTACTTGTAAAACACGATCAACATTTAAGAGTTTCTGTCCTTTCTTATAAATCTGCTCTGTACACTTTCCACATTATAGCTTGTGGTCAAGTATTTATACTCTTCCACTACCTCTGTCTTGTCCCTTGACAACAATCAGTGGGGGGCTGTTAGATTTTTGCTGAAGTGAATGTGCATCTCTTTGGTCTTTTTTGTGTTGACCACTAAGTGAGAGTCATCGCATCACTTCACGAAGTCCTCCAAAATTGGCCCGCGCTCCTCCTCATCCTGGAGTAGACTGACTAACACTGTGTTGTCTGCAAAGAAGCTTTTACAGTCATTAGCGTACAAGATGTACAACTGCCGAGAAAGCACACAGCCTTTAGGAGAGGCAATAGTCGTGCGCTTGTCCGACATCCATTGTCCCATCTTGACCTGCTTTTTCCTTTTGCTCAGGAAATCAAGGATCCACAGCACTAGTCCTCCATCCAATGAGAAATTGTCTATCAGTCTGCGAGCCAAGGTGGAGGTCTGGATTATATTAAATGCTGAGGAATAATCAACAAATAAGACCTTAGCATGGCATTTAGCTCCCTGTAGGTGTTAGTAGATAAAGTTCAGTAGCATAAGGATTGCATCATCAACCCCCTTACCAGATGCATAAGCAAACTGAAGGGAAGTAAAATGCTGCTGGGTAGGTTGCAGGATGTGTTTTTGACAAACTTCTCAAAACACTTAATAACCAGGGACATTAATGTTTCCAGCCTATAGTTATTTAGTACAGATGGGTTTGTTGATTTGGGGATGGGTACTACAGTAGAGTTTTTTTTCATAGCATATGAAGGCATACAGTACCAGTCAAAAGTTTGGACACCTACTCATTACAGGGTTTTTCTCTATTTTTACATTTTTTTTACATTGTAGAATAGTGACAACATCAAAACTATGAAATAACATACATGGAATCATGTAGTAACCAAAAAAGTGTTAAAATATATTTTGATTTGTTTATATTTGAGATTCTTCAAAGTTACCACCCTTTGCCTTGATGACGGTGTCACCAGCAAAGCACACCTCCTTTTGACTGGTACTGTACATGTTGCTGATCCAAAGAAGGTTGAAAAATAAAATAGGAAATCCCAGCCCGTTGCTCTGCACAGTGCTTAAAAAAATGTCAACAGATTTGTCTGGACCTCATGAAATATCTTTACCTGGATAATAATATATTTTACTGTGAAGAGCATTTCACCTCAATTTAGCATTTGAGTATTTTAACAAGAATAGGCTTAATCTCTCAATTTTGGTCAATAAAGGACCTTCTTAACACGTGATTTTGTTCACCTTTCCCAAGTTAGCTTTTCACCCTTGTTAGCATGTTTATGTTTTGAAAACTATATACACTAGTGACCTGCAGTATTTGTCAGTATACCCTGATGAAGACCGCTTGTCTGTCGAAACGTTGGTTATTAGGTTAAATTATTGCATCTGAGCTCCTAGAGTGTGCGGCTCTCCTTTTTTCTTTTTCAAGCATGTTTATGTTAGCATGTTACCAGTTAGGCAGATGGCATGGGTAAGATAGACAAAAGGCTAGACTATCACAGATTGAAGTCAGACATCAAATTTTATTGGTCACATACACATGTAGCAGATGTTATTGTGGGTGTAGTGAAATGCTTGTGTTCCTAGCTTCAACAGTGCAGTAGTATCTAACAATTCACAACAATACACACATCTCAAAGTAAAATAATGGAATTAAGAAATATATAAATATTAGGACGAGCAATGTCAGGGTGGCATTGACTAGAATACAGTACAGTGCTTTTGGAAAATATTCGGACCACTTGACTTTTTCCACATTTTGTTATATTACAGCCTTATTCTAAAATAGATTAAATAATTTTCCCCCTCAATCTACACGCAATATCCCATAATGACGAACCAAAAACAGGTTTTTAGAATTTTTTTGCTCATAGTAAAAAAATTCAATGTACGTAAGTATTCAGACCCTTTCCTTATTACTTTGTTGAAGCAGCTTTGGCATCAATTACAGCCTCGTCTTCTTGGGTATGACGCTACAAGCTTGGCCCACTTGTATTTGGGGAGTTTCTCCCATTTTCTTCTCTGCAGATCCTCTCAAGCTCTGTCAGGTTGGATGGGGAGCATTGCTGCACAGCTATTTTCAGGTCTCTCCTGAGATGTTCGATCGGGTTTAAGTCCGGGCTCTGGCTGGGCCACTCAAGGACATTCAGAGACTTGTCTCGAAGCCAATCCTGCATTGTCTTGGCTGTGTGCTTAGGGTCGTTGTCCTATTGTAAGGTGAACCTTAACCACGGTCTGAGGTCCTGAGCACTCTGGAGCAGGTTTTCATCAAGGATCACTCTGTACTTTGCTCTGTTCATCTTTGCCTTGATCCTGACTGGTCTCCCAGTCCCTTCTGCTGAAAAACTGCCCCACAGCATGATGCTGCCACCACCATGCTTCACCATAGGGATGGTGCCAGGTTTCCTCCAGATGTGACTCTTGGCATTCAGGTCAAAGAGTTCAACCTTGGTTTCATCAGACCAGAGAATCATGTTTCTCATGGTCAGAGTCCTTTAGGTGCCTTTCGGGCAAAATCTAAGTGGTCTGTCATGTGCCTTTTACTGAGGAGTAGATTCCGTCTGGCCACTCTACCTTAAAGGCCTGATTGGTGGAGTGCTGTAGAGATGGTTGCCCTTCTGGAAGGTTCTCCCATCTCCAGAGAGGAACTAATTATGGGGTATCGTGTGTAGATTGTTGAGGGAAATGTTTTATTTATTAAGGCTGTTAAAGTAACAAAAAGTGGGAAAAGTCAAGGGGTCTGAAAACTTTCCGAATACATAATCTCTGGATCTATTGGGGTGGTATGCAAATTGAAGTGTGTCTAGGGTGTCAAGGTGAAGGTGATATGATCCTTAACTAGCCTCTCTAAAAACTACAGGGCAATATTCATTTAGTTCAGTTACCTTTTGCTTTCTTGGGTATAGGAACAATGGTGAACATCTTGAGGCAAGTGGGGAAGGCAGACTGGGATAGGGAGAGATTGAATATGTCCGTAAACACTCTAGCCAGCTGGTCTGCGCATGCTTTGAGGATACGGCTAGTGATGCCGTGTGGGACGGCAGCCCTGCGAGTGTTAACGCACTTAAATGTCTTACTCACGTCGGCCACGGAGAATGAAAGACCACAGTCCCCGGGAGCGGGCCGCGTGGGTGGCATTATGTTATCCTCAAAGCGGGCGAAGAAGGTGTTTTAGTTTATTTGGGAGCAAGGCTTCGGTGTCTGTGACGTGGCTGCTCTCCCCTTTGTAATCTGTGATTGTCTGGAGTCCCTGCCACCTACATCTCGTATCTGAGCCGTTGAATTGCGACTTCACTTTGTCTCTGTACTGACATTTTGCCCGTTTGATTGCCTTATGGAGGGCATTACTGCACTGTTTGTATTCAACCATGTTCCCAGAGACCTTGCTGTGGTTAAATGCAGTGGTTTGCGCTTTCAGTTTTGCGCAAATGCTGCCATCCATCCACGGTTTTTGGTTTGGGTAGGTGTGAACAACATCCCCAACACACTTCCTGATGAACTCCGTCACCGTGTCACTGTATATGTCAATGTTATCTCAGAGGCAACCCAGAACATATCCCAGTCCGCGTGATCAAAACAATCTTGAAACATGGATTCTGATTGGTCAGACCAGCACTGAATTGACCTTAACACGGGAACTTCCTGTTTGAGTTTTTGCCTATAGGAAGGGAGGAGCCAAATTGAGTCGTGATCTGATTTGCCGAAGGGGGAGCGGGGGAGGGCTTTGTAGCCATCCTGGAAGGGAGAGTAACAGTGGTTGAGAGTTTTAGCAGTGAGAGTACTACAGTCGATGTGTTGATAGAACTTTGGTAGTGTTTTCCTCAAATTTGCGTTAAAAGTTCCCAGCTACAATAAATGCGGCCCCAGGGATATGTGGTTTCCAAATCCACAAAGTCCAGCGTAGTTCCTTGAGGGCTGTTGTGGTATCGGCTTGAGGGGGAATATACACGGCTGTGACTATAACCGAAGAGAATTCTCTTGGGAGGTAATACAGTCTGCATTTGATGGTGAGGTAAAGGACTTGAGTTCCTGTACATTATCACAATCGCACCATGACTAGTTAATCATGAAACATACATCTCTGTTTTTCTTCTTCCTGGACAGTTGTTTATTCCTGTCTGCGCGATGTACTGAGAACCCAGCTGGCTGTATGGCTGGGGACAGTATATCCGGAGAGTTTCTGTGAAACAGAGTATGTTACAGTCCCTGAGCTCGTCTACTTTATTGTCCATGGACTGAACATTAGTGAGTAATATACTCTGAAGTAGTGGATGGTGTGCACGTCTCCTGAGTCGGACTTCAAGTCCTCTCCAAATACCTCTTTTCCACTGGCGGCGTCTTGGAACAGCCACTGGAATAAGTCCAATTGCCTAGGGGGATACAAACAAAGGATCCAATTTGGGAAGTCGTATTTCTGGTCAGAATGCTTGTGAGTTACCGCCGCTCTGATATCCAAAAGTTTTTTCCGGCTGTATGTAATAACACAAACGTTCTGTGCTAATAATGTAAGAAATAACAAGACATACTGCAAAGTTGCTTTGGAGCTAGTAGCAGAGCTGCCATGTCTGTCGGCGCCATCAATAGAGTAGTGTAGCGTGCTTCCAGCTAGCGTGTGAGTCTGCGATGAGAGCCATGGGGGGTTAGGACTAGTAGTCAGTTTCCAGTAATTCACCCAACCCAAAATGTTGTTTCATGGTGAGATTGTGGTAACGTACAGTAACGTCAAGTCCTTTATTCTCCCGTGTATATTTTCTCGCAAGCAGATGCCACAACGTCTCCCAAGAAACTACGCTGGATTGTGCAAACTGGAAGCCGCTTATCCTGAGGCCGCATTTATTTTAGCTGGGGACTTTAATAAAGGAAATCTGAAGAAAATGCTACCAAAATTCTATCAACACATCTCCTGTGCTGCACGTGCATCACATACTCTGGATCATTGCTAATCTCCCTTTCCGAGCGGCTGCAAGGCCCTCTCCCACCCTCCCTTTCTGCAAATCCGATCACGCCTCCATTCTGCTCCTTCCCACCTATAGGCAGAAACTTGAACAGGAAACCCCCGTAGTAAGGACGGTTTATCGTTGAGAATAGTAAGGACGTATACACTGACTCGTGACTGGGTTCATCAGGAAGTGCGCAGAGGATGTTGTTCCCACTGTTAGAACTTATCCAAACCAAAAACGGTGGATAGATGGCAGCATTCAAATTAAATGCAATTCTACTGGTCGCGTACACATTTTGCAGATGTTATGACTGGTGTGAAATGCTTATGTTCCTAGCTCCTAGGTAAATAATGTATCGTCATTTTGGAGTCACTTTTATTGTAAATAAGAACAGAATATGTTTCGAAACACTTCTACATTAATGTGGGCGCTACCATGGTTACAGATACTCCTGAATTAATTGTGAATAATGACAGAGCACACCCTCATCCACATTGACGAGGACTTCGTGTCGAGGGTCACAAGCTTCAAGTTCCTCGTGTGCACATCACTGACGACCTGAAATGGTCCCTTCACACAGACAGTGTGGTGAAGAAAGCGCAGCAGCACCACCTCAACCTCAGGAGGTGGAAGTATGGCAGTTGCATCATCCACAACCAGGGGGTGGTGCTGTCAGCCCAATGTACACCACATGACCAAAAGTACTTGGACACCTGCTCGTCGAACATCTCATTCTGAAATCATGGGCGGAAGGTAGCCTAGTGGTAAGAGCGTTGGGCCAGTAACCGAAAGGTTTCTGGATCGAATCCCCGAGCTGACGAGGTAAAAATCTGTTGTTCTGCGCCTGAGCAGAACTGTTCCCCCGGGCGCCGAAGACGTGGATGTCGATTATGGCAGCCCCCCGCACCTCTCTGATTCAGAGGGGTTGGGTTAAATGCGGAAGACACATTTCAGTTGTACAATTGACTGGATAGCCCCCTTTCCCCCCTTTGCTGCTATAACAGCCTCCACTCTTCTGGGAAGCCTTTCCACTAAATGTTGGAACATTGCTGTGGGGACTTGCTTCCGTTCAGCCACGAGCATTAGTGAGGTAGGGCACTGATGTTGGCCGATTAGGCCTGGCTCGCAGTCGGCGTTCCAATTCATCCCAAAGGTGTTCAATGGGGTTGAGGTCAGTGCTCTGTGCAGGCCAGTCAAGTTCTTCCACACCGATCTCGACAAACCATTTCTCTTTGGCTCTCGCTTTGTGCACGGAGGCATTGTCATGCTGGAACAGGAAAGATCCTTCCCCAAACTGTTGCCACAAAGTTGGAAGCACAGAATCGACTAGAATGTCATTGTATGCTGTAGCTTTAAGGGGCCTAGCCCAAACCATGAAAACAGCCCCAGACCATTATTCCTCCTCCACCAAACGTTATAGTTGGCACAATGCATTGGGGGAGGTAGCGTTCTCCTGGCATCCTTCAAACCTAGATTAGTCCGTCGGACTGCGTGATTCATCACAGATGGTGAAGTGTGATTCAGGCATTGCGCATGGTGATCTTAGGCTTGTGTGCGTCTGCTCGGCCATGGAAACCCATTTCATGAAGCTCCCGACAAACAGTTGTTGTGCTGACATTGCTTCCAGAGGCAATTTGGAACTCGTAGTGAGTGTTTTTACGCGCTTCAGCACTCGGTGGTCCCATTCTGAGAGCTTGTGTGGCCTACCACTTCGCAGCTGAGCCTTTGTTGCTCCTAGACATTTCCACTTCACAATAACAACACTTACAGTTGACCGGGGCAGCTCTAGCAGGGCAGATAGTTGATGAACTGAGTTGTTGGAAGGGTGCCATCCTATGACGGTGCCACATTGAAAGTCACTGAGCTCTTCAGTAAGGCCATTCTACTGCAAATGTTTGTCTATGGAGATTGTATGGCTGTGTGCTCGATTTTATACACCTGTCAGCAACTGGTGTGCCTGAAATAGCCGAATACACACATTTTAAGGTGTCCACATACTTTTGTCTATATAGTGTATCATGGACGGCACGCTGTCTGCCCTACAGGACATCTACAGCACCCGGTATCACAGAAAAGCCAAGAATAAAGGACCTCAGCCACCCGAGCCGCAGCCTGTTCACCCCGCTACCATCTGGAAGAAGGAGACAGTACAGGTGCACCAAAGCTGGGACAGAAAGACTGATAAACAGCTTCAGGCCATCAGACTGTTAGACAGTCACCGCAAGCCGGCCTCCGCTCAGTACCCTGCTCTGAACCTTCGTCGCTGTTACTAGCCGGCTACACCTGGTACTCTACCCAGCACCTCAGACTGCTTTGCCCTATATACATAGTCATTGAACACTGGTCACTTTAATAATATCTACATACTGTTTTACCCACTTTATATGTATATATGGTATTCTAGTCATAGCTCATCCTACATAACTACTGCTATACACACATTTCTAGTCATGTACTGTATACACACCGTTATATATTGATATATTTCGTTATTTTTACTTTTTGAGTAGGTGCGTATGGTTTTCTAGGTATTATTACTGCACTGTTAGAAAGCATTTTGCTGCACCTGCGATAACATCTGCAAATCTGTTTACACGACCAATAAACTTTGATTTGAGTTGATATCTGGCCCTGTTGAAAAGGTAGATGGGCCAGTTTGTCACGAGGTTGATTTGAATTTGATCCCCTAATCCCTTTATGTAATGATTTGTGGAAAAGCCTATTTGAAGCATTCAAAGGCTTCGGTCCCAGCTGGCGCACGTCTCCACAGTGCCCAGTGCTAGATTACAGACATATCGCTCCATTAGATACCCTCAGAAATAAGACCTCATTCATTTACATTTGTGCCCCATTACTTACATTAATATCTCATTCAATTGTGATTTTGAATGTGCTGTTAATAAAGGCCTATGATCTGCAGTGTTCATTAGGCACCAAACTGAATACATTTTTCATTATTCCGTCGCGGTGCCCTGATTCAGAGGGGTTGGGTTAAATGCGGAAGACGCATTTCAGTTGTACAACTGACTAGGTACCCCCCTTTCCCTAATGAACACGACCCAGGTGTCATTGTTCAATTGTGGCACCTGGGAATGTTTAGATTTGTTATTTCTAAGCGTTAGATTGATTGTGTTAGAGAGAATAGACCTAAATCAAACCAATCCCCCAAAATGGCTTTTTGCTTTTCGGATTTGGGAAGAGCGAGTTTTGAGGCCAGCCGTTGAAAGACTGAACAACTTAATTTAGAGTCATCTTCATGCCTGCTGGATTGGACAACTCAAATCAAATTTGTCACAGGCGCTGAATTTACAGTTTTAATTTACCTTAGTGAATTGCTTACTTACAAGCCCTTAACCAACAATGCAGTTTTAAGAAAATACAAAAACAATGTCAGAAATAAAAGTAACAAATAATTAAAGAGCAGCAGTAAAATAACAATAGCGAGGCTATATACAGGGGGTACCAGTACAGAGTCAATGTGCGGGGACACCGGTTAGTCGAGGTAATTGAGGTAATATGTACATGTATGTAAAGTTATTAAAGTGACTATGCATAGATAATAGCAGAGAGTAGCAGCAGTGTAGAAGAGGCAGGGGGGTAATGCAAATACTCTGGGTAGCCATTTGATTAGATGTTCAGGAGTCTTATGGCTTGGGGGTAGAAGCTGTTTAGAAGCCTCTTGGACCTAGACTTGGCGCTCCTGTACCGCTTGCCGTGCGGTAGCAGAGAAAACAGTCTATGACTACTATGTCCAATCGGTTGAAATCCTCACCTTGATTGGGGGGAAATCCTCCCTAATGCGTTTGTCTTGTGTGTGTGGCAAAAATATCTTAGATTGGTATCGATCTAATATGCTTTTGTGATGTAAAAGGTCACTGGAATTATCGGTTCTGTAAATAATGTGAGTACCGACTTATGTGAATCGAGGACTCCATACAAAGCACTATTTTCTTATTTTTCTTCTATACCAACCTATAATTGACTTATCTTATTCTGAATAATTGCACACTGGTTCCAGGGCTTCCTGTTGGAGACTTCAATCTCCTGCTGGGAAGATGAATGGATATGACAATTGTGGCCACAAAAATAAAATAAATCTGCCTCACTCTGAAATGGGGAACAGATAATTGCAGAGCCTTCTTCGGTTTTGTATTGCGTTTGTTCCCTGCTTCCCTGTGGCTCAGTTGGTAGAGCATGGTGTTTGCAACGCCAGCATGGTGTGTGCAACGCCAGGGTTGTGGGTTCGATTCCCACGGGGGGCCAGTACAAAAAAAATCGAAATAAAATAAAATGCATGAAATGTATGTATTCACTACTGTAAGTCACTCTGGATAAGAGCGTCTGCTAAATGACTAAAATGTAAAAAATGTAAATGAAATAGGCGCTCAACTTATCCTGTCTGTGTCACCCATTGTTGTTCCAGGTACTGGAACGGTTCATGGGCCGTCTGATCCAGAACAGGGCGATGTCTCACCGCAACTTGCACTCCCTCACCAAGTACCAGCTCATCCTGTCCCGGGAACAGTTCCGCAAGAACCCTCCGCCCCACGTCACGGTGCGGTATACACACGGACGCATGCAGGCACACAGTGCCACCACACACCACTACCACACGACACACACACACACACACACACACACACAGAGAAAGGCTATACTTTTAATAACTTTATGAACATTTTGTAACACGTAGCCAACCAATGCTCATCTTTTTTGGAGCAGGAATGTCCTCAGTATCCCCTATTCATTTTCTTCTATGATCAACCAACACGTTGCTGTTTTGCGATGGAAATCCAATGTCAAATTGACTTGCAAATCGATGTCAAGTTACGTCATGTTATGTCTTGCTGTCAAATTAAGTCAAGCTAAACACATTAAGCCTATCTTTGTGGTCCTGGCTGTTAACAGGGGGCTCTGCAAGGGGCTTTGGAGGGGGACTTTGCCCTGTGTATCAGCCTGTACCATGGATACGAGCTGCTGCTCCAAATGGGCCTGCGCTCCCTCTTCCTCTATGTCCAGGGCATCATGGATGGCACAAAAGGTAGGTAGGAGGCACCTCCCTACGTTCACTCACTCACTCACTCACTCACTCACTCACTCACTCACTCACTCACTCACTCACTCACTCTATAAGTGATAGCTAGCATTCTGCTCAGGTGATTTCTCTATTTATGCCAACTCAAGAGAAGTCTCGAGCCAGGAACGAGCTACAGCGCAACGCCACCTTCATGGACCTGTACCAGGAGATGGAGGCCATGTTTGTAAAGCCCACCGGTAGGATACCGTTCCTACAGCCCCGTTCCTACAGTTTTTGAAGCCACATGATAACACTTTATTTCACAGCCAGGCTGGTACTTTCCTGGTATTTACATGGTGAATACTAGGAAACTGTGGTAACAATAAGTATTTTTTTGGTACTTACCTGAAAGAATTCAACACAATTTGGTAACTACCTGGTACCAAATGGTGCATAGTGATGCTTGTGTCAATGAATCTCAAAGAAACCGGAGTGTAATTATTACGCAATTATTAGTCAATTACCGTTGTAACAAGTAATTTCTAAATAACTACCTGTTCAACAGCTGGCTGTAAAAAAACAAGCGTTACCAATGTTTCTCCTAATTGTGAATGTTTATTACGAAGGGTGTCGTGGGCCCTGACTGACCTGATTGCCGTGTATTGCGCTTTGCTTCCAGGCCCCGAGGAGCCCTTCATCTACAGCCACCCCAAACTGCAGAAGCTTGAGGAGGTAGTGCTAGGGCACTTTAAAACATGGGCTGAGAGCTCCAGCACTGGTAATTTACTCTCTTGTTAGTAGCAACTAACTGCACTCGACTCTTAGCGATGACTCAACCTTTTAAGATATTTAACTAGAGCCGAGGTAAACGGCAGGAATGAATGACATGGTTAAAGTCGGTGTGCTCCAAATGTTGTTAGTCCGTATTTGCTTTGAGTAGTAGCAGATGCACTTAATAAGCAGTTGATCGGTTGTAAGAGCACACACGCACTGAGGAAGGCACTAACCGAATGTATGCAGTGTGTATTTCAGTAGGAAATGTTGCCTAAAAGGAAATTAAGACGTATACTTAATTTCCAACTACATGAAGTGAGCGCTGGTGCCCCCTTTCCATTGGTTGTAAGTAACCTCTTTCTCTTTTCCCTCTCCTCTTTGATTGGTCCAGGCTCTGGGCCCCAGGAAGTGAGCACACGAGTGATGATCTTTTCGTCGTTCCGGGAGAGTGTGCAGGAGATTGCCGCCATGTTAAATCGCCACCTGCCCCTGGTCAAAGTCATGACCTTTATGGGCCAGGCCTCGGCAGGGAAGGGGGTCAAAGGGTTCACCCAGAAGGAGCAGCTGGAGGTAAAAACACTATGTTCTATCTAGAACCTAAAATGGTTATTCGATTGTCCACATGGAAGAACCCTTTGACAAACTTTTTCACAGAGCGTTCTACCTGTAACCCAAAAGGGTTCTTCAAAGGATTTTCCCATGTGTACAGTCGAAGAACCCTTTTGGACCACCACCTTCAGTACATAGGCCTGTGAGTGTGGCCGTGTTGCTTTGAATCCCAGACCTACCGCTGCTTTGTTACAACCCCTCTCTTCACTTATCTCCTTCTATGCGTCCTATCTCTTCAATAAAATGTCTGATATTACCTTGACTAACCTGTGCCGCCACACTCTGTACCCGTAACCTCTGTATATAGCCTCGTTACTGTTATTTTACTGTTGCTCTAAAAATAAGAATTTATAATTAAATTATTAAAAAAATAAAAAAAAGGTTTATTTTAGTAAATACTTTCTTAACACTTATTTTTCATAAAACTGCATTGTTGGTTAAGGGCTTGTAACTAAGCATTTCACTGTAACGTGTTGAATTTGACGCATGTGGCAAATAAAATGTGATTTGATTTTGATAAATACTAAAAAACACAATGCATGTGCCACTGTCACACCAGGTGACAAGACGGATAACACAAGCTCATGGTAACGCCAGGATAACGTCATTAAAAAGGGTACTATTTGATGAACATGGCTTGGTTTACATTGTACTGGGATTTGGTCCAAATGAACCAACAAAGGACACACTGGAAAGTGCCTCCCAAATACCTGTATTGAGCAAAGCTAAATGGCACAAACACTAAATGTTATCCAAAAATGTGGTTGCTTAGCAGCTCTGACTGAAGCTAAGGTGTTTTTCTGTGTCCTAGAGATGGCTACAACATTGACCATATTAGGCTTGTCTTCTCAGGTCCTCAGCTTTCTCTATTCCTGACTGGCAGACAGAGTGTATGCTTAGCTTAGATAATTGACACATCCTACTGTGTGTTGGTGAGCTGCCAATATTTTATTTTATTTATTTATTTAAATGTACTGATATCCACATGGCAGTCAAATATACTGAAATACATGGATATTACAATACATACACAATAACACATTCAAGTTGAAATCACAAGTAAAATTCATGACAATATGTACGTTAAGGAGACCCAAAGAGTTTTGTTCATTAATTTGCATAGGTAGGGTATGGGAGACTGGTTTGCTGATAGAAATATATTTTCACCACTCACACCTGTACCATAGGTATAACATAATGTAGGTAGGCCTGTATAAAATGGAGAAGTTAAGGCGATTACGATAAAGTAAGAAAGCAGTACTGATCCAGTTCAGGTAAAGATTATACATAAATGATATATTTTATGTTCTTCAAAAACCACCAGCAAATCAATTGAATGGCTAAACTGTTAGCCTCTAGGCTAAATGCAGCACCCACCATTAACTTACAGGAACGTAGCGTGTGAAGAACTAGCTGGTCGTTTTTTTCCCCCCATTGTACTTTAGCACAAAATGTTATGCTGCTCATAAGTATCATTCCTCTACAAATCGTCGATAAATTGCATTGGTCCTGACTCCTGTATATTTTAAGGGTTCTGTTTTGTACAGAGACTTGCAGTTAATGCATAGGCCTGCTCAGTTCCTCTTCATCTCCTTGATGCACTGAGGACATGATGTCACAGAGTACAGTAGCACTGTGCCTTCAGCTCAAAGTTCATGAGAACTGCTCTATAAGGAAACATTTACCTTAATCCTAAACTGTGCTGGATTCAATTACCACTATAAGGGTTCAGTAATTTATTGATGCAAACAAAGTACAGTATATATTCACAGGTGTGTGTGCAAATATGGTCATTCAGCACCATCCAGTGACTCATTCAGTATTTGTGGCCCTGACCCATGCTGGAATCGATTCCACAACCCACATGTTGCTATAACCATGCTCTTACCCACTAAATCATTAGAACCACATGACTTGACAGCACAGACATACATGTTTGTGATTGACTTCACATACAGGCACAGTGAAAATTTCTGTCATCCTGATAAAATGTATCGATTTCTGTACCGAAGGTGGTGCGGAGGTTTCGGGAGGGGGGCTTCAACACCCTGGTGTCCACCTGCGTGGGTGAGGAGGGACTGGACATAGGCGAGGTGGACCTCATTGTGTGCTTCGACGCCCAGAAGAGTCCCATCCGCCTGGTTCAGCGCATGGGCCGCACCGGACGCAAACGCCAGGGCCGCATAGTGGTCATCTTGGCCGAGGGACGAGAGGAGAGAGTGAGCAACAACTCCTGCCTTTGGAATCTTAGGAATGGTCCCACATCTGTTTGTGCTGTACCTCTATGGTCTTTCCTATGATTGTTGTCATACCAAACGTGTTTATGTTTGGCATGACAATTAACATAGGGGTTAGCAAGACGGCACTAGGACCAGGTCAATGGAATGTCCTTATTTTTCCTCATATTTATTTATTTAGACAGTTGAATAGAGAGGGGGAGACTGAGGTACAAAGTGTGCTCCAGACCTAGCTGTGTTTCCACTTTTTCAAAATACCAAATTCCACAACCCCCAACCGGATCCAGTCTTTTGTGTGGCTCTGGATTCACTGTCTAGTGTTTCCAAGTGTCTGGCTCCTTCCCAGGCATCTCACCGTTTTAGATTGGTTTCCTTTGTTATGCGAAGATAGACCAAACATCCTCAAGTGCACTTTGTGTTACCTGGCACTGCTTTAAGAATCCATGCTTATCCTTGTTTTGTCACATTGATCAACCGCAAAAACATTTGCTCTACAGTTGCCTCTAGAATTAACAGATACAGTGCCATCAAAAAGTATTCATACTCATTGACTTATTCCCCATTTTGTTGTGTTACAGCCGGAATTCAATATGGATAAAAAAAATATATATATATATATCCTCTCGCCCATCTACACACAATACCTCATAATCGTGAAAACATGTTTTTAGAAGTGTGTGTTGTATTGGATTTGCCCTAAACACAACAGTTTGTATTTAGGACTAAAAGTTAATTGCTTTGCCACATTTTTTGCAGTACTAATTCAGTGCCTTGTTGCAAACAGGATGCATGTTTTGGAATATTTTTTATTCTGTACAGGCTTCCTTCTTTTCACTCTCTCAATTAGGTTGGTATTGTGGAGTAACTACAATGTTGTTGATCCATCCTTATTTTCTCCTTTCACAGCCATTAAACTCTTAACCGTTTTAAAGTCACCATTGGCCGTATGGTGAAATCCCTTAGTTAGGAAGGATGCCTGTGTCCTTGTAGTGACAGGGTGTATGGATAGCTCTTACAAAGTGTAATTAACTGCAACATTCTCAAAGGGATATTCAATGTCTTTTTTTTTTTTTACCCATCTATCAATAGATGCCCGTCTTTGTGAGGCATTGGAAAACCTCCTGGTCTTTGTGGTTGAATCTGTGTTAGAAATTCACTGCTTGACTGAGGGATCTTACAGATAATTGTATGTGTTTTTGGTACAGAGATGAGGTAGTCATTAAAAAGGTCATGTTAGACACTATTATTGCACACAAAGTGAGTCCATGCAACTTATTATGCGACTTGTTAAGCAAATCACTTTGACATCATCGAGTATTGTGTGTAGGCCAGTGACGACAAATCAAAAATTCATACGTTTTAAATTCAGGCTGTAACACAACAAAATGTGGAAAAAGTGTGAATACTTTCTGAATGCATTGTAAGCATGAAATAGCTTCAAATAATCTTGACTACGTTTTGAAACGCTCTTTGTTTGAGTGCGCACCCCCTAATCTGCAACCACCAACTCTTTGTCGGACATCTTTTGTTTTCCCCTCAGACCTACAACCAGAGCCAGAGCAACAAGCGCAGCGTGTACAAGTCTATCGTGGGGAACAGCCACAGATTCCACATGTTCCCCCACAACCCCCGCATGCTGCCCGGGGGGGTGCACCCCGCCCTGCACAAGATGCACATCACCTGTGGCCAGTTTGACCACCGGGAGAGCAGCGGGCGGCTCTCCGGGGGTTGGAGGGGGCGCAGGTCCCACTCCTTGGAGGGCCAACGTGAGTCCTTTATTCTTCCGCATGGTCTAGGTAAGAGAGGCTCTTGGTATGTCTATGATTGAATCGAACCGACAGCAACGACTCTCATAGATAAGTCTTGGTGTTGTTATCACCGTGCTCCAAATATTTGGCCATCTTGTCCAGAGCAGAGCAATGTTTGCATTTAACTAAATATTTTTCATTTGACATACACTACTGTTCCAAAGTTTGGGGTCACTTAGAAATGTCCTTGCTTTTGAAAGAAAATTTAAAAAAAAATGTCCATTAAAATAACATAAAATTGATCAGAAATACAGTGTAGACATTAATGTTGTAAATTACTATTGTAGCTGGAAACGGCTGATTTTAAATGGAATATCTACATGGGCGTACAGAGGTCCATTATCAGCAACCATCACTCCTGTTTTCCAATGGCACGTTGTGTTAGCTAATCCAAGTTTCATTTTAAAAGGCTAATTGATCATTAGAAAACCCTTTTGCAATGATGTTAGCACAGCTGAAAACGGTTGTGCTGATTTAAAGAAGCAAAAAATCTGGCCTTCTTTAGACTAGTTGAGTATCTGGAGCATCAGCATTTGTGGGTTTGATTACAGGCTCAAAATGGCCAGAAAGAACTTTCTTCTGAAATTCGTCAGTCTATTCTTGTTCTGAGAAATGAAGACTATTCCGTGCGAGAAATTGCCAAGAAACTGAAGATCTCTGTGTACTACTCCCTTCACAGAACAGCGCAAACTGGCTCTAACCAGAATAGAAAGAGGAGTGGGAGGCCCCGGTGCACGAGGACAAGTACATTAAAGTGTCTAGTTTGAGAAACAGACGCCTCACAAATGCTCATCTGGCATCTTCATTAAGTAGTACCCGCAAAACACCAGTTTCAATGTCAACAGTGAAGAGGCGACTTCGGGATACTGGCCTTCAAGGCAGAGTTCCTCTGTCCAGTGTCTGTGTTCTTTTGCCCATCTTAATCTTTTATTTTTATTGGCCAGTCTGAGATATGGCTTTTTCTTTGCAACTCTGCCTAGAAGGCCAGCATCTCGGAGTCGCCTCTTCACTGTTGATGTTGAGACTGTTTTTTGTTTTTTTTGCGGGTACTACTTAATGAAGATGCCAGTTAAGCATTTGTGAGGCATCTGTTTCTCAAAGTAGACACATTAATGTACTTGTCCTCTTGCTCAGTTGTGCACCAAGGCCTCCCACTCCTCTTTCTATTCTGGTTAGAGCCTGTTTGCGCTGTTCTGTGAAGGGAGTAGTACACAGCGTTCTCACATGAAATAGCCTTCATTTCTCAGAACAAGAATAAACTGACGAGTTTCAGAAGAAAGTGCTTTGTTTCTGGCCATTTTGAGCCTGTAATCGAACCCACAAATGCTGATGCTCAACTAGTCTAAAGAAGGCCAGATTTATTGCTTCTTTAATCAGCACTACAGTTTTCAGTCAATCTAACATAATTGCAAAAGGATTTTCTAATGATCAATTAGCCTTTTAAAATGACAAACTTGCCAATGACAAACTTGCCATTGGAACACAGGAGTGACGGTTGCTAATAATGGGCCTCTGTAGATATTCCATAAAAAATCTGCTGTTTCCAGCTGCAATGGTCATTTACAAAATTAACAATGTCTACACTGTATTTCTGATCAATTTAATGTTGTTTTAATGGACAAAAAAAAAAGCTTTTCTTTAAAAAAGGACATTTCTAAGTGACCCCAAACTTTTGAACGGTAGTGTATGTATTGGCTCTCCATGTACCTGTATTGTAAGCTTTTGTAACAGTTGAAAGACTGACAACGGGCCTCTCTCAGCTTTGGAGTATAAAGTCAACTTCGCCCTTGTGTTTCAATGATCCAGTCGGGCAACAGGAGAGTATGAAGAAGGATGGCTTCCTTAGCCCCTCTGAGCTCACTCACTGGGAGTCTACGATGAAACTGGGGGAGGGGGAGGCTCCACCCATTCTGAGACGGTCCCGTTTCCTCTCAAAACAAGAAGGCTCGCCACCTCGGGTGAGTCATGGGTTAAATTCTTGCAAGGATCACACACACACACACACACACTACAAATGTATGCACTCTCGTATCTTAGATTTTTTTATTTTATTTAACCTTTATGTAACTTGGCAAGTCAGTTAAGAACAAATTCTTATTTACAATGACGGCCTAGGAACAATGGGTTAATTGCCTTGTTCAGGGGCAGAAAGACAGATGTTTACCTTGTCAGCTCGGGGATTCGATCCACCAACCTTTCGGTTACTGGCCCAACGCGCTAACCGCTAGGCTACCTGCCGCCCCATTATCTCTTTGGATAATATCTGCAAAGTGGTATATTTTATGATTATGTTGTGTATGTGGCTGTAGGTGGAGCCGCTCTCCAGTGGGCCAACCAGGGAGCTGTCTCTGTGGGAGTGGAGACACTGGCAGAACCAGCCCTTCCCCACTCACATTGTGGACCACTCCAACCGCTGCCACCACTTCACCAAGGTCATGGAGCTCATTGACGGCCTGCGCCAGGAAGAGGTGAGAGGGAGGGCAACCTGAGAGGGGGTCATCCATCTACCCATCCATATACAGTTGAAGTCGGAAGTTTACATACACCTTAGCCAAATTCATTTAATCACAATTTTTCACAATTCCTGACATTTAATCCTAGTAAACATTCCCTGTCTTAGGTCAGTTAGGATCACCACTTTTATTTTAAGAATGTGAAATGTCAGAATAATAGTAGAGAGATTTATTTCAGCTTTTATTTCTTTCATCACATTCCCAATGGGTCAGAAGTTTACATACACTCAATTAGTATTTGTTAGCATTGCCTTTAAATTGTTTAACTTGGGTCAAATGTTTTGTGTAGCCTTCCACAAGCTTCCCACAATAAGTTGGGCGAATTTTGGCCCATTCCTCCTGACAAGAGCTGGTGTAACTGAGTCAGGTTTGTAGGCCTCCTTGCTCGCACACGCTTTTTCAGTTCTGCCCACAAATTTTCTATAGGATTCAGGTCAGGGCTTTGACTTTGTTTTCCTCAAGCCATTTTGCCACAACTTTGGAAGTATGGTTGGGGTCATTGTCCATTTGGAAGACCGATTTGCGACCAAGCTTAAACTTCCTGACTGATGTCTTGAGATGTTGCTTCAATATATCCACATAAACATCCGGCGCCGACAGAGATGGCCTCCTCTCTTCTCGTTCTTAGGAAACTATGCAGTATTTTATTTTGTATTATTTCTTACACTGTTACCCCAGGAAATCTTAAGTCTTATTACATACAGCCGGTAGGAACTATTGGATATAAGAGCAGCGTCAACTTACCAACATTATGAACAGGAATACAACTTCCCAGAAGTGGATCCTCTGTTTGGTCCACCACCCAGGACAATGGATCGGATCCCAGCAATCGACCCAAAACAAAGGCGCCAGAGAAGGGGCAGAAGTAGCGGTCTTCTTGTCAGGCTCCGTAGCCTGGCACATCGCCCACCGCTCCCGAGTATACTACTTGCTAATGTCCAGTCTCTTGAAAACAAGGTAGACGAAATCCAAGCAAGGGTTGCCTTCCAGAGAGACATCAGAGATTGCAACATTCTCTGCTTCACGGAAACATGGCTCACTCGGGATACGTTATCAGAGTCGGTACAGTCTCCTTCGTTCTTCATGCATCGCGCCGACAGAAACAAAGATCTCTCTGATAAGAAGAAGGGCGGGGGTGTATGCCTTATGATTAACGAGTTGTGGTGTGATCATAACATACTGGAACTCAAGTCCTTTTGTTCACCTGACCTAGAATTCCTTACAATTAAATGCCGACCGCATTATCTACCAAGAGAATTCTCTTCAATTATAATCACAGTTGTGTATATCCCTCCCAAGCAGACTCCTCAACGGCCCTGAAAGAACTTCATTGGACTCTATGTAATCTGGAAACCACATGTCCTGAGGCTGCATTTATTGTAGCTGGGGATTTTAACAAGGATAATCTGAAAACAAGGCTCCCTAAATTTTATCAGCATATCGAATGCGCGACCCGGGCTGGCAAAATCCTGGATCAATGTTACTCTAACTTCCGCGACGCATACAAAGCCCTCCTTTCGGCAAATCTGACCACGACTCCATTTTGTTGCTCCCAGCCTATAGACAGAAACTAAAACAGGAAACGCCCATGCTCAGATCTGTTCAACGCTGGTCCGACTAATCTGATTCCATGCTTCAAGATTGCTTCGATCACGTGGACTGGGATATATTCCGGATAGCGTTGAACAACAACATTGATGTGTACGCTGATTCGGTGAGCGAGTTTATTAGCAAGTGCATCGGTGATGTTGTACCCACGGTGAGTATTAAAACCTTCCCCAACCAGAAACCGTGGATTGATGGCAGCATTCGCGCAAAACTGAAAGCGTGAACCACTGCTTTTATTCAGGGCAAAGCGACCGGAAACATGACCGAATACAAACAGTGTAGCTATTCCCTCCGCAAGGCAATCAAACAAGCTAAGCGTCAGTATAGAGACAAAGTAGAGTCGCAATTCAACGGCTCAGACACGAGAGGTATGTGGCAGGGTCTACAGTCAATCACAGACTACAAAAAGAAAACCAGCCCTGTCGCGGACCCCGATGTCTTGCTCCCAGACAAACTAAACAACTTCTTTGCTCGCTTTGAGGACAATACAGTGCCACTGACACGGCCCACTACCAAAACCTGCGGGCTCTCCTTCACCGCAGCCAACGTGAGTAAAACATTTCAACGTGTTAACCCTCGCAAGGCTGCCGGCCCAGACGGCATCCCTAGCCATGTCCTCAGAGCATGCGCAGACCAGCTGGCTGGTGTGTTTACAGACATATTCAATCAATCCCTATCCCAGTCTGCTATTCTCGCATGCTTCAAGAGAGCCACCATTGTTCCTGTTCCCAAGAAAGCTAAGGGAACTGAGCTAAACGACTATAGCACTCACTTCCGTCATCTTGAGTGCTTTGAGAGACTAGTCAAGGATCATTTCACCTCCACCCTAGACCTAAACATAACCAATCCTATACCACAAGCATGTGCAGACAAAGAGTTTATTTTCTCATCTATAGACTAAAATCATTACATTTTAGCTTCAAGACAATAGCAGAGTTGCTTTTCGTCAAGTAACGTTAGCCAATCAAAAATGTACGATTTAACCCTCTCATACAAATTTTAAACTGCAGTCAGGGGTGGAAAAAGTACCCAATCGTCATACTTGAGTAAAAGTAAAGATACCTTAATAGAAAAAGACTCAAGTGAAAGTCACTCAGTAAAATAGTACTTGAGTAAAAGTAATTGGTTTAAATATTTAAGTATCAAAAGTAATTGTAACTGTTAAAATATGCTTTTGTTTAACTTCTCTAGGGCCAGTGGGACGAAATCGTCCCACCTACGTAACAGCCAGTGGAATCCTGTGGCGCGTTATTCAAATACCTTAGAAATGCTATTACTTCAATTTCTCAAACATATGACCATTTTACACCATTTTAAAGACAAGACTCTCGTTAATCTAACCACACTGTCCGATTTCAAAAAGGCTTTACAACGAAAGCAAACATTAGATTATGTCAGCAGAGTACCCAGCTAGAAATAATCAGACACCCATTTTTCAAGCTAGCATATAATGTCACATAAACCCAAACCACAGCTAAATGCAGCACTAACCTTTGATGATCTTCATCAGATGACACACCTAGGACATTATGTTATACAATACATGCATGTTTTGTTCAATCAAGTTCATATTTATATCAAAAACCAGCTTTTTACATTAGCATGTGATGTTCAGAACTAGCAAACTTCCGGTGAATTTACAAAATTACTCACGATAAACGTTCACAAAAAACATAACAATTATTTTAAGAATTATAGATACAGAACTCCTCTATGCACTCGCTATGTCCGATTTTAAAATAGCTTTTTGGTGAAAGCACATTTTGCAATATTCTGAGTAGATAGCCCGGCATCACAGGGCTAGCTATTTAGACACCCAGCAAGTTTAGCACTCACCAAAGTCAGATTTACTATAAGAAAAATGTTATTACCTTTGCTGTTCTTTGTCAGAATGCACTCCCAGGACTTCTACTTCAATAACAAATGTTGGTTTGGTTCAAAATAATCCATAGTTATATCCAAATAGCGGCGTTTTGTTTGTGCGTTCAAGACACTATCCGAAGTGTAAATAAGGGTCACACGCACGACGCATTTCGTGACAAAACAATTCTAAATATTCCATTACCGTACTTCGAAGCATGTCAACCGCTGTTTAAAATCAATTTTTACGCCATTTTTCTCGTAAAAAAGCGATAATATTCCGACCGGGAAAGCGTGTTTACGTTCATAGAGAGAGAAAATAAAAGCATGGGATCCCCTCGTGCACGATACTGAGTCTCATTGTACTGTGACCGGCCACTATCCAAACGCGCTAATGTTTTTCAGCCAGGGGCTGCCTCGATATCATTCAGCTTTTTCCCGGGTTCTGAGAGCCTATGGGAGCCGTAGGAAGTGTCACGTTACAGCAAAGATCCTCAGTCTTCAATAAACAGAGTCAAGAAGCTCAAGGAATGGTCAGAGAGGGCACTTCCTGTAAGGAATCTTCTCAGGTTTTTGCCTGCCATATGAGTTCTGTTATACTCACAGACACCATTCAAACAGTTTTAGAAACTTTAGGGTGTTTTCTATCCAAAGCCAATAATTATATGCATATTCTAGTTACTGGGCAAGAGTAGTAACCAGATTAAATCGGGTACGTTTTTTATCCGGCCGTGTCAATACTGCCCCCTAGCCCTAACAGGTTAAAAAGTAAAAGTATGTATAAATCATTTCACATTCCTTATATTAAGCAAACCAGACGGCACAATTTGTATTTATTTTTTATTTTCTGATAGCCAGGGGCACACTCCAACAGTCAGACATAATTTACAAATGAAGCATGTGTGTTTAGTGAGTCCACCAGGTCAGAGGCAGTAGGGATGACCAGGGATGTTCTCTTGATAGGTGCGTGAATTGGACCATTTTCTTGTCCTGCTAAGCATTCTAAATTTAACGAGTACTTTTGTGTGTCAGAGGAAATGTATGGAGTAAAAAGTACCTTATTTTCTTTAGGAATGTAGTGGAGTAATTGTAAAAGTTATAAAATATTAAATTAAAGTACAGATACCCCCAAAACTTTAAGGGCTTTTTTGGTGCCACCTCTGAAATCACCACACAATGTTACAAATGAAAAAAGATATCCTATTTGTATAATCTACATTTTACATGTTTTGGTGGGGAGGATAGGTTTCCGCTATTGCGACAATTTCAGAATGTTACAATTTCAGGTAAAAACTCAATAACAAGTCTCAAATATTAGGAAAATGTATGTCAGCTGTTTCAAAAACATTGCTCTGCTATTACCGTCTATACTGTAGACATGTTAGCTCAACGAGACAACTGTTGGGCGATTGGGGTGCTATACCTCTGGAGGTAGCATTCGAGACGTAGCAAGTATGCAAGTTTACATTTGAGTGATGTGTAGCCGTCGGTATTTCTACAAAAAGTGTAGTAAGTGTTTCTGGGGATTAGGGAGATTTTAGGCTACGGTAAATAGATCCCTAGCAACAATGGAAAACCATTTACTACATCTATGTATCATCATCATCGATCTATCACCACCATGCTAAGGATCATTTGTATAACTTTAAAAGATAATCAGAGAGCTCCATTGTGCTCCATTGTGCTGACATTTTCCTTTCATTCAAAGACAATAGCTGATATTCAGTCCTTTAGAGCCCTAGGTTTGTTTCAGGTGGATCTAGTTTTCACTTTATTCTAATAGGCTATTTTGGAATGTTTCCTCCGCCACAGGTTAACGAGACGTCGTGCCAGTTTGTTACTCTTGTTTGTTCACCATGGAGATATTTGGGCCAACAAATAGGCCCCCATGTATTTGAGGCTTGTTGTAGGCAGCACAATCTCAACATCACAAACAGATCAATCTAGACAAGCACATTTTCAGTGCATGTAGAAGCTCTATTTGTGGTCATCCATCCCACCAAAGTGTTATTCGCAAACAACCACAAAATAGGCCTTGCGTATATAGGCCACAGTTAACTGATGTTTCAACAGTTTGAAATGGAAATGATCTGAATTTAGTGTAGCTTTTTTTTTCACCACCATTTATATTTCCCTCATTAGACCAATCTACTATCATCAAATCACATTTTATTGGTCACATACACATGGTTAGCAGATGTTAATGCGAGTGAAGCGAAATGCTTGTGCTTCTTGTTCTGACAGTGCAGCAATATCTAACATGTAATCTAACATGTAATCTAACAAGTCTACAACAACTTCCTAATGCACACAAATCTAAGTGAAGGAATGGAATAAGAATATATACATATAAATAAATGGATGAGCAATGACAGAGCATCATAGGTAAGATGCAATAGATGGTATAAAATATTGTTTGTTTGTGCAGCCTCTCTGTGTTTAGTGATGGCTGTTTAATAGTCTGATGGCCTTGAGATGGAAGCTGTTTTTCAGTCTCTCGGTCCCAGCTTTGATGCACCTGTACTGACCTCGCCTTCTGGATGGTAGCGGGGTGAACAGGCAGTGGCTCGGGTGGCTGTTGTCCTTGATGATCTTTTTGGCTTTCCAGTGACATCAGATGCTGTAGGTGTCCTGGAGGGCAGGTAGTTTGCCCACAGTGATGCGTTGTGCAGACCGCACCACCCTCTGGAGAGCCTTGCGGTTGTGGGCGGTGCAGTTGCTGTACCCGGCGGTGATACAGCCCGACAGGATGCTCTCAATTGTGCATCTGTAAAAGTTTGAGGGTTTTAGGTGACAAGTAAAATTTCTTCAGCCTCCTGAGGTTGAAGAGGCACTGTTACGCCTTTTTCACTACACTGTCTGTGTGGGTGGAACATTTCAGTTTGTCCGTGATGTGTACGCTGAGGAACTTAAAACGTTCTACCTTCTCCACTGCTGTCCCATCGATGTGGATAAGGGGGTGCTCCCTCTGCTGTTTCCTTTATTCCAAACAACTTTCATAGTTTTTCCAACGGGGGCTTCATAGGATGAGCTCGACTGCCCTATTTATTGGTATTCTGTTTAGCTTATTCCAGTCCCGCCTCCCCCTCGCTCTTTTCTTGAAGGCTGACTGACTCAGCTTATTCAGAGGGCCGATGACATTAGCCAGGGCTTAGTTACATGGCCTAAATCGTAAAGGCCTTTGCGTTCGTTCTTTTGCTGCGCTGCTTTCCTCTCTCCACACCTTTAAAACCAATGACCGGGGCAACTAAAAAAAAAACAACCCAAATTCAAAGGGAAAGGTTTTTTGTTTATAAAAAAAGCGATCCCTTTCCATTTGAAGACCTCGCTCTGTGTGAGTCCGTGCACACGCAGCCATGCTGCGTTTTTCATTTTCTTGTCTCCCCCTTTTTTATTTGCCTTTATGATGGGGAGAGAGGGAGACACACAGCAGGCAGACAGGCTGTCTCTCCCTCGCTTTTCTCAGAATTATTACGTTTCTCAGAATTATAAGCCCAGGAAGCACTAAGTAGGCCAGCCCTGGGTGACCTAGATATGCACGGACAGGGGCTGAGCTAGGAAGAGCAGAGATTAGAGTGAAAGAGATGGGGAGCCTGACACCCTGTTGCCTCTGTGATGAACATAGAGGTGCCTGTCCACTCCAAACCGGTGTTTGGTTTGTTTTCCCTTACCAATGAACACCAGAGGGGTTTGGCTGTCACTATGGAAAGGGATGAACTCTGGATTGGATTTCATTTCAATTTACTAGACTGGGCGGGCGGGCGCCTGGGACTCGCAGCTCAGCACCACTCATGTAAATTGTGAACCCAAACAATGTGAACCCAATGATCAAATGTTGGTCCAATGTTTTATAATAATGTTCCAGTTTACACTGGCTTGTGGTTAATTTAATAATGACATTCACTCGATCAAATGGTTAGTCGTTTGAGTGAAAGACCAAGAACATTGTCTGGTACATGGAAAAGGGAATTCGGTCCAGTGACCCAATTTGACGTTTGCAATGTGTTTTATCATGTCATCTGCTTCTGTCTGTCATTTACATTGGCATTTATATTTGAATATGTGAGTCATATCTAATCTAGGACTTTGAATTTCAAGGGAAATTAAGGATCAGATTGACTATGCGTTTGCACCAGTGCAAAATCTTATGTAACAAGGCAGTACTAAACAGTAAAATATGGGTTAAATAGGAATAAACGTTAAAGTGACATTAAATTCCAAAATCACATCTTGTGAGATGTTTTCAGACCTCAAAAGTAGTTTGATGTCAAGATGCATCCATGTCTCAGACCATCTGTCTTGTAGATCCAGCAAAATTCCACAAGCTCTAAAATTAATGGAAAAGATGGGCACCATGCAAATTCCGGATTTGCGGGGCTCATCTAATCCATGCATTTGGGGTCAAGGCATGTAGCTGATCCACACAACCAGTGGTGTGCGATGTGGAATCATATTTACATTAGACTACTTTGGAGGTCTGACAAATTTAGATTCTGGTATACAGTGGGGGGAAAAAAGTATTTGATCCCCTGCTGATTTTGTAAGTTTGCCCACTGACAAAGAAAGGATCAGTCTATGATTTTAATGGTGGGTTTATTTGAACAGTGAGAGACAGAATAACAACAAAAATATCCAGAAAAATGCATGTCAAAAATGTTTTAAATTTATTTGCATTTTAATGAGGGAAATAAGTATTTGACCCCTCTCAATCAGAAAGATTTCTGGCTCCCAGGTGTCTTTTATACAGGTAACGAGCTGAGATTAGGAGCACACTCTTAAAGGGAGTGCTCCTAACCGCAGCTTGTTACCTGTGAAAAAGACACCTGTCCACAGAAGCAATCAATCAATCAGATTCCAAACTCTCCATCATGGCCAAGACCAAAGAGCTCTCCAAGGATGTCAGGGACAAGATTGTAGACCTACACAAGGCTGTAATGGTCTACAAGACCATTGCCAAGCAGCTTGGTGAGAAGGTGACAACATTTGGTGCGATTATTCGCAAATGGAAGAAACACAAAAGAACTGTCAATATCCCTCGGCCTGGGGCTCCATGCAAGATCTCACCTCGTGGAGTTGCAATGATCATGAGAACGGTGAGGAATCAGCCCAGAACTACACGGGAGGATCTTGTCAATGATCTGAAGGCAGCTGGGACCATAGTCACCAAGAAAACAATTGGTAACACACTATGCCGTGAAGGACTGAAATCCTGCAGCGCCCGCAAGGTCCCCCTGCTCAAGAATACATATACATGCCCATCTGAAGTTTGCCAATGAACATCTGAATGACTGAGGACAACTGGTGAAAGTGTTGTAGTCAGATGAGACCAAAATGGAGCTCTTTGACATCAACTCAACTTGCCGTGTTTGGAGGAGGAGGAATGCTGCCTATGACCACAAGAACACCATCTCCACCGTCAAACATGGAGGTGGAAACATTATGCTTTGGGGGTGTTTTTCTGCTAAGGGGACAGGACAACTTCACCGCATCAAAGGGACGATGAAAAAAAAATATTTAAAAAAATGGACGGGGCCATGTACCGTCAAATGTTGGGTGAGAAACTCCTTCCCTCAGCCAGGGCGTTGAAAATGGGTCGTGGATGGGTATTCCAGTATGACAATGACCCAAAACACACGGCCAAGGCAACAAAGGAGTGGCTCAAGAAGAAGCACATTAAGGTCCTGGAGTGGCCTAGCCAGTCTCCAGACCTTAATCCCATAGAAAATCTGTGGAGGGAGCTGAAGGTTCGAGTTGCCAAACGTCAGCCTCAACCTTAATGACTTGGAGAAGATCTGCAAAGAGGAGTGGGACAAAATCCCTCCTGAGATGTGTGCAAACCTGGTGGCCAACTTACAAGAAACGTCTGACCTCTGTGATTGTCAACAAGGGTTTTGCCACCAAGTACTAAGTCATGTTTTGCAGAGGGGTCAAATACTTATTTCCCTCATTAAAATGCAAATCATTTTATAACATTTTTGACATGCGTTTTTTTCTGGATTTTTTGTTGTTATTCTGTCTCTCACTGTTCAAATAAACCTACTATTAAAATTATAGACTGATCATTTCTTTGTAAGTGGGCAAACGTACAAAATCAGCAGGGATCAAATACTTTCCCCCCCCCACTGTATAATTACTCTTTAAAGCAATTGTAAACAAACAGTTTAGTGGGTTAGTTTAGCTTAGTTTTTTCCCTGTTTTATCCCCTTCTGTAAATGTGCAGTACAATTGCTTAGGGTGTTATTAAATCAGTCAAATACAATGCCTGATTGTGCTGCATGAACATTTTGAAGTGTGAAGCAGAAACATTTGAGGGTGGGTAAATTTCTCCTGCCCCATCACTCAGGTGTTTACCAAAACAATGGTGGCACTGGTAGGGTTTCTGCTTCGTTGTTTGAACTTCGGATTGCCCGTTTATCTATGGCCGCATACTTCAATTGAAACAGACGTGAGCAAAGTGATCAGGTTGGTTTACAAGGCTACTGTATCACGGCCTCAATCTAACAAACACTAAAATGTCCTGTACGTTGTGTTCTCTAACCCCAGCCGCGTTCTGTCTCCCTTAGCGTAGTTCACAACTGTCACTTTAATTAAATGTGTTTGCCAAGAGGCGCGATCTATGATGACTCATAACTAGGCCACTTCCCCTTTTGAGCTCCATCTATACCCTCAGTGTTTAACTCCCTGAGTTGATGTGCTGGAGGGGTACACTATATATACCAAAGTATGTGGACACCCCTTGAAATTAGTGCATTCAGCTATTTCAGCCACACCTGTTGCTGACAGGTGTATATAATTGAGCACACAGCCATGCAATCTCCATAGAGAAGCATTGGCAGTAGAATGGCCTTACTGAAGCTCTGTGACTTTCAACGTGGCACCGTCATCTGTAAGTGCTGTTTATTGTGAAGTGGAAATGTCTAGGAGCAACAACGGCTCAGCCGTAAAGTCTGTCCAAATTGCCTCTGGAAGCAACGTCAGCACAATAACTGTTAGTCTGGGAGCTTCATAAAATGGGTTTCCATGGCCGAGCAGCTGCACACAAGCCTAAGATCACCATGCGCAATGCCAAGCTTCGGCTGCAGTGGTGTAAAGCTCGCCATCATTGGACTCTGGAGCAGTGGAAACACGTTCTCTGAAGTGATGTATCACGCTTCACCATCTGGCAGTCCGTCGGACGAATCTGGGTTTGGCGGATGCCAGGAGAACGCTACCTGCCCGACTGCATCGTGCCAACTGTAAAGTTTGGTAGAGGAGGAATAATGGTCTGGGGCTGTTTTTCATGATCCGGCTAGGCCCCTAGGTTCCAGTGAAGGGAAATCTTAACGCTACAGTGTACAATGACATTCTAGACAATTCCGTGCTTCCAACTTTGTGGCAGTTTGGGGAAGGTCCTTTCCTTTTTAGCATGACAATGCCCCCTTGCGCAAAGCGAGGTCCATACAGAAATGGTTTGTCGATCTAAAGCATAAAACAATCCCCATAACAATCCGTCAGTTTAAGCTAGAGATTATTATACAGACATGGTTTGTCTAGATTGGTGTGAAAGAACTTGACTGGCCTTCGGGATTAATGGGAACACCGACTCCGATCCAGGCCTAATCGCCCAACATCAATGCCCGACATCACTAGTGCTCTTGTGGCTGAATGGAAGCAAGTCCCTGCAGCAATGTTCCAACATCTAGTGGAAAGCCTTCCCAGAAGAGTGGAGGCTGTTATAGCAGCAAAGGGGGGACCAACTCCATCTTAATTCCCATGATTTTGGAATAAGATGTTCAACGAGCAGGTGTCCACCTACTTTTGGTCACGTAGTGTAAGTCAACCTCAGTGCTGTACTAGTATGGCATGTTTTAGCTGTAGTGGAAGGGGGCAACACCCCCACTACAGCTGTGTTCTGCTGTTCTCTACCAGTCATCAGGTAGAATGCTCTGGAAGGCTCAGTGATCCATTTGTAAGGCACCACAGTTGGATAATGTCCTAGCTGTCTTATCCATCCTTCATCACCTGGATGTTGATAGGTTGATTATATAACCAGTGTTAACTGGCTACCCATTTATTCTCCATCAAAGAATAGAATAGATTAGTGTCACGACTTCCGCCAAAGTCGGTTCCTCTCCTTGTTTGGGCGGCGTTCGGCGGTCGACGTCACCGGCTTTCTAGCCATCGCCGCTCCATTTTTCCATTGTTCCATTTGTTTTGTCTTGTTCCCTGCACATCTGGTTTACATTCCCTAATCACACTGCATGTATTTATTCCTCTGTTCCCCCACATGTCTTTGTGTGTAATTGTTTTTGTTACGTGTTCGTGTGTACGCGCCAGGCTGGGTTTTTCCCCGTTAGTCCGGGGCTTTTCACAAGGGATGTTTATTGTACAACATTTGCTCATTTTTTTGTGACTGTTTTGCGCATTACACTTTTACCTTTGGCTGGAGGTTTTGATGCAGTGGCATCTGTCGGTTTTATTGCCTCTGCCTTATTAATAAAGTGTGCGCCTGTTCACAACTCTCTGCTCTCCTGCACCTGACTTCTCCACCAGTAGCGCACACCTTGACAGAATTACACACCACTCATGGAGTCAGCAGGAGCAGGTACCCCGGTCAGAGTCGAGGAGCGCATCCGGGAACACTCGGCAATGCTGCAACATCTCGGTGCCACGATGGATCGCGTTGTCCAGACCATGGACCGCTGGGAGAGACAGGAAGTCTCGGAACGACAGGGCCCTTATCGACCACTACCGGTGCAGCCTGCGCGAGGACATCCGATGGGAGTTGGCCTGCAGGGATGCCACCATCACTTTTGACCAACTGGTGGATCTGTCCATCCGGTTGGATAACCTGCTGGTCACCCGCGGACATCCAGAGAGGGCTCTGCCGGTTCCATCTTCCAGCATCCCGGCTCCAGTGCCCATCGAGCTGGGAGGGGCTGCGCTTAGGGAGGCTGGAGGAGGGGCCTTCACGTGCACCATCTGTGGCCGCAGAGGGCACACTGCCGGTCGGTGCCGGGTTTGTCCCTCTGGGAGTCGAGGCAGCAGGCGGGGCACTCTGAAGTCACCCCAGTTGAGTCTGTACCACTCTCATCCAGAGTCCTCTGTTGTCCACCTGTTTGTACCTGTTTGTTTTCCTGAGTTTCCCCCGCATTCCCAGCATAAAGCGCTCGTCGAGTCAGGCGCGGCTGGGAATTTTATCGACAGAGCGTTCGCCCTTAGTTTAGGGATCCCCATTATTCCTGTGGTTGGACCTTTCCTGGTACATGCTCTGGATAGTCGACCATTAGGGTCCGGGCTAATCAGGGAAGCCACCATCTCCCTGGCCATGGTGATGCAGGGGGGTCACGAGGAGAAAATCAGTCTCTTCTTCATTGACTCTCCTGCATTTTCTGTGGTGATAGGCCTTCCCAGGTTAGCGCATCATGACCCCACCATTTCCTGTCAACAGAGGGCTCTCACGTGGTGGTCGCGAGAGTGCTCGGGGAGGTGTGTAGGGGTTTCTGTTGGTGCTACCACGGTGGAAAGTCCAGACCAGGTCTCCACGGTGCGCATCCCCCCAGAATATGCCGATTTGGCTCTCGCCTTCTGTAAAAAGAAGGCGACTCAATTACTACCCCATCGACGGGGGGGATTACTGTAGCGCATCTCCTCATGGACTGCATAAGATTTGCCAGTTCTTGCTGTGAGATGTTACCCCACTCTTCCACCAAGGCACCTGCAAGTTTCCAGACATTTCTGGGGGGGAATGGCCCTAGCCCTCACCCTCCGATCCAACAGGTCCCAGATGTGCTCAGTGGGATTGAGATCTGGGCTCTTCGCTGGCCATGGCAGAACACTGACATTCCTGTCTTGCAGGAAATCCCGCACTGAACGAGCAGTATGGCTGGTGGCATTGTCATGCTGGAGGGTCATGTCAGGGTGAGCCTGCAGGAAGGGTACCACATGAGGGAGGAGGATTTCTTCCCTGTAACGCACAGAGTTGAATTTGCCTCAATGACAACAAGCTCAGTCCGATGATGCTGTGACACACCACCCCAGACCATGATGGACCGTCCACCTCCAAATCGATCCTCACTCCAGAGTACAGGCCTCGGTGTAACGCTCATTCCTTTGACGATAAACGCGAATCCGACCATCACCCCTGATGAGACAAAACCGCGACTCGTCAGTGAAGAGCACTTTTTGCCAGTCCTGTCTGGTCCAGCAACGGTGGGTTTGTGCCCATAGGTGACGTTATTGCCGGTGATGTCTGGGTAGGGCCTGCCTTACAACAAGCCTACAAGCCCTCAGTCCAGCCGCTCTCAGCCTATTGTGGACAGTCTGAGCACTGATTGAGGGATTGTGCGTTCCTGTTGTAACTCAGGCAGTTGTTGTTGCCATCCTGTATCTGTCCCGCAGGTGTGATGTTCGGATGTACCGATCCTGTGCAGGTGTTGTTACACGTGGTCTGCCACTGCGAGGACGATCAGCTGTCTGTCCTGTCTCCCTGTAGCGCTGTCTTAGGCGTCTCACAGTACGGACATTGCCATTTATTGCCCTGGCCATATCTGCAGTCCTCATGCCTCCTTGCAGCATGCCTAAGGCACGTTCACGCAGATGAGCAAGGACCCTGGGCATCTTTCTTTTGGTGTTTTTCAGAGTCAGTAGAAAGGTCCCTTTAGTGTCCTAAGTTTTAACTGTGACCTTAATTGCCTACTGTCTGTAAGCTGTTAGTGTCTTAACGACCGTTCCACAGGTGCATGTTCATTAATTGTTTATGGTTCATTGAACAAGCATGGGAAACGGTGTTTAAACCCTTTACAATGAAGATCTGTGAAGTTATTTGGATTTTTACAAATTATTTTTGAAAGACAGGGTTCTGAAAAAGGGACATTTTCATTTTTTTGCTGAGTTTAGATATTTTTGGTCGCTGGCCAACACACAGTATCCCTTAATGTCCAAGTGGAATAATGTTTTTGGCCATTTTTTCAAATGGGTTGAAATTGAAAAGCTGAAATGTCTTCAGCCAATAAGTATTCAACCCCTTTTTGTTATGCCAAGCCAAAATACATTCAAGAGTAAAAATGTGCTTAACAAGTCACATAATAAATTGCATGGACTATAATAGTGTTTAACATGATTTTTTAATGACTACCTCATCTCTATACCCCACACATACAATTATCAGTAAGGGCCCTCAGTCGAGCAGTGAATTTCAAACACGGATCCAAACACTAAGACAAGGGAGGATTTCCAATGTCTCGCAAAGAACGGCATCTAGATGGGTAAAAATAACCCTTTGAGCATGGTGGTTACAAATTACACTTTGGATGGTGTATCAATATATCCGGTCACTGTAAAGATATAGGCGTCCTTCCTAACTCAGTTGCCTGAGAGGAAGGAAACCACACAGGGATTTCACCATGAGGCCAATGGTGCCTTAAAAACAGTTAGAGTTTAATTGCTGTGATGGGAGAAAACTGATGGATCAACAACATTGCAGTTACTCCACCATACTAACCTAATTGATAGAGTGAAAAAAACATGTATCCTGTTTGCAACAAGGCACTAAAGCAATACTGAAAAAAAAATTGGCAAAGCAAATTATATTTTGTCCTGAATACAAAGTGCATTGGATTTGCATTAAACATAACACATTACCGAGTACCACTTTCCATATTTTCAAGCTTAGTGGTGGCTACATCATGTTAGGGGTATGCTTGTAATTGTTAAGGACTGGGGAGTTTTTCATGATTAAAAAAAATTATGGAATTGAGCTAAACACAGGCAAAATCCTAGAGGAAAACCTGGTTCAGTCTGCTTTCCACCAGACACTGGGAGATCAATTGACCTTTGAGTAGGACAATAACCTAAAACACAAGGCCAAATATACACTGGAGTTGCTTACCAAGAAGACAGTGAATTTTCCGGAGTGGCCGAGTTACACTTTCAGATTTAAGTCAAAACTGTATGGCAAGACCTGAAAATGGTTGTTGAGCAATGATCCTCAACCAATTTGACAGAGCTTGAAGAATTTTGAAAATAAAGGGACATTTTGCACAATCCAGGTGTGCAAAGCTCTTAGACTTAACCAGAAACACTCACAGCTGTAACCGCTGCCAAAGGTGCTTTTACAAAGTATTGAGTCAGGGGTGTGAATACTATTTCTGTGTTTTAATTTTCAATACATTTGCTAAAACTTGTGTGTGATTTAATCCATTTTGAATTCAGGCTGTCACAACAATGTGGAATAAGTAAAGGGGTATTAATGCTTTCTGAAGGCACTCTACACAACATAAAACATCAGCCTTGTTTAACCATTAAACCTAATGCTACTTCTCATATCCCCTGAATGAAGACATAGCCTACTGAATACTGATAACATGTTTTCACTTTGATTTAAATTCAGGCTGTAACACAACATGTGGAATAAGTTTAGGGGTATGGTTACTTTCTAAAGGCACTGTGTCAAAAATGTCTTGTTGTTTATATAACCAGCCAACTCTGTGTGTTGTTCCAGGGAAGTATTAAATCTGTAACTTGCATTATGATACAATAGCTTGTGCAACATCTGAAGAAATTTGCTAGACTTCAACCAAACTTTTTTTTTTACCTCTCTAGGGGAGGTGGGACGAAATCGTCCCACACTATTCAACAGCCATTGACAAATCAGAGCGCCAAATTTAAAACCACAAAATGTCATAATTCAAAGTTCTCAAACATAGGACTATTTTACACCATTTTATAGATACACTTCTCCTGAATCGAACCACATTGTCCGATTTCCAAAAGGCTTTACAGCGAAAGCAAAACATTAGATTGTTAGGAGAGTACATAGACACACAGCCATTTCCAAGCAACTAGCATGCATCACAAATACCCAAAACACAGCTAAATTCAGCACTAACCTTTGATCTTCATCAGATGACACTCCTAGGACATTATGTTATACAATACATGCATGTTTTGTTCAATCAAGTTCATATGTATATCAAAAAACAGCTTTTTACATTAGCATGTGATGTTCAGAACTAGCATACCCACCGAAAACTTCCGGTGAATTTACTAAATTACTCATGATAAAACGTTGACAAAATACATAATTATTTTAAGAATTATAGATACAGAACTCCTTTATGCAATCGCTATGTCCGATTTTAAAATAGCTTTTCGGCGAAAGCACATTTTGCAACATTCTGAGTACATAGCTCGGCCATCACGGCTAGCTAATTTGACACCCACCAAGTTTGGGACAACCTAAACTCAGAATTACTATTAGAAAAATTGGATTACCTTTGCTGTTCTTCGTCAGAATGCACTCCCAGGACTTCTACTTCAACAACAAATGTTGTTTTGGTTCCAAATAATCCATAGTTATATCCAAATACCGCCGTTTTGTTCGTGCGTTCAGGTCACTATCCGAAGGGTAACGCGCGAGTGCATTTCTTGACAAAAAAATTCAAAATATTCCATTACCGTACTTAGAAGCATGTCAAACGCTGTTTAAAATCAATTTTTATGCTACTTTTCTCATAAAATAGTGATAATATTCCAACCGGGCAACGTTATATTCATTCAAAGCCTGAAAGAAAAAAATGGAGTAGTCTCGTGAGCGCGCATCTCCAGTCTCACTGTCCCCAGGCAGGCTGACCACTTACAAACTCTGCTGCTGTACTTTGCCCAGAGACAGCAGACACCCTATTCCACTTTCTGGCGGCTTTAGAGAGCCAATGGAAGCCTTAGAAAGTGTCACGTTACAGCACAGATGCTGTAATGTCGATAGAGATGCAACGGAAGGACAACAAATTGTCAGACAGGGCACTTCCTGCATGGAATCTTCTCAGGTTTTGGCCTGCCATATGAGTTCTGTTATACTCACAGACACCATTCAAACAGTTTTAGAAACTTTAGAGTGTTTTCTATCCAAATCTACTAATTATATGCATATTTTAGTTTCTGGGCAGGAGTAGTAACCAGATGAAATCGGGTTCGTTTTTTATCCGGCCGTGAAAATACTGCCCCCTATACCACAACAGGTTAAATAGTGAAAAAGTTTTGTAGTTATATTCATTGTCATGTTTGTTTTATCTGACAGGGTGAAAGCAGATATGAGTTGGAGCTGCTGCCCCACCTCCACAAAGCAGATGTCATAGGCCTCACGGAGGAAGCACAGAAGGAAAAGTCCACCAAAGGAAAGAAGCAGAAAGAGGGAAAAACGACAAAATCCAGAACCAAAATGGCCAACCTGAACCACAAGCAGAAGACTTCCTGCCTTTCCTCAGCTGACCTAGACCGTGTCGAATTCAAAAAGGAAGTGCAGAGGGAAAGCATTTCTAAAGCAGAGACTCTCTCTCCATGGACCCTGATAAAGGACAGAGTCCCTTCAGAATGTCACAAGGAGGTGACTCATAACCTCAGAGATCACCCAGGCCTCTGGCCACTCTCCTCCACCGGTGATCAGCCAATCATGGACATGGATTTTGACTGTATCATACTCAACAACGAGAGTGAAAGTTCAGAGGTCAATTCTCCAAGGGATTTGGTGAGCGAATCAGTGAACTGCATTGCTGCTGTAGAACAGATTGACCTCAATCAGTTGACCTCAATTGCAGACCGTGAACCCAAGTCAGATGAAGATTCTGAACTGGAGGCTTTGTTTTACTTGCCGAAATGGGACGCTGCCATCCCCAAGTTGCAGCCCCTGAGACAGAGGTTAGAGAGCTTCAGGGTCATTCTAGTCAACGTGACAGAGCTTCTGTCTAGGTCTCCTCCAGCTTTGCACTTTGACCTGGACAGCCCTCAGTTCGACCCTGGGCCCACCCCCTTCACCACCATAGACTGTTCACATACACTTCCGGTTGAACCTCTGGATGAACTGCTGGATGTGGGTCAGACATTCCACGTGAATTTCTCCCTGGAAGTGGATGA
Source organism: Salmo salar (assembly GCF_965601325.2). Classification (NCBI taxonomy): domain Eukaryota; kingdom Metazoa; phylum Chordata; class Actinopteri; order Salmoniformes; family Salmonidae; genus Salmo; species Salmo salar. The sequence continues at coordinate 7,828,586 of NC_138299.1, read as the reverse complement.
GGACTTTGCTGATCCTGCTTCTCAATCTCCCAATGTTGATTTAGACATTGGTTCTCTAGACTGTGAAAGCCATTGCGAACCACATCAGCAGCACTCCCCTTCTTCAGCCATTACTGTGCCAGCAGACAGCATGGGTAGGGAAAGTGCCCTTGGCAGCCCTAGCTGGGATGAGGTCTTCGAGGATGACAGCAATGACATAAAGGACGATGATATGGATGATAAAGCGGACTTCAAGCCACCATGTCATTCCACTCAGCCTAAAGCCCAGCACGCTAAAACCAACCTGGACGAGAGCATGGACCTGTTTGGAGATGACGAGACCTTTCTCCAGATGACCATCCCGGACATCCCAACGCCAGAGAACGTCAGTATCCGAATACCTAGCCCCCTGAAGCCTCCGGAGAGGGAATGGTTAATAGGGTCAAGTAAAAGTGTGACAGAAACAAATATGGTGTATCAGGTCAAACCTAGCCATAGCCATGCTTCTCCTGTAGCGCAGCAGGAGCCTGCTCAGGACTTTGAGAACTTTGACTGTTCTCAGGATTTCTTCTCTGTCAACTTTGACTTGGGCTGGGAGGAGGATGAAGGGGACACAGAGGCTGCTCCTAGTCCGTTCCCCTCAAAACCTTCACCCCCTGGATCCAAAAAACAGGAAGCAGCCCTTTCCTCCTCAGTGAATGGGCCGAAAATCTCTGGCTCCTCCGCTCCCCCCTTTAGTTTCCATAGGAAGAGCGTGTCCACACCCCTGGCAGCCTGTCCGGGAGGGAAGAGGGCAGAAACCTCTGCTCTGGCTTCGCCTCAGACCTCTCCTCTGACCTCCAAGAGCGGAGCTCTGTTCTCACCAATCCCCACATTAGGACCGAGGCGAGCTCTCCTGCCTGGTCCTTCCACCACCCCATCCACTTCATTCTCATTCTTAAAGAGGCAACGCCAGGGGACCTTACAGAATGCCCTGACTCCCAAAGCTCAGTCGGGGGACCCAGGAAATGGTTCAATAGAGATGGGACACAGTTTGTCTCACAAATCCATCCTGGACCCCCCTCATCCAGGTTAGTTCACTCCAACTATTACAGGTGCTTGATGTCAATGTGTCCCCTAGTTTCCCATTCACAAACAACTAAGCCACCTTGTTAATATGTATACCTGGTCGGGACATTAGCAGGTGTTCTGACAATCTGACCTACACATCTCATCAAGGTAGCACATTCTGAACGATAGGTGAGATTGGTACTGCTTTGCATTGTCTGTTTGTGCCTGTGAGTGGGTAAGCACTTCAGGCATGTGCATTATGATTTGTTATCCCCTGCCGCAGGCCTGTGCACCAGTGACAGTGAGGAGGAGGTTATCACCCGTAAGCGGGTTCATCATCATGTCAAGGCGAACCCCTTGTCTTCTCCAGTGGTAAGTCCCAATTAGCTACTTTTTCACTCTGTGTCAAGGACTATATAGTAAGCCTTCAGTAATGCATCTTCATTCTGTCAAACATAACCACCAAATGTAGGTCTGGTGAACTGCTACTTGCACTAGGTCTCTAATTCTAGTCATGTCATGGTGTAATTGTCTATTTTTCTAACTTACGTATACTGAACAAAAATATAAACGCAACATGTAAAGTGTTGGTCTCAGAAGTTTTCTATACGCACAAAAAGCATATTTATCTAAAATGTTGTTCCCAAATGTGTTTACATCTCTGTTAGTGAGTATTTCTCCTGTGCCAAGATAATCCATACACCTGACAGGTGTGGCATATTAAGAAGCAGGTTAAACAGCATGATCATTACACAGGTGCACCTTGTGCTGGGGACAATAAAAGGCCACTCTAAAATGTGCAGTTTTGTCACACAACACAATGCCACAGATGTCTCAAGCTTTGAGGGAGCGTGCAATTGGCATGCTTACTGTTTTAGAGAATTTGGCAGAAGGACCTCCACATCTGGCTTCTTCACATGCGGGATTGCCTGAGACCAGCCACCCGGACAGCTCTCAGGGAAGCGCGCTCGTCATCCTCACCAAGGTCTTGACCTGATTGCAGTTCAGCGTCGTAACCGACTTCAGTGGGCTGATGTCAACGTTGTGAATAGAGTGCCCCATGGTGGTGATAGGGTTATGGTATGGGCAGGCATAAGCAACTGACAACGAACACAAATGCATTTTATCGATGGTCATTTGAATGCACAGTGATACCGTGAGGAGATCCTTAGGCCCATTGTTGTGCCAGTCATCCACCACCATCACCTCATGTTTCAGCATGATAATGCAAGGCCCCATGTCACAAGGATCTGTACACAATTCCTGGAAGCTGAAAATATCCCAGTTCTTCCATGGCCTGCATACTCACCTGACATGTCACCCATTGAGCATGTTTGGGATGCTCTGGATCGACGTGTACAACAGAGGTCGACCGATTTAATCGGAATGGCCGATAAATTAGGGCCGATTTCAAGTTTTCAAAACAATCGGTAATCGGCATTTTTGGACATCGATTGTGGCCGATTACATTGCACTCCACAAGGAGACTGCGTGGCAGGCTGACTACCTGTTACGCGAGTGCAGCAAGGAGCCAAGGTAAGTTGCTAGCTAGCATTAAACTTATCTTATAAAAAACAATCAATCTTAACATAATCACTAGTTAAAACCTGTTAGGGCTAGGGGGCAGTATTGACACGGCTGGATAAAAAACATACCCGATTTAATCTGGTTACCACTCCTACCCAGTAACTAGAATATGCATATACTTATTACATATGGATAGAAAACACCCTACATTTTCTAAAACTGTTTGAATGGTGTCTGTGAGTATAACAGAACTCAAATGGCAGGTCAAAACCTGAGAGATTCCTTTACAGGAAGTGGCCTGTCTGACCATTTCTTGAACTTCTTTTCCATCTCTATCATTTACTAAGGATCTCTGCTCTAACGTGACACTTCCCACGTCGTCCATAGGCGCTCAGAGCCCGGGAAAAAACAGAATGTCGTCATTCCAGCCCCAGGCTGAAACACATTATCGCCTTTCTCAAGTGGCCGATCAAGGGACACTGGGCTTAGGCGCGTGACCCCGACCGCCCCCGCCTTTGGGATTTTTTCCTCTGTTTGCCGAAAAGGAGATTCCCTGTCGGAATATTATCGCTTTTCTACGAGAAAAATGTCGTAAAAATTGATTTTAAACAGCGGTTGACATGCTTCGAAGTACGGTAATGGAATATTTAGAATTTTATTGTCACGAATTGCGCCATGCGCGCGACACTTCTTTACTATTTCGGATAGTGTCTGGAACGCACGAACAAAACGCCGCTATTCGGATATAACGATGGATTATTTTGGACCAAACCAACATTTGTTATTGAAGTAGCAGTCCTGGGTGTGCATTCTGACGAAGACAACAAAAGGTAATCAAACTTTTATAATAGTAAATATGATTATGGTGAGTGCTAAACTTGCCGGGTGTCTAAATAGCGAGCCCGTGATGCCTGGGCTATGTACTTAGAATATTGCAAAATGTGCTTTCACCAAAAAGCTATTTTAAAATCGGACATATCGAGTGCATAGAGGAGGTCTGTATCTATAATTGTTATGCTTTTTGTGAACGTTTATCGTGAGTAATTTAGTAAAATGTTAGCGAATTCCCCGGAAGTTTGCGGGGGTATGCTAGTTCTGAACGTCACATGCTAATGTAAAAAGCTGGTTTTTGATATAAATATGAACTTGATTGAACAAAACATGCATGTATTGTATAACATAATGTCCTAGGGTTGTCATCTGATGAAGATTATCAAAGGTGAGTGCTGCATTTAGCTGTCTTCTGGGTTTTGGTGACATTATATGCTGGCTTGAAAAATGGGTGTCTGATTATTTCTGGCTTGGTACTCTGCTGACATAATCTAATGTTTTGCTTTCGTTGTAAAGCCTTTTTGAAATCGGACAGTGTGGTTAGATTAACGAGAGTCTTGTCTTTAAATAGCTGTAAAATAGTCATATGTTTGAGAAATTGAAGTAATAGGATTTTTAACGTTTTGAAAATCGCGCCACAGGCTGCCAGTGGCTGTTACGTAGGTGGGACGCAAGCGTCCCACCTAGCCCATAGAGGTTAACTACACATGGTTGATGATATTACTAGTTTATCTAGCTTGTCCTGCGTTGCATATAATCGATGCGGTGCCTGTTAATTTCTCATCGAATCACAACCTACTTCGCCAAACGGGTGATGATTTAACAAGCGCATTCGCGAAAAAAGCACTGCCGTTGCACCAACGTGTACTTAACCATAAACATCAATTTCTTTCTTTAAAATCAATACACAAGTATATATTTTTAAACCTGCATATTTAGTTAATATTGCCTGCTAACATGAATTTCTTTTAACTAGGGAAATTGTGTCACTTCTCTTGCGTTCTGTGCAAACAGAGTCAGGGTATATGCAGCAGTTTGGGCCGCCTGGCTCGTTGCGAACTGTGTGAAGACCATTTCTTCCTAACAAAGACCATAATTAATTTGCCAGAATTGTACATAATTATGACATTGAAGGTTGCACAATGTAACAGCAATATTTAGACTTAGGGATGCCACCTGTTAGATAAAATACAGAACGGTTCCGTATTTCACTGAAAGAATAAACGTTTTATTTTCGAAATGATAGTTTCCGGATTTGGCCATATTAATGACCTATGGCTCGTATTTCTGTGTGTTATTGTGTTATAATTAAGTCTATGATTTGATATTTGATAGAGCAGTCTGACTGAGCGGTGGTAGGCAGCAGCAGGGTCGTAAGCATTCATTCAAACAGCACTTTCCTGTATTTGCCAGCAGCTCTTCGCTGTGCTTCAAGCATTGAGCTGTTTGACTTCAAGCCTATCAACTCCCGAGATTAGGCTGGTGTAACTGATGTGAAATGGCTAGCTAGTTAGCGGGGTGCGCGCTAATAATGTTTTAATCGGTGACGTCACTCGCTCTGAGACCTTGAAGGAGTTGTTCCCGCGGCTTTTGTGGAGCGATGGGTAACGATGCTTCGAGTGTGGCTGTTGTCGATGTGTCCCTGGTTTGAGCCCAGGTAGGGGCGAGTAGAGGGACGGAAGCTATACTGTTACACTGGCAATACTATAGTGCCTATAAGAACATCCAATAGTCAAAGGTATATGAAATACAAATGGTAGAGAGAAATAGTCCTATAATAACTACAACCTAAAACTTCTTACCTGGGAATATTGAAGACTCATGTTAAAAGGAACCACCAGCTTTCATATGTTCTCATGTTCTGAGCAAGGAACTTAAACGTTAGCTTTTTGACATGGCACATATTGCACTTTTACTTTCTTCGCCAACACTTTGTTTTGCATTATTTAAACCAATTTGAACATGTTTCATTATTTATTTGAGGCTAAATTGATTTTATTGATGTATTATATTAAGTTAGAATAAAAGTGTTCATTCAGTATTGTTGTAATTGTCATTATTACAATTAAATAAATAAAAACAAAAATTGGCCGATTTAATCGGCATCTGCTTATTTTGGTCCTCCAATAATCGGTATCGACGTTGAAAAATCATAATCGGTCGACCTCTAGTACAACAGTGTGTTCCAGTTCTCGCCAAATACCAGCAACTTCGCACAGCCATTGAAGAGTGGGACAACATTCCACAGGCCACAATCAACAGCCTGATCAACTCAATGCAAAGGAAATGTGTCACGCTGCATGAGGTAAATGGTCACACCAGATACTGACTGGTTTTCTGATTCACACCCCTACCTTTTTTCATAAGATATCTGACCAACCGATGCATATCTATATTTCCAGTCATGTGAAATCCATAGATTAGGGCCTAATTTATTTATTTCATTTGACTGATTTCCTTATATGAACTGTACCTCAGTAAAATCATTGAAATTGTTGCGTGTTGCGTTTATATTTTTGTTCAGTAATAGTGCATTGAGTTGCACTACCATCAAAACTGTACAATCATCCATTTCTATTATATAACCTACCATATCTAATTTCCGTCCTCTTATCTTTTCCACACTTTATTTGCCATGGCTGTAGAGCATATGTGCCCAATTTAAGAAGTGCTCAATATATAGTAATGATACCATACTTCGTCGGAATATTGAGGGGTCTGATGTATCTCACTTCTCTATATAAGCCTTTAAGCATAGTCTGTCTGATAGCTGCCTGTTGTCGGCATGGCAACAGGCTCGCAGACTGCTTTTGCGAAGATCTATTTTGTTTAAAATGTTCCATTCAGACTGGCCTCTTTTAGGAAAGCATCTGTTTTCTCTGAGACAACTCAGGTTTTGACAATACAAGACTATTTGCCACACAGTTGCATACATGGCCTTGCCAGAGATAAAGAAAGCCTGCAGAAAGCAGTGGCTCAGAATAGTCACGTGGGCTTCTAACTAAAGATTTACACTTTGCATCTTATGTAGAATATATCAATGATACAAATGCAAAAGTGTCTGAAAGAAAGTTATTTGTTTGAGAGATGATTCCTTGTGGGACCCAAGTTAAAAATATATTCAAATGATTGATGATTCTGTTTATTCATTGTTTGTTATATTTCCTCTCCCAGTCAATGCTTCTCAGTGATGTGGATTCTCCTATACAAGTGACCAGGAAGTCGAAGCATGCAGTGGCACGCATTGTAAGATAATTACTATAACCACTATCACTAAAGTATTATTATCAAACTTGTCAGTTCTAGCAGCTTGTGTGTATGGTTCTCTTCCTCTCAATTATCTTTTACTTATTCAGTACAAGCTAGCATCAAATAAATACTTGTGGATTACAATGAATGTTGAACACTTTTTTTTTCTTCTGACCGTCATACTAAAGTTAATATGGCTTTGACCATGTCTTCCAAACCTCTTTTCCAGTCAGATGAGAGCGAGGGGGAGGGGGAGGCAGTGTCTGACGATGACTTCCAGAATACCTCTGTTCGACAGCCAAGAGCGCCCCCCCGTGTGGCTGTGAAACCATCAGCATCGCATGGGAAAGCTAAGGTCAGTCAGGTGTCAAATACATCTCACATGAGAAGTGGTGGTCAGTAGCCCAGGGTCATTTTAAGTGTGTTGTTGTTCAGCTACCTTCTCTGTTTGTTGACGACTTGCTCCAACCTCTCCAACCTCTTGTCTTTTGGAGGGTTTGGTATAAAGCAGAAGACATTTTTGTTAGGTCATATGTACGTTGGACAATAAAGTAATCTACTCCTTCGAATCAACATTTCCTTCCCAGCAGGTCGTGCAGCACCACCACCAAGGAGCCCGTCACTTTCTGGACGAGGAGGCGGCGCTGTCCGAGGGGGGGGAGGTGTCATCTGATGAAGAGGATGGTGAAGAGCAGAACCGCTCACTGGAGGGCTTCGTTGTGAGCAACACCCAGTGCTCCCAGGGAATAAACGGTGAGGGGTCAAATATAATAACAACAACAACATGGGTTTTATACAACGCTTTTCATGGACCCAAAGTCTCTTGTTATGTTATACAGTTGTTATACAGGTAGTCACCTATTATACAGTTCATTCACTGGGCATGAAATAGAATAAAGCGTTTCTAAAATGGGGAGATACCTAAGAATCGCTCACTTTCATTTTCTGTTGCACTATGTATTGACATGTTTTGTTTCGGTGTGCCCTAACATGACCCAGCACTCAAGCATTTTGTCAAAGGGGACTACTGCTGGCTCAAGCAGCTTGGGCATTACTTGACTGACACACACACACTCTCATTGTATCTCCCATTGTATCTCCCTGTGTGACAGATTCTGAGATGCAGGGGGTTTACCTAAAGTCAGTGAGAAGCCCTGCTGTGGCTGGCAAGTTCAAAATGATCTACAAGCAAAACCACAACATGGACATCTTCTCTCAGGTAGGATTATCAGGATTTCTTTGGTGTCTATTAATCTTAGGGCCGGTTTCCCAGACAGGGGTTAGTCCTTGTCTAAGATGCACTTTCAATAGTGAATCTCCATTGAACATGATTTTTAGTCTAGGACTTGGCTGTGTTTGGGAAACTGTCCCTTCGAATAAAACTCTATGATTTTTATCAACTGTACCCTTTTCACTCACTAAACAAAACACTAACTAGACCCTAAACCTCAACTAAATCTTGTAATAAATCATGTGGAAATTGAGCAAGTTGAGATTACTAAACTGCTTGGAGTAACACTAGATTGTAAACTGTCATGGTCAAAACATATTGGATGCAGTAGTAGCTAAGATGAGAAGTCGTCTATAATATAGCGATGCTCTGCCGCCTTGACAACACTATCAACAAGGCACGTCCTACAGGCCCTTGTTTTGTCGCACCTTGACTACTGTTCAGTAGTCTTTTTTGAAAATTTCAATTGGCTCAGAACAGGGCAGGACGGCTGGCCCTTGGATGTACCCAGAGAGCTAATATTAATAATATGCATGTCAATCTCTCCTGGCTGAAAGTGGAGGAGAGATTGACTTCATCACTACTTTCATTTATGAGAGGTATCGACATGTTGAATGCACCGAGCTGTCTGTCTAAACTACTGGCACACAGCTCGGACACCATGCATACCCCACAAGACTATGGGAGGCACACAGTACTACATAGAGCCATGACTACATGGAAGTCTTTTCCACATCAAGTAACTGATGCAAGCAGTAGAAATGTATTTAAAAAACAGATAAAAAAAACACCTTATGGAACAGTGTGGACTATGAAGCAACACAAACATTGGCACAGACACATGCACACACGATAACATACGCACTATACATACACATGGATTTAGTACTGTATATATGTGGTAGTGGTGGAATAGGGGCCTGAGGGCACACAGTGTGTTGTGAAATCTGTGAATGTATTGCAATGTTTTAAAATTGTATAAACTGCCTTAATTTTGCTGGACCCCAGGAAATGTAGCTGCTGCTTTGGCAGCCATAATAAATACAAATATACTCAAGTTGACTTTTTTTCTGATAAATGCTTTATGCTGAAATCTATAGCCACTTAACCCTTTTTTGTTGGATTAGATAAAACATTTTTTTTATCTATGACTTAATTTCTTAGTTTTTAAAGAAGCAATGAATAGAAGTAAAGAAACGAAGTTAGCCGATTTAATCACTTTATAACGTTTTGCTTAAGCTTCTCTCCAAACTGTCCATAGGTGCCTGAGCTGGACGAGACATACGCGGAGGACAGCTTTGTGGTGAGTGGCAGTGATGAGGAAGAGCTCGGCGAGGAGGATGAGGAGGTCCCATTGGAGCTTATCTACGAGGACTCCTTCGTGGAGGGGAGGAGGCAGTACCCCACCAGACGCAAGGCGCTGATCCGAAACATCAGGGCTCAGGCTGGGAGCGGGCCTGCCACTCTGGACAAGAGGGCTGCTGACCCTCAACCTAACCCTGCTGGGAAAAACAAGCGCTCCCGCATAGTGCACTTGGAGGACTCCAGCTCGGAAGAAGAAGTGGAGAAAAGTAGAAATAGTGTGAAAGCTGAAGGTGTTGCTGCCACCTGCAGGCTAACTGAGTTACAGCAACAGAATGACTGGGTGTTTAAAGCTCCACAGCAGCAGGTGCCCCCTAGCGGAACCACCAGAGCCTCCACAGCGAGCTGTGTGGTGGGGCCTAGAGTCCTCAGTGGAGCCAGGTCCTCCTCTATGAACTCTGTGATGGAGCCTAGCGCCCCAAGTGGAACCAGCAGGACCTCCTCAGTGAGCTCCGTGAGGGGGCCTAGAGAGGAGCAGCAGGAAGAGAGGTGTCGCCAGAGGCTCCATCAGCAAGCCCTCCTGTCTGAGGAGCTGGACTTTGAGCAGTCGGAGTCTCTGTTGTTCTCAAGTAAACAGCCACAGGTAATGTGGTAATGTACTGATATAGGCCAAATAGGTTGTTCTACCTATTTTCATCCTTCTAGGCCAAACTTATCCTACAATAGAAGAATGGAATAGAATCTTCCGGAATCTGGATTTTAGAAGTAGTAATTAATTAGATTTCTCCCTAAATGTCTATGTTGTGTCTTTCCCCAGGCTACCTCCTCCACCTCCTCAGTACCCCACGCCCAGAGCTCCTTCTGTCAGGCCGCCACTCTAAGCAAGCCCCCTGCCTCGTCATCTAACCCATCGGGCCTTGTCTCTGTACTGGTGGACAGCCGCTGTATCACAGCCTGCGTGGATGTGGTCTCCAGCCTGCGCCAGCGTTACGCTGTCACGGCCCACGTGTGCTCGCTGGACGGCTGCGACTTCGTGGTCAGTAACCGCATGGCGGTCGAGAGGCAGTGCCAGTCGGAGCTGGCCGGGATGCCGAACCGCAAACGGCTTGTGGAGAGGGTGACCAGTTTGCAGGGCCTATTTGAGCGGGTCTGTCTCATCGTAGAGAAGGACCGCACCAAACCAGGTGAGGGAGGGCATGCACTCACTTTATAACAGACCAGTTGGCTGGGATACTTCCTGATTTTCTACATTATGCTTGTCACATCACTTTTGTTTGATTGTGACAGAAGCCACTTGATTTAGCTCGCCCAGCTTGCTGTGTTTTCATTTGGATCCATTCCACAAACAAATGTCACGTTCGAATGATGCACCAGCACCAAAATGCACTTGTAGAAGGATAGCTAACGCTAAAGTCGGGACCTTGACAAACTTAAAGGGCATCTGCACTTCCTTATTTGGCCTCGTTTTAGATTTGGTTCATTATGAAATGCTAGCGGACTAATTCAAAAGTGAGTTGGTTTCAGGGTGTGGTTTGATGTGGGTGTCTCTTGTGTGTGTTCACAGGTAGGAAGAGTTAGACAAATTATTTCACCAATTAGCTTCAGCCGGCTGGTGTGCGACCATGGCAAAGCTGGTTTGACTTTGGATAGCCCATCTTGGGGACTGTCAATAAATTACACAATGTAAATGGGACAATATTTCCATCTTGCACCTCTTTTAGTTGTCTCATTAAATGCTTTCAATATTTGTATATGAATTTCTACAATTTATAGTTGGTTTGAGGTTAAGTAATTGAAATTTGGAGCAATTGACCATTTCAAATATTGTTCAATTTACTGATGGTCCCAAACTAGCCCCATTGGGATATCGAATGTCAAAGCTAATTGACCATTGGCATTAATGATTGGGTCACGTGCAGCGTCACTCTGAATTTATGATTACGTGGGTACTGCCAACCCATGGAAAACTGTTACGGTATCCTTCATTCCATGACATACCAATTTTTTTTCATCATCTCGCAAACCTCAGTTTTGGACGAGACAGACTTTGACCAAAATTATCCTATTTCCACTTTGTAGTCAATTTTGACACTAGAATAAATGTTTTAAGTCGTATCGATGCCACATAGGCCATTTTCAAAAGAAAAATATGTTTTTTAAGGGCAGTCACTCTTTAACAGTGAGTGATGACCATGAAAACATGCAGGACTGATGGCTATAGCTACAGTATGTTCAACAAGTATATCATTCTTCTGGCTTTATCTAGCTCTATTTGTGATATTTTACCTTGTCTCGTCGGCTTGCTAGCTTGCTAGGTAATCAAGCCTCTGATGACATCTGCAATGTTTGTTAACTTGCATGAGCTGCATTTGAAGTTACACGTAAACATATCCACTCACTGCTAGGTAAACAAAGAGCTTTCTGATTCCGAACTGCGTGCCCAACTTTTCATGACGCGGACGGGAGGGCAAGCTACATCAAGTGTGTTTAGCGATGACCGATGACAGAATGTATATGGAAGTTTGATAAAATATTCAATGTAACACTATAACCAGAAAGATCCCACATGACAGTATTTAAAGGGTTCAGCATTGCCTTTCTATCATCAGACAAACATTTTTGGAAAGTTGATCTACCGTTCGTTATTCTTCATATTTTGTACATTTTCCTCGCCTGCTTCCCGTAGGTGAAGCTTCCCGTCCTTTCCAACCTACACGCTACTACGACAGCACACTGGCAAGCTTGGTGCGGGCAGGCGTCCGACTCCTGGTGAGTGGGGGGCCTGAGGAGAGTGCCATCCTACTGGCTGAGCTGGCCCGAGTGGAGCAGAGGAAGGGCCAGGCTATTAGTGTGCCATTAGAGGTCAAAGGTCACCGGCAGCAGGCGCTACTCTTCTACCGAACGCTGCCCTGTGTCAGCTATGTCAACGCCCTCAACATGAGCCACAGCTTCAGATCGGTGGGCCACCTGGTCAACAGGTAGGGGAAATAAACTGCTATTGTTAGCATCACTGTTAGCATTATTAGCTCTGTTAGCGTGTCAGTTAGCATTACCTCTGTTATCAAATCTATTTGTCACATGTGCCGAATACAACAAGTGTAGACCTTACGGTTAAATGCTTACTTACAAGCCCTTAACCAACAGTGCAGTTCAAGAAGAGTTAAGAAAATATACTGCTCAAAAAAATAAAGGGAACACTTAAACAACACATCCTAGATCTGAATGAATGAAATAATCTTATTAAATACTTTTTTCTTTACATAGTTGAATGTGCTGACAACAAAATCACACAAAAATAATCAATGGAAATCCAATTTATCAACCCATGGAGGTCTGGATTTGGAGTCACACTCAAAATTAAAGTGGAAAACCACACTACAGGCTGATCCAACTTTGATGTAATGTCCTTAAAACAAGTCAAAATGAGGCTCAATAGTGTGTGTGGCCTCTACGTGCCTGTATGACCTCCCTACAACGCCTGGGCATGCTCCTGATGAGGTGGCGGATGGTCTCCTGAGGGATCTCATCCGCCAACTCCTGGACAGTCTGTGATGCAACGTGGCGTTGGTGGATGGAGAGAGACATGATGTCCCAGATGTGCTCAATTGGATTCAGGTCTGGGGAACGGGCGGACCAGTCCATAGCATCAATGCCTTCCTCTTGCAGGAACTGCTGACACACTCCAGCCACATGAGGTCTAGCATTGTCTTGCATTAGGAGGAACCCAGGGTCAATGCACCAGCATATGGTCTCACAAGGGGTCTGAGGATCTCATCTCGGTACCTAATGGCAGTCAGGCTACCTCTGGCGAGCACATGGAGGGCTGTGCGGCCCCCCAAAGAAATGCCACCCCACACCATGACTGACCCACCGCCAAACCGGTCATGCTGGAGGATGTTGCAGGCAGCAGAACGTTCTCCACAGCGTCTCCAGACTGTCACGTCTGTCACATGTGCTCAGTGGGAACCTGCTTTCATCTGTGAAGAGCTCAGGGCGCCAGTGGCGAATTTGCCAATCTTGGTGTTCTCTGGCAAATGCCAAACGTCCAGCACGGTGTTGGGCTGTAAGCCCAACCCCCACCTGTGGACGTCGGGCCCTCATACCACCCTCATGGAGTCTGTTTCTGACCGTTTGAGCAGACACATGCACATTTGTGGCCTGCTGGAGGTCATTTTGCAGGGCTCTGGCTGTGCTCCTCCTGCTCCTCCTTGCACAAAGGCGGAGGTAGCGGTCCTGCTGCTGGGTTGTTGCCCTCCTACGGCCTCCTCTACGTCTCCTGATTTACTGGCCTGTCTCCTGGTAGCGCCTCCATGCTCTGGACACTACGCTAACAGACACAGCAAACCTTCTTGCCACAGCTCGCATTGATGTGCCATCCTGGATGAGCTGCACTACCTGAGCCACTTGTGTGGGTCGTAGACTCCGTCTCATGCTACCACGAGAGTGAAAGCACCGCCAGCATTCAAAAGTAACCAAAACATCAGCCAGGAAGCATAGGAACTGAGAAGTGGTCTGTGGTCAACACCTGCAGAACCACTCTTTTATTGGGGGTGTCTTGCTAATTGCCTATAATTTCCACCTGTTGTCTATTCCATTTGCACAACAGCATGTGAAAGTTATTGTCAATCAGTGTTGCTTCCTAAGTGGACAGTTTGATTTCACAGAAGTGTGATGGACTTGGAGTTACATTGTGTTGTTTAAGTGTTCCCTTTATTTTTTTGAGCAGTATATTTTATATATATATAAAAATCAGGCCTTTATGGTAGAGTGGCCAGACGGAAGCCACTCCTCAGTAAAAGGCACATGACAGCCCGCTTGGAGTTTGCCAAAAGGCAGAGTCTTGGTGGTTCCAAACTTCTTCCATTGAAGAATGATGGAGGCCATTGTGTTCTTGTGGACCTTCAATGCTGCAGAAATGTTTTGGTACCCTTCCCTAGATCTGTGCCACGACACAATCCTGTCGCGGAGCTCTACGGACAATTCCTTCGACCTCATGGCTTGGTTTTTGCTCTGACATGCATTGTCAACTGTTGGACCTTTTATATAGGCAGGTGTGCGCCTTTCCAAATCATGTCCAATCAATTCAATATACCACAGGTGGACTCCTAGCAAAGGGTCTGAATACTTGTGTAAATACGTTTTTATTTTAAATTCATTTTTCGCTTTGTCATTGAGGTATTGTGTGTAGATTGATGAGGAAAATACATAATTTAATCAATTTTAGAATAAGGCTGTAATGTAACAAAATGTGGAAAAGGGGAATGCACTGTATATTTGCCATATATGCCAAACCCCTCGGGCGTTATTGCTTAATTATACAACGGGTGGGTCTAATCCTGAATGCTGATTTGGTTAAAACCGCATTTAAGCCGGTGTCTATTCCACAGGTTTCCACCGCTAAATCTATGATATTAAAATGCCTATTTACTCTGTTCCATCTGACTGCGCAGTCCACTGTCTCATCAGCCCAGCCAGGCAGTTTATAAACTTGATCTCCACTATAAAAAGCATCTAGACATTGTCACATTTCTTTTAGACTAACATTTAGTTTTCAACAGCTGATATTTGTATAAATCTTGCTGTCTGTTTCTCCGACATTTGCAACGTAGTTTCAATATTGAAATTCGATCTCCAGCTGTCCCATTGTAATGAAAGTGTCAGAAAGGCAGGCAGAGTTTCTCAGCCAGTCGAAATCATGAATCAGCTGGCATCATTTTTATGGATATACTGTGTATATACAAAGAAATGTGAAACAAAACAAAATGCAGCTAGTTTGCATTCTTCCCAGCTCCGGTTTGAAGTGATTGTGTTATCTGTGTTGTTGGCTAGCTCCTCTGAACGACAGTGTCCTGACGAGTGAGCACATTTTCTATGCCAGGCGAAATTGCGCCTCATTAGCTCATTTTTATGGATGTATCCAAATAAATGTCACTAGAAAAAAGCTTAAACATATGCAGCTACTTTGCTGTTATTCTGGTTGTAAGTTAGCCGTAGTTGAGTAGCTAACAAGCAAGGGATAACGTTGCCTGGCAGTATGACAATGGAACATAGATACAGAACAAAAAGACTGAACAACTGGGTCGCGTCATTGGCAACCGAACCAAAACGAACGACCAGCCGGCTTGGGTTGCAACTCTAGATTTGTGTCGGGACTGTATTAAATAGTATGAATAAATTCATCGAAATAATGTTTTTAATGAAAATATGTCAATCATTGTTTGAATATGTTGGTAACCCATTGTTTAAAAGTGATAATGCCCTCGAAGCATCGGGCCTAACAACATCGGTGCCAATATATCCTCCAAACTCGGGCATTATCACTAATGCGGGCACTAACATCTAATGATGGCTTCAACTTGGCTTGCAATACAAATCCTTCCATTACAAAAGGAACCTGTTTTTGGGGGGGCTTTCTCATTATAAAAACAGGGATGGTGAAATTCTAATGGTGAGATTAATGTTACCACTATTCATGTCTTTATAATGGGTACCTGCGTTGGTCACAAAGGCTACAGAAAAATCACCATGCATCCAGGCAAGTCCGCATTATTCTCACATATTTTAGAATGTACAAATCATTTGAATGTCAATGCATTGACAAGCCCCCCAAAAAATCATTATTATTAAAGTGGTAATTTTCTACTTTTAATTTTTTTTTATTATATATATATTTTTTTTACACTTTTTGAATGCTTTTTTTGAGAGGGGGGGTTCTATATTGGGGGTGTTCTACAATTTTCTAACATTGAGGTCCTTGAAAATTACAATTAAGTGCTTGAAAAAGTCCCTGAAAGTCCTTGAATTTGACTTGCCAATGTATGCATGGCAAAAGGAGGTATAGTCCTAGGCCAATGTTGTATAGGTGTAGTTATGGGCTAATTTGCGCATATTCCACTAAGTACACATGTGGAACTGCATAAAAATAATGTATGTTTTTAACAATTTTTTGGTTTATCCCAATGTCACACATTGGCCCCATTTATTTATAGAAATACCCCCAGTTGCATATGTGGATATGGAAATGTCTTCTTCAGTCTGGTGTAGAAAAACCCCTACAACATGATAAACATTCAGACGTCAAAGGGAAACTTCATTTTCATCATCTCCAGCACCACCCCAACATCAACATATGTGAAAATGGTGCGTTTCTGTGTTTTGTAGTAAAAAAGATAGATCATTGGTGTGGATCTTGTGATTTTGACCAATTGTAAGTAGGCATTGCCTACTAATTGGTCGATGTCATTGGAAACAATTATTTTTCTCAATCTTTTTTTCCCCACAAAACATAGAAATGCGCCATTTTCACATACAGTATGTTGGGGTGGTGCTGGAGATGAAGTTGAACAATTGTGAAATTTCTCTTTAAGGTGCTGCAGAATCTTTAATAACAATATATGAGCAATATTTGATACCATCAGACACACTACATGGCCAAAAGTATGTGGACACCCCTTCAAATTAGTGGATTCAGCTATTTCAGCTACACCCGTTGCTGACAGGTGTATAAAATTGAGCACATAGCCAAGCAATCTCAATAGAGAAACATTGGCAGTAGAATGGCCTTACTGAAGAGCTCAGTGACTTTCAATGTGGCACCGTCATAAGATGCCACCTTTCCAACAAGTCAGTTCGTCTAATTCCAGCCCTGCTAGAGATTCCACGGTCAACTGTAAGTTCTGTCATTGTGAAGTGGAAAAGAGCAGCAACGACTCAGCCGCGAAATGATAGGCCGCACAAGCTCACAGAACGGGACCACCGAGTGCTGAAGCACATAGTGCGTAAAAATTGTCTGTCGGTTGCAACACTCACTATCGTTCCAAACTGCCTCTGGAATCAACGTCCACACAAGAACTGTTTGTCGGGAGCTTCATGAAATGGGTTTCCATGGCCGAGCTGCCGCACACAAGCCTAAGATCACCATGTGCAATGCCAGGCATCGGCTGAAGTGGTGTAAAGCTCTCCGCCATTGGACTCTGGAGCAGTGGAAACGCGTTCTCTGGAGTGATTCATCACGCTTCACTAACTGGCAGTCCGACGGACGAATCTGGGTTTGGCGGATGCCAGGAGAACACTACCTACCGAATGCATAGTGCCAACTGTAAAGTTTGGTGGATAAATAATGGTCTGAGGCTGTTTTTCATGGTTCGGACTAGGCCCCTTAGTTCCAGTGAAGGGAAATCTTAATGCTAGAGCATACAATGACATTCTACACAATTCTGTGCTTCAAACCATGTGGCAACAGTTTGGGGAAGGGACTTTTTCTGTTTCAGCATGAAAATGCACAAAGCGAGGGCCATACAGAAATGGTTTGTCGAGATCGGTGTGGAAGAACTTGACTGGCCTGCACTGAGCTCTGACCTTAACCCCATCAAATGCCTTTGAGATTAATTGGAACACCGACTGCGAGCCAGGCCTAATCACCCAACATCAGTGCCCGACTTTACTAAGGCTATTGTGGCTGAATGGAAGCAGGTCCCTGCAGCAATGTTCAAACATCTAGTGGAAAGACTTCCCAGGGGAGTGGAGGCTGTTATAGCAGCAAAGGGCTGACCAACTCCATATTAATGCCCATGATTTTGGAATTAGATTTTCGACGAGCAGGTGTCCACCATACTTATGGCCATGTAGTGTATATAGTAGAGAATACAATAATTAGCTACAGTAGCATTAACACACTCTCTCCTCTACTTGTAGCTCTATCGAGGCTCTACAGAGGGGGGCGTGTGTGAGCCGCCCCAGAGCCGAGGAGATCTACCGCTGCCTACGCTACTGCTGTGACACCACCCTGATGACTACCAACACACCCAGGAAGAACGACCTTTAGCCAGCCATCACTGCTTAAATCTCCATTGACACTGATCTAAGGTCAGTGTGGCCCTTTTCCTTCCTAATGGTTACTGGTTAGGATTTTGGGAGAGTTTACCGATCCTAGATCTGTGCTTCAAGGACAATTTACAATCTTGCTTTCAAACAGGACCTCTAATGGCATCATGGCCATGAATTGTGTTCATTAGTCACCAAATGGAATAAAGAATACTGAATAAGGGATGGTCTACCTGGACTTCACCTTCGTTCCCCATTACAAAATGAGTATTTCTTACACATTTGAAATAAGAGTTGACTTGATAACGGACACTAAGGTGAATGTACGGTATGATGAATGCAAGTTGTAAGTACTCGCTCCTTCCTATGTAAAATGTATAAGTGCATTTCTGTTTTGTTGAACAAATATTTTAAGTTATTACAATTTCTGTTCAAATAATGGAGTAATATCTTTGTGTTCATATTTTGTAAAGAGATCAAATATATGGTTTTGATTGCAGGAATAAAAATTCACAATTTTTCTGTAACAAAATCAAATTCACAATGAAATCAGAGGTATTTGTTTATTATTCGTTTAAGGTCATTTGATTCAGT